>NC_080091.1:7196710-7511876 GCF_950005125.1 Chionomys nivalis
CACCCGCAAGTTCCCATTTTTTGCCCTGCAATCTTGTCTACTTCCCCCTCTCCATGCGGAAGACTATATGATTTTCTTTGGGTTCACTTTCTTATTTAATTTCTATAGGATCGCACATTATATGCTTAATGTCTTTTACTTATGGCTAGAAACCGATTATGAGTGAGTACATCCCATGTTCCTCTTTTTGGGTCTGGGATACCTCACTCAGGATAGTGTTTTCTATTTCCATCCATTTGCACGCAAAATTCGAGAAGTCATTGTTTTTTACTGCTGAGTAGTACTCTAATATGTATATATTCCACACTTTCTTCATCCATTCCTCCATTGAAGGGCATCTAGGTTGTTTCCAGGTTTTGGCTATTACAAACAATGCTGCTATGAACATAGTTGAACAGATACTTTTGTCATTTGATGTGGCATCTCTTGGGTATATTCCCAATAGTGGTATTACTGGATCTTGGGGTAGGTTGATCCCTAATTTCCTGAGAAATCGCCACACTGATTTCCAAAGTGGTTGCACAAGTTTGCATTCCCACCAGCAATGAATGAGTGTGCCTCTTTCTCCACAACCTCTCCAGCAAAGGCTATCATTGGTGTTTTTGATTTTAGCCATTCTGACAGGTGTAAGATGGTATCTCAAAGTTGTTTTAATTTGCATTTCCCTTATCGCTAAGGAGGTTGAGCATGACCTTAGGTGTCTTTTGGCCATTTGAATTTCTTCTGTTGAGAATTCTCTGTTCAGATCAGTGCCCCATTTTTTTATTGGGTTCATTAGCATTTTAAAGTTTAGTTTCTTGAGTTCTTTATATATTTTGGTGATCAGACCTTTGTCTGTTGCAGGGTTGGTGAAGATCTTCTCCCAGTCAGTGGGTTGCCTTTTTGTCTTAGTGACAGTGTCCTTTGCTTTACAGAAGCTACTCAGTTTCAGGAGGTCCCATTTATTCAATGTTGCCCTTAATGTCTGTGCTGCTGGGGATAAACGTAGGAAGTGATCTCCTGTACCCATATGTTGTAGAGTACTTCCAACTTTTTCTTCTATCAGGTTCAGTGTGTTCAGACTAATATTGAGGTCTTTAATCCATTTGGACTTGAGTTTTGTGCATGGTGATAGATATGGATCTATTTTCATTCTTCTACACGTTGACAACCAGTTCTGCCAGCACCATTTGTTGAAGATGCTCTCTTTTTTCCATTGAATACTTTTAGCTCCTTTATCAAAAATTAGGTGTTCATAAGTTTGTGGGTTAAAATCAGGGTCTTCTACTCGGTTCCATTGATCGACTTCTCTGTTTTTATGCCAATACCAAGCTGTTTTCAATACTGAGGCTCTGTAATAGAGTTTGAGGTCAGGGATGGTAATGCCTCCAGACGATCCTTTATTATATAAGATTGTTTTGGCTATCCTGGGTTTTTTGTTTCTCCATATAAAGTTGATTATTGTCCTCTCAAGATCTGTGAAGAATTTTGATGGGATTTTAATGGGGATTGCATTGAATCTATAAATTGCCCTTGGTAGAATTGCCATTTTTACTATGTTGATCCTCCCTATCCAAGAGCAAGGGAGATCCTTCCATTTTCTGGTATCCTCCTCAATTTCTTTCTTCATTGACTTAAAGTTCTTGTCAAATAGATCCTTTACTTCCTTGGTTAGGGTTACCCCAAGATATTTTATGCTATTTGTGGCTATCGTGAAGGGTGATGCTTCTCTGATTTCCATCTCTGCTTCCTTATCCTTTGTGTATAGGAGGGCAACTGATTTTTTGGAATTGATCTTGTATCCTGCAACGCTACTAAAGGTGTTTATCAGCTGAAGGAGTTCTTTGCTGGAGTTTTTGGGGTCGCTTATGTACACTATCATATCGTCTGCAAATAATGAAAGTTTAACTTCTTCCTTTCCGATTTGAATCCCTTTGATCCCCTTATGTTGTCTTATTGCTATTGCTAGAATTTCAAGCACTATATTAAAGAGGTATGGAGAGAGTGGACAACCTTGTCGTGTTCCTGATTTTAGTGGAATAGCTTTGAGTTTCTCTCCATTTAATTTGATGTTAGCTGACGGCTTGCTATAAATAGCTTTTATTATATTTAGGAACGACCCTTGTATTCCTAATCTCTCTAAGACCTTTATCATAAAGGGATGTTGAATTTTGTCAAATGCTTTTTCCGCATCTAATGAAATGATCATATGGTTTTTTTCTTTCAGATTATTTATATGATGGATTACATTGATAGATTTTCGTATGTTGAACCAGCCCTGCATCTCTGGGATGAAGCCTACTTGATCATAATGGATAATTTTTCTAATGTGTTCTTGGATTCGGTTTGCCAGTATTTTATTGAGTATTTTTGCGTCGATGTTCATGAGTGAGATTGGCCTGTAGTTCTCTTTCTTGGTTGTGTCTTTGTGTGGTTTTGGTATCAGAGTAACTTCAGCTTCATAAAAGGAATTTGGCAATGACTTCTCTGTTTCAATATTGTGAAATACATTAAGGAGTATAGGTATTAGGTCTTCTTGGAAGTTCTGGTAGAATTCTGCATTAAAGCCGTCTGGACCTGGGCTTTTTTTGGTGGGAAGGTTTTTTATAACAACTTCTAATTCTTCGCGACTAACGGGTCTATTTAGATTGTTCACCTGGTCCTGGTTTAACTTTGGTATATGGTACTTATCTAAAAAAGTGTCCATTTCTTTTACATTTTCCAATTTTGTGGCATACAGGTTTTTGTAGTAAGATCTAATGATTCTCTGAATTTCGTCTGTGTCTGTGGTTATGTCTCCCTTTTCGTTTCTGATTTTGTTAATTTGCGTATTCTCTCTCCGCCGTTTGATTAGTTTGGATAGGGGTTTATCAATCTTATTGATTTTCTCCAAGAACCAGCTTTTTGTTTCATTGATTCTTTGGATTGTTTTCTGTGTTTCTATTTTGTTGATTTCAGCCCTCAATTTGATTATTTCCAGTCTTCTACTTCTCCTAGGTGAGTCTGCTTCTTTTCTTTCTAAAGCTTTAAGGTGGGCTATTAGGTCTCCAATGTGTGCTTTCTCCGTTTTCTTTATGTGGGCACTTAATGCTATGAACTTTCCTCTTAGCACTGCTTTCATAGTGTCCCATAGGTTTGAGTATGATGAGTCTTCGTTTTCATTGAATTCAAGAAAGACTTTAATTTCTTTCTTTATTTCTTCCTTGATCCAGGTGTGGTTCAGTAGTTGACTGTCCAATTTCCATGAGTTCATAGGCTTTCTGGGGATAGCATTGTTGTTGAATTCTAACTTTAATCCATGGTGATCTGATAAGACACAGGTGGTTACCGATATTTTTTTGTAACTGTGTAAGTTTGCTTTGTTACCGAGTATGTGGTCTATTTTCGAGAAGGTTCCATGAGCTGCAGAGAAGAAGGTATATTCTTTCTTATTTGAGTGGAATGTTCTATAGATGTCTGTTAAGTCCATTTGATTCATTACCTCCCTTAATCCTCTTATTTCTCTGTTAGGTTTCTGTCTGATTGACCTGTCCATTGGTGAGAGAGGAGTGTTGAAATCTCCTACTATTAGTGTGTGTGGTTTGATGACTGCCTTGAGTTTTAGTAACGTTTCTTTTACATAAGTGGGTGCTTTTATATTAGGGGCATAGATATTCAGGATTGAGACTTCATCCTGGTGAATTGTTCCTGTTATGAGTAAAAAATGTCCATCTCCATCTCTTTTGATTGATTTTAGTTTGAAGTCAACTTTCTTAGAAATTAGTATGGCCACACCTGCTTGTTTCTTAGGTCCGTTTGCTTGATAAACCTTTTCCCAGCCCTTTACTCTGAGTAGATGTCTGTCTTTGTGGTTGAGGTGTGTTTCTTGTAAGCAGCAGAATGTTGGATCCTGTTTTCGTATCCAATCTCTTAGCCTGTGCCTCTTTATAGGTGAGTTGAGTCCATTGATATTAAGTGATATTAATGACCAGTGGTTGTTAACTCCAGTCATTTTTCCTTTCTTTCCTTCTTTCCTTTGGTAGTAGAGTTTGTGTGTTTCCCTTCTTCAAGTTGTGCTGGTGAAGGGTCATTAGATGTCTGAGTTATTGTGGGCATTGTTGGACTCCTTGGTTTGTGATTTTCCTTCAATTACTTTCTGAAGGGCTGGATTTGTGGCTACGTATTGTTTAAATTTGTTTTTATCCTGGAAAATTTTGTTTTCTCCATTTATAGTGAACGAAAGCTTGGCTGGGTATAGAAGTCTGGGCTTGCATCCATGGTCTCGTAGTTTCTGCAGTATATCTATCCAGGACCTTCTGGCTTTCATGGTTTCCATAGAGAAATCAGGTGTAAGTCTGATAGGTTTACCTTTATAGGTAACTTGACCTTTTTCCTTTGCAGCTCTTAATATTCTTTCTTTATTCTGTATGTTTTGTGTTTTGATTATTATATGACGAGGAGATGTTTTTTTTTGATCCAGTCGATTTGGTGTTCTGTATGCTTCTTGGACCTTCAAAGGAATATCTTTCTTAAGGTTGGGAAAGTTTTCTTCTATAATTTTATTAAATATATTTTCTGGACCATTGAGCTGTAGATCTTCTCCTTCTTCTATCCCTATTATTCTTAGGTTTGGTCTTTTTATTGTGTCCCAGATTTCCTGGATGTTTTGTGATGAGAATTTGTTGGTTATGCTGTTTTCTTTGATGAGAGTGTTTATTTTCTCTATGGTATCTTCAGTGTCTGAGATTCTTTCTTCTATCTCTTGTAATCTGTTGGTGGTACTTGTCTCTGTAGTTCCTGTTCGTTTATTCAAATTTTCCATCTCCATCCTTCCCTCGGTTTGTGTTTTCTTTATTACTTCCACTTCATTCTTCAAGTCTTGAACCGTTTCCCTTACCTGTTTGATTACTTTTTCTTGTTTCTCTTGGTTTTCTTGGGTATCTTTGAGAGATTTATTCATTTCCTCTACCTTTTTGTTTGTAATCTCTAATTGGTTGTGGCAGTTTTTCACCTCCTGTTTAAGGTCCTCTATTATTTTCATAAAATTCACTTTTGAGTCGAATTCTTCTAATTCTTCTGGATTAGGGTGTACACTTCTCATTTCGGGATTCCTGGATCCTGGTGATGTCACGTTGCCTTTCAAGTTGTTGGGGGAATTCTTGCATTGGCGCCTGCCCATCTTTTCCTTCAAATGGAGCCAGGAGAGGCCTGATGTCTTGGACCAGTCTTTGCTGTGACTAACTCTCTAGGTGTATCTCCTCAGTGTAGGGGCAGGAACCGTTCTCTTCCAGGTGAACTCCTCAACACCAAAACATGGATGCGTGGTATTCCAATGACCCGCGTAAAGAAGGCCGAATGCAAGGGGTCGGGCGGGGTCAAGTAGAACACAGGCGACACTGCAGTACAAGCTGGAGGTGCCTGCGCTCCCTTTCGGGGGTTGCTGAGGCCTGCCCGCTAGGCAGGCACTCACTGCTCTGGTTGGGTATCCTTAGTGTAGGGGCGTTTGTGCTCTCTACCGGGACCGTCCGCCCCAGGATAGTACACACTCACCCGTCCCGATGAAACTTCTGGCACCTACACAGGAACTCCTGGATGCCCCAATGAGCCAGGGACTAAGGGAAGTAGGGCGCAGGCAGAGCAGGTCCAGGAGATCACAGCAGAGACTGCAGCCCCAGCAGCAGGGGCCCGCTTTCCCTGGCGGGGACCTTGAGGCCTGCCCTCTAGTCAGGCACTCACTGGTCTGGGCTGGTAGCCTTAGTGAAAGGGCAGGAAACTGTTCCACAGCTAAGGACCTTGCAGACAAGGCAGGCTTGGGGGTGGGGGTGGGGGCGGGTGTGTAGGAGAGAAAGCCTTGCAGCAGGAGCTGGGGGAGGGGTGTTTGTGCTCTCTACCGGGACCGTCTGCCCCAGGATAGCACACACTCACCCGTCCCGATGAAACTTCTCGGCACCTACACAGGAACTCCTGGATGCCCCAATGAGCCAGGGACAAAGGGAAGTAGGGCGCAGGCAGAGCAGGTCCAGGAGATCACAGCAGAGACTCGATTGGCATTATTTTTAAAGTAAGAAAAAAATAATAATAACAAGGGAACTGTACCCTGTCTTCTATGGCTAGCCTCCTCGGGGACTCTCAGGACAGAGAAGCTGCACACACCTCTTCCATGGCTGGTGTCCCCAGGACAGGACAAGACCTGGGGAGTCTGTCCAAGCTAGTTGCTTCCCCCTCCTCCTCTCTGTGGAAGGAAGTGGCCTCTGCAGTGCAGTTCAGGCCATGGGGAACCAGGCTGGAGAATCTGTGTTCCCCTTCCACAGTTGGCCTCTGCAGGACTGGACAGGGCATGGGGAGCCAGGCCAGGGAAGGTGCACACACTATTCCTTATCTGGCCTCACCAGGGTCGGTCAAACCCTGGGGTGTCAGGCCATGTAAGCTGCAACCCCTTCTTCCAAGGCTGTCATGCCCAGGGCTGGTCATTCCTTGGGGAGTGAGGCCAGGGAATCTGCACAGCCCTCTTCTATGTCCACACTATGCAGTGTTGGACAGACCATGGGTAGTCAGACAGTGTTACTGCGTCCTTGTCTTCCATGTCTGGCCTCTGTTGGGCCAGACAGGTCATGGGGAAACAAGTGGGGGAAGCTGCACCATCCTCTTCTGCAGATGGCCTCTGCAAGGCCAGGTAGATGCTGGGGAGACAGTTGCATAAGTTGTGTCTCCTCTTCCATGGTTGGCTTCTTCAGTGCCAGACACACCCTGGGAAGCCAGGCTGGGGAAATCGCTGCCTCTCTTCCACGACTGTCACGGAGCTGGGCAGGCCCTGGGAAGCCTGGCCAGGAAAACTGTGCTCCCTTTTCCACAGCTGTCTTCCACAGTGCTTGGCAGTCTCTGGTGAGCCATGCCCAAGAAGCTGTGTATACCACTTCTGTGACTGGTCCCTTCAGGTGTGGACAGGAATGGGGAGTCTGACTGGGGAAACTGCACCCCTTCTTCAATTACTGGCCTAGGCAGTGCTGTACAAGCCCCGGGGAACCAGACTGGGGATGTTGCTGTGCCACCCACTTCTGTGGCTGCCCACCACAGACCTGGACATTCCCCAAAGCCATGCTGGAGAAGCTGTACCCCCAATTTTATGACTGGCCTCCCAAAGACAGCCTAAGCCCTAGGGTACCAAGCCAGGGGAGCTGTGCTACCTCTTCCATGGCCATCCACTGTCCCATCTTTAACAAATGGCCTCCCCAGGGCCTGCCAGGGCAAGGACCACATAGCCTGAACTTCCATGACTCTGTGCTCCTCTCTTCTATGGCTGGACTTTGCATATCCTAAAAGGACCTGGGAAGCCAGTCCAGAGAAGCCAACCACTGATCCTGGCAGGCTGAGACAGGCCCTGAGAAGCCCATCTTGGAAAGCTTTGCCCTACCCCTTCCAGAGCTCGTCTCTTCAGGTGCAGACAGAAATAGGAGCCTGGCAGGGGGTCTGTGTCCCCTCTTCCACAGATGTACTATGACTTGCCATACATGGCCTGGGGAGCCATGCTGGGGCAGGAGCACTCTCCAATTCTGTGGCTGCAGTCTGCAGGGCTGTAGGGCCCTGAGGAGCCAGGCCATAAAGTTACATCCACCTCTGCCAAGGCTGGCCTCTGCAGGTTCAGACATGCACTGGGGAGACAGGCAGGGGGAGCTGCAGACCCCTTTTCCATGGCTGAGCTCCGTAGTTCCATACAAACCTGGGAGTCTCAGACTGGGCACACTATGTCCACCTCTTTCAAGGTCGGCCTCTGCAGGTCAGACAGGCCATGGGTAGTCTGCTGGAAAAGGCTGCATCCCCTCTTCCACTTCTGGCTCCTTAGGTCAGACAATCCCTAGGGAGACAGAGCAGGGAAATATCACCCCCTTTTCCATGTCTGACCTGTCCTTTCTCTTCCAGTACTGATATCCCTAAGATCTGCAAGATTGGGTAAGCTGTGACTCTCTTCCATGGCTAGTATTCCCAAGGACTACCAGGCAAGGGAATCTGTCTCCATTTCAACGACTAAACTCCCAGGACAGGACAGGCCCTGGGGATCCATACCAGGGAATCTGAGCCCCCCTCAACCATGGATGGCCTCCCCAAGACAGGACAGGCATTGCACAGCCATGGCAGAAATGTTGTACAACCCTCTTCCATAGCTGTCCTTCACATGGCCCAATAGGCCCTGGGGAACCAGTCTGTGAATCTGCACCATTCTTACACAGTTGGACTCCTCAGGGAGAGTCAGGACCTCATGAGCTCGCCTGGGGGAGCTGTGCCACCCTTCTTCTATGTCTGGCCTCTGCAGGTCTGGAAATGACCTGGGGACCCAGGCCATGGATGCTGTGATGCCCTTTTATGGCCACTGCAGGTCTGGACAGTCCCTGGGAAGCCTTGCTAGGAAAGCTCTGTCCCCCTCTTCTACAGATGAACTTTCTGGGTTTGGACAGGAATGGGGAGCCTGGCAAGAGTTTCATTGCAACCTCTTCCACAGATGACTTACACAGTCCATACAGGTATGGATAATGACAGCCCCTATCAATACTGACCACAGATTCCATGGGTAGAGATGGGTCAGGATAGTGACAGTACCAATCAGTGCTGACCCTAGTATATGTGGGTAGAAATGGTCAGGACAGGGACAGCCCCTATCAAAACTGACCATAGATTTTTTTTTGTTTTGTTTTGTTTTTGTTTTTTCAAGACAGGGTTTCTCTGTGGTTTTGGAGCCTGTCCTGGAACTAGCTCTTGTAGACCAGGCTGGTCTCAAACTCACAGAGATCCACCTGACTCTGCCTCCCTAGTGCTGGGATTAAAGGCGTGTGCCGCCAGCGCCCGGCCTGACCTTAGATTCTCTGGGTAGAGATGGGTCAGGACAGTGACAGCCCCTATCAATACTGATCATAGATTCTATGGGTAGAGATGGGTCAGGACAGTGACAACCCCTATTGATACTGACCATAGATTCTATGGGTAGAGATGGGTCAGGACAGTGACAGCCCCTATCAATACTGACCATAGATTCTATGGGTAGAGATAGGTCAGGACAGTGACAACCCCTATTGATACTGACCATAGATTCTATGGGTAGAGATGGGTCAGGACAGTGACAGTACAAATCAGGGCTGATCATAGCGTTCTTGGGTAGAGATGGTCAGGATAGTGACAGCCACCATCAGTGCTGATTATAGTATATGTGGGTAGAGATGAGTAGGATTTTCGTCTCTTAATGTTGGTGGTCATCTTTCTGGGTATAAAGTTGTCATATGACAGGGTATAGAGATGTCATCTGTGTAGGGTTGTCAAAGGATATAGGTTGCCATTTGACAGGGTATAGGGATAATTGTCATCTGTCAGGGAATAGGATTGTCATCTCTCAGGGTATAGTGTTGTTTGTTATCTGTCAGGGTATAGAGTTGGTTGTGTTCTAGAGGGTATTGGGTTGTCATCTTTCAGAGTATAGGGATTGTTGTCATCTGTCAGGGTATAGATTTGGTTGTCATTTATCTGTGTATAGAGCTGGGTATCATCTGTCAAAGTTTAGGTTTGTCATTTGTGAGGGGTATAGGATTGTCATTTTCAGGGTATAGGGTTCTCATCTGTCAGGGATAGGGTTGGTTGTCATCTGTCAGGGAATAGGATGGTCTTCTGTCAAGGTCTAAGTTTGGTTGTCATCTGTTGGGTTATAGGTTTGGTTGCCATCTGTCAGGCTATATGATTAGTTGTCATCAGTCATGGTATAATGTTACTTGACATCTGTCTCTGTTTAGGGTTGTCATCTGTCAGGGTATAAAGTTGTCATATGTCAAGGAATAGAAGTGGCATCTGTAAGGGTATAAGGTTGTCATCTGTCAGAGTATAGACATATTATCTCTGAGGGTTTATAGTTGTAAATTGTCAGGTTATAGTGTTGGATGTCATCTGTCAAGGTATAGTGTTGTCATCTGTAAGTGTATAGGGTTGATTGGTCTGTCATATATCAGGATAAAGGGTTGACATCTGTAAGGTTGTAGGGTTGTCATTTGTCAGAGTATATGGTTATTTTCTGTCAGGGTATCAGGTTGTTTGTCATCTGTCATGGTATAGGGCTGGTTGTAAAATGTCAGGGTATAAGACTGTCATCTTTCAGAGTGTGTTTGGTTGTCATCTATCAGGTTATAGGGTTGTTTTTCATCCATTAGATATAAGGTTGATTGTTCTCTGTATGGGTTTAAGGTTGTCATCTGTCAGGGAAGAAAGTTGTCATCTGTCATGGTATAGCATTGTCATCTTTCATGGTATAGGGTTGGTTGTCATCTGTCAGGGTCTATTGTTGGCATTTGTAAAGGTGTATGTTTGTCAATGGTCAGGGTATAGAGTTGGTGGTCATCTGTCTGGGTAGAATGTTGGTTGTCATCTGTCAGGGTATATAGTTGGCATTTTTAAAGGTATATGTTTGTCAACTGTCAGGGTATAGAGTTGGTGGTCATCTGTCTGGGTAGAGTGTCGGTTGTCATCTGTCAGGGTATATAGTTGGCATTTGTAAAGGTATATGTTTGTCAACTGTCAGGGTATAGAGTTGGTGGTCATCTGTCTGGGTAGAGTGTTGATATAGTTGTCATCTGTCAGGGAATATAGTTGGTTGTCATAATGTCAGAATATATGGTTGGTAGTCATCTGTCAGGGTATAGAGTTATCTGTCAGGGGTTTAGATTTGTAATCGACAGGGTATAGTCTTATAATACCTCAGGTATAGGGTAAGTTGTCATCTGTCAGGGTATAGGTATGTCATCATTCAGGGTATAGGGTTGCTTGTATTCTGTCAAGGTATAAGGTTGTTATCTGGCAGGGTATAAGTTTGGTTGTCATCTGTCAGGGTATAGTGTCAGCATTTGACAGGGTATAAGGTTGTTATCTCTGAGGGTATAAAGTTGGTTGTCTCCTTTCAGGGTATAGGGTTGCCATCTATCAGAGTACAGGTTTGATTGTCATATGTCAGGGTATAAGTTCATCATCTGTCACTGTATAAAGTTGTCATATGTCAGAATATAGTTTGCATCTGTCATGGTATAGGATTGGATGTCATCTGTCAGGGTAAAGGGATGTTTTTGCCATCTGTCAGGACATGGAATTGGCTTCTGTCATGGTATAGGGTTGGATGTCATCTGTAGTCATGGTATATGGTTGTAATCTATCAGGTTATAGGATTATCTTTTATCAGAATATTTTGTTGTCATCCATCATGGTATATGGTTGTCATCTGTCAGGGTACAGAGTTGGTAGTTATTTGTTGGGATATAGGGTTATCATCTGACAGGGGTTAGGTTTGCAATCTGAAAGGGTATAGGATTATCATCCCTCGGGTATAGGGTTTGTTGTCATCTGTCAAGGTATCAGGTGGTCATCTATGAGGCTATAGGTTTCTTTGTTGTCTTTCACATTATAGGGTTGTCTTATGTCAGGGTATAGGGTTGGATGTCATCTGTCAAGGTACAGTGTTGTAATCTGTACGTGTATAGGATTGATTGGATTGTCATCTGTCAAGGTATTGGGTTGTCTTACATCAGGGTATAGGGTTGTAAATGGTCAGGATATAGGGTTTGTTTTCAATTATCAGATGTTGAATTGTTTGTCATCTGTTAGGTATAATGTTGTCATCTGTCAGGGTATAGGTTTGCAATCTGTCAAGGTATAGAGTTTTCATCTTTCAGGGTATAAGGTTGGTTGTCATTTGTCAGAGTATAATGTTGTTTGTCATCTCTCCAAGTGTAGGGTTGTCATTTGTCAAGTTATGTGGTTGTTATCTATTCAGGATATAGGGATGTCATTTGGCAGCATGTAAGGTCCCTTGCTCTTGATTTGGGAGGATAAACATAGTAAAAATGGCAGTTCTACGAAGGGCAATTTATAGATTCAATGCAATCCCCATTAAAATCACATCAAAATTCTTCACAGATCTTGAGAGGACAATAATCAACTTTATATGGAAAATCAAAAAACCCAGGATAGCCAAAACAATCTTATATAATAAAGGATCGTCTGGAGGCATTACCTTCCCTGACTTCACACTCTATTACAGAGCTTCAGTATTGAAAACAGCTTGGTATTGGCATAAAAACAGAGAAGTCAAACAATGGAACTGAGTAGAAGACCCTGATTTTAACCCACAAAACTATGAACACCTAATTTTTGATAAAGGAGCTAAAAGTATTCAATGGAAGAAAGCATCTTCAACAAATGGTGCTGGCAGAACTGGTTGTCAACGTGTAGAAGAAAGAAAATAGATCCATATCTATCACCATGCACAAAACTCAAGTCCAAATGGATTAAAGACCTCAATATCAGTCTGAACACACTGAACCTGATAGAAGAAAAAGTGGGAAGTACTCTACAACATATGGGTACAGGAGATCACTTCCTACCTTTATCCCCAGGAGCACAGACATTAAGGACAACATTGAATAAATGGGACCTCCTGAAACTGAGTAGCTTCTGTAAAGCAAGGACACTGTCACTAAGACAAAAAGGCAACCCACTGACTGGGAGAAGATCTTCACCAACCCTGCAACAGACAAAGGTCTGATCTCCAAAATATATAAAGAACTCAAGAAACTAGACTTTAAAATGCTAATTAACCCAATTAAAAAATGGGGCACTGAACTGAACAGAGAATTCTCAACAGAAGAAATTCAAATGGCCAAAAGACACTTAAGGTCATGCTCAACCTCCTTAGCAATAAGCGAAATGCAAATTAAAGCAACTGTGAGATACCATCTTACACCTGTCAGAATGGCTAAAATCAAAAACACCAATGATAGCCTTTGCTGGAGAGGTTGTGGAGAAAGGGGCACACTCATCCATTGCTGGTGGGAATGCAAACTTGTGCAATCACTTTGGAAATCAGTGTGGCGATTTCTCAGGAAATTTGGGATCAACCTACCCCAAGATCCAGTAATACCACTCTTGGGAATATACCCAAGAGATGCCCTATCATATGACAAAAGTATCTGTTCAACTATGTTCATAGCAGCATTGTTTGTAATAGCCAGAACCTGGAAACAACCTAGATGCCCTTCAATGGAGGAATGGATGAAGAAAGTGTGGAATATATACATATTAGAGCACTACTCAGCGGTAAAAAAACAATGACTTCTCGAATTTTGCGTGCAAATGGATGGAAATAGAAAACACTATCCTGAGTGAGGTATCCCAGACCCAAAAAGAGGAACATGGGATATACTCACTCATAATCGGTTTCTAGCCATAAATAAAGGACATTGAGCATATAACTTGTGAACCTAGAGAAGCTAAATAAGAAAGTGAACACAAAGAAAATCGTATAGTCATCCGCCTGGATAGGGGAAGTAGACAAGATTGCCAGGCAAAAACTGGGAACTTGCGGGTGAGGTGGCATGGGGCAAAGGGGAAATAGGATGAGAAACGTGAAAAGGGGAGGATGGGAGGAGCCTGGGGATTGGGATGGTTGTGATATAGGAAGGGTGGATACGGGAGCAGCGAAGTATATATCCTAACTAAGGGAGCCATTTTAGGGTTGGCAAGAGACTTGACTCTAGAGGGGCTCGCAGGTGTCCAGGGAGATGTCCCCAGCTGGTACCTTGGGCAATTGAGGAGAGGGAACCTGAAATGACCCTATCTTATACTGATGAATATCTTACATATCACCTTTGAACCTTCATCTGGAGATGGATCGAGGTAGAGACAGAGACTCAATTTGGAGCAACGGTCTGAGCTCTTAAGGTCCAAATGAGGAGCAGAAGGAGCGAGAACATGAGCAAGGAATTCAGGACCACGAGGGCTGCACCCACCCACTGTGACAGTGGAACTGATTTATTGGGAGCCCACCAAGGCCAGCTGGTCTGGGACTGAATAAGCATGGGTTGAAACTGGACTCTCTGAGCATGGCGGACAATGAAGGCTAATGAGAAGCCAAGGACAATGGCACTAGGTTTCGATCCTAATACATGAACTGGCTTTGTGGGAGCTTAGCCTGTTTGGACGCTCACCTTCCTGGACCTAGATAGAAGACCTTTGTCTTCCTGCTGTGCAGGGAATTTGGACTGCTCTTCAGTATCCAGAGGGAGGGGGAATGGTGTTGGGGGAGGAGAAGAGGAGTGGGGAGAGGTGGAGTGGAGTGAGGGGAGGGGGCAATATTTGGGAGGAGGGGAGGGAATTGGGAAACGGGGAGCAGTTGGAAATTTTAATTAAAAAAGTATAAAAAGAAAAAAAAAGAATAAATGTGAATATTTCATTCATAATAAAAAACATTGGGGCTGGTGAGATGACTCGGAGTAAAGAAAAGTAATCTAGCGTCTTTAAGCCCTGTGTTTGAACCCTGGGACCCATATGACACAGAGAGAGACCCAATACCTGCAAGGTGTTCTCCTGGTCTACACAAACACACACACACACACGTTATGAGACAATGTTTTAACAATAAAAATGTGCTCTTAACAATATTCTTTACAGGTGACTTCACTGATTTGGCAAAGACGTGGACTTGTTGACACCCCCCGCCCTGCCACCACCACCACCCAAACTGTTCTGCAATTACATGGTGCTCTGCATCTTGCATTTTGCAAGCAGGTTCAGTCCAGCTCACTCCGTTGGCTTTGAAGGCACTCTGTCTGTAGCCAAACACAATGACAGGTCAGCAAGAACAAGCAGATGCTGGGCTGATTGCTTACAACTGTTAAGACAAAGCTTTTTAAATCTCCTGAGGCGACTTTCTCCAGAGTTACCTCCTTTCCTTTCTGTTCTTGGTGTTCAGGGGTAAGTCAAGGCAGCCACCAGGAAAACTTGGATCTGTTAGCAATGGCCTTTAAGTGTTTCTTTAAACTTGGTGCTGGATCAACTCCAGAAGACCAACCCTGGAGTGCACAAAGGATTTGTGTCTGGCAAGGAGAGTTACAGATGTGCGCCCTCTGGTGGCGTCAGAGGTGCAAGACAAGAGTAAAAATTTAGGAGCATTACAGATGTGCGCTTTCTGGTGGCTTCAGAGTTGCAGGACAAGAGTAACAATTGGGACTGAATAAGCATGGGTTGAAACTGGACTCTCTGAACATGGCGGACAATGAAGGCTGATGAGAAGCCAAGGACAATGACACTAGGTTTCGATCCTAATACATGAACTGGCTTTGTGGGAGCTTAGCCTGTTTGGACGATCACCTTCCCGGACCTAGATAGAAGTGGGAGGACCTTGGTCTTCCCGCAGGGCAGGGAATTTGTACTGCTCTTCAGTATGGAGAAGGATGGGGAATGGAGTGGGGGGAGGAGAAGAGGAGTGGGGATAGGGAAAGGGGAGTGGGGGGAGGGGCAATATTTGGGAGGAGGGGGAGGGAAATGGGGAACGGGGACAGGTAAAATTTTAATTAAAAAAGAATAAAAATAATTTAAAAAAAATAAAAAATAAAGTCAACACACTGGTGGGTAGAAACCATTCTGCCCAGGCTGTGATTATCTGATGAGGTGTGGAGAAGGGGCGCTGAAAATGTTCTCAGTTGAAATACAGAAATAAAAATTCATACCTCTGGGACTACACTTACACAAGGATTAAAGGCAGCATTAGCTTGTGACATTTTCTAAATCATAAACAATACTTGTTTCCCTCTTTCTCATATTTCAAACCACCGTGTAGAAAACACCCTCACTTTGGAAATTATAAAAATTATCAGGTCATTTAGGCTATGTTGACAATGAAGAGGAGACAGGGAGTGGAATTCATGTAAAATCATGACCCCCAAATTGAGCTATTATGGAAAAATTGTTTGAACAACTGAAACTTCAACCCAAATAGATTGTTCTGTTATCTCATCATCCCTGTATGGACATGATCAAGTCCCTCAGCCTTGGGGATTAGTTAGAAAGGTCTGTAGGATATAATCAAAACTGAAAGAGGCTCGATGGCACCTTCTTATGGTTGGCTAGCAGCTTCTTTTTCTTTCTTTTTCCCCTGTAATCACTACAATCAACTTGGATTTTTTTTACTTTATTAATACTAGGAATCAAAATTTCCACTTCCTCCTCTCCTCCCACTTCTCTCCCAGTTCCCCACTAACCCTTCTTCCTCCCCTCCAGTCCTAAGAGAGTTTAGGGTACCCTGCCCTGTGGGAAGTCCAAGGCACTCCACCCTCCATCCAGGCTTAGGAAGGTGTGCATCCAAATACTAGGATCCCAAAAAGCCAGTCCATGCAGTAGACACAAATCCCAGTGCCATTATCATTGGCTTCTCAGCCTGCACCAATTGTCAACCACATTCAGAGGGTCCAGTTTGATCCCATGCTTGTTCAGTCCCAGTCCAGTTGGCTTTGGTGAGCTCCCATTAGCTCAGGCACACTGTCTCAGTGGGTGGACCAACCCCTCGCAGTCCTGACTTCCTTGCTCATATTCTCCCTCCTTCTGCTCTTCAACTGGACCATGGGAAGCAATTCCAGTACTCCCATGTGGTTCTCTGTTTCTATCTCCATCTGTCACCGGATGAGGGTTCTATGGTGACATTAAAGATAGTCATCGGTCTGGCTATGGGACAAGGTCAGTTCAGGCACCCTCTCCTCTGCTGCCCAGGGTCCTAGCTGGGGACATCCCAGTGGACATCTGGGACCCCTTCTAGAGTAAAACCTCTTGCCAACCCCACAATGCCTCCCTTAATTAAGATATCTTCTTCCCTGCTCCCATATCTGTCCTTCCTCCATCTCAACCATCCCACTCCCCCAGGCTCTCCCCAACCCTTCCTTTCTCCCTCTCTCACCCATCTCCACTTCCCCCACCCCACACCCACACCCATGCTCCCAACTTTTGCCTAGTGATCTTGTCTGCTTCAAATTTCCAAGAGGATCTATATATGTTTTTGTTTGGTTTCATCTTCTTACTTAGGTTTTCTAGGATTGTGAACCATAGGCTCAGTGTCCTTTGTTTATGGCTAGAATTAACTAATGAGTGAGTACAAACCATATTCATCTTTTTGGGTCTGGATTACCTCACTCAGGATGGTGTTTTCCACTTCCATCCATTTGCATGCAAAATTCAAGATGTCATTAATTTTTACTGCTGAGTAGAACTCTAATGTGTAGATGTGCCACACTTTCTTTATCCATTCTTCCAGGTTCTGACTATTACAAATAATGCTGCTATGAACATAGTTGAACAAATGTGTGTAGTATGATTGGGCATGCCTTGGGTATATTTCCAAGATTGGTATTGCTGGGTCCTGAGGTAGGTTGATTCTCAATATTCTGAGAAACCACCACACTGATCTCCAAGTGGTTGCACAAGTTTGCATTCACACTAGCAATGGATGAGTGTTCCCCTTACTCAACATCCTCTCCACCATAGGTTATCATTGGTGTTTTTTATTTTAGCCATTCTGTCAGGTGTAAGATGGTATCTTTATTTAATTCTTTATTTTTTTCCATTCAACAATTTACACTTTCTCCCCTCTTCCCACTCCCCTCCCGCTCCCCCACTCATCCTCCTCTCTCCCCTTCCCTCCTTAAGAGAGGGCAGGGAACCCTACCTGTGGGAAGTCTAAGGCCTTTCCCCCTACATCCAGGCCTAGGAAGCTTTGCATCCAAATAGACTAGGGTCTCAAAAAGTCAGTACATGCAGTAGAAACAGGTCCTAGTGCCTTTATCAATGGGTTCTCAATCAGCCCCATTGTCAGCCACATTCAGGGAGTCTGCTTTGATCACAAGCTCCTTCAGTCCCAGTCCAACTGGATTTGGTGAGCTCCCATTAGAACAGGCACACTGTCTCAGTTGGTGGACCAACCCCTTGCAGTCCTGACTTCCTTGCTCATCTTCTCCCTCCTTCTGCTCTTCAACTGGACCTTGAGAGCTCAGTCCGTTGCTCTGATGAGGGTCTCTATCTCCATCCATTGCCAGACAAAGATTCTATGGTGATATTCAAGATAATCATCAGTGTGATAGTGGGGCAAGGACAGTTCAGGCATCCTCTCCTCTGCTGCCCAAGGACCTAGCTGGGGACATCCCTGTGGACACCTGGGATCCTCTAGAGGGAAGTCTCTTGCCAACGTTAAAATGGCTCCCTTAATGTGGATATCTTCTTCCCTGCTCCTATATTTGCCCTTCCTCCATCTCCACCCTCCCACTCCCCCAAGCTATCTCCAGTCTTTCCCTTGTCCCTTCCCTCTCCCCCTCTCTCATTCCCCCCTCCCAGTACCCACCCTTACCCCCACCCCATGATCCCAAGTTTTGCCTGGCGATCTTGATTGCTTCCAATTTCCAGGAGTATCTATATATGTTTTTCTTTGTGTGCACCTTGATATTTGGCTTCTCTGGGCTGGCGAACTATGGGCTTAATGTCCTTTGTTTATGGCTAGAGTCCACTAATGAGTGAGTACATACCGTGTTCATCTTTTTGGGTCTGGGTTATCTCACTCAGGATAGTGTTTTCTATTTCCATCAATTTCTTTATCCATTCTTCCATTGAGGGGCATCTAGGCTGTTTCCAGGTTCTAGCTATTATAAATAATACTGCTATGAACATAGTTGAACAGATCCTTTTGTAGTATGATTGGGCATCTCTTGAGCATATTCCCAAGAGTGGTATTGCTGGATCCCAAGGTTGATTGATTCCCAATTTACTGAGAAACTGCCACACTGATTTCCAAAGTGGTTGCACAAGTTTGCATTCTCACCAACAATGGATGAATGTTCCCCTTATTCCACATCGTCTCCAGCGTAGGCTATCATTGATTTTAGCCTTTCTGACAGGTGTAAGATTGTATCTCAAAGTTGTTTTGATTTGCCTTTCCTTGATCGCTAAAGAGGTTGAACATGATCTTAAGTGTCTTTTGGCCATTTGAACTTCTTTTGATGAGAATTCTCTTTTCAGTACAGTACCCTATTTTTTAATTGAGATAATTGGAATTTTAATATCCAGTTTTTTGAGTTCTTTATGTATTTTGGAGATCAAGCCTTTGTCTGATGTGGGGTTGGTGAAGATCTTATCCCATTCAGTAGGATGCCTTTTTGTCTTAATGACAATGTCCTATGCTTTAAAGAAGCTTCTCAGTTTCATGAGGTCCCATTTATTCAGTGTTGCTCTTATTGTCTGTGCTACTGGGGTTATATTTAGGTAGTGGTCTCCTGTGCTCATGTGTTACATCTACTTCCCACTTTCTCTTCTATCAGGTTCAGTGTGGTCAGATTTATATTGAGGTCTTTAGTCCTTTTGAACTTGAGTTTTGTACACAGTGATAGATATGGATCTATTTTCATTCTTCTACAGGTTTACATCCAGTTATGACAGCTCCATTTGTTGAAGATTATTTCTCTCTTTCATTGTACATTTTTAGCTCCTGTGTCAAAAATCAGGTGTTCATAGGTTTGTGGGTTAATATCCATGTTTTCTATTCAATTCCATTGGTCGAATTCTCTGTTTTCATGCCAATACCAAGCTGTTTTCATTACTGTAGCTCTGTAACAGAGTTTGATGTCAGGAATGGTAATGCCCCTGGAAGTTCCTTTAATTGTACAGAATTGTTTTGGCTATCCTGGGTTTTTTGCTTTTCCATATAAAGTTGATTATTTTTCTCTTAAGGTCTGTGAAGAATTTTGTTGGGATTTTGGTAGGGATTGGTATTAAAATTAAAGATCACCTTTACTATGTTGTTCCTACCCATCCAAGAGCATGGGAGATCCTTCCATTTTCTGATATCCTCTTCAATTTCTGTCTTCAAAGACTTAAAGTTCTTGTCAAATTGATCTTTCACTTCCTTGGTTAGTGTAACCCAAAGATACTTTATGTTATTTATGGCTATCATGAAAGATGACGTTTCTCTGATTTCCCTCTCCACTTCTTTATCCTTTGCATATAGGAGGGCTACTGTCATTTTTGAGTTGATCCTGTATCCTGCCACATCACTGAAGGTATGTATCACCTGTAGGAGTTCTCTAATAGAGTTTTTGGTGTCACTTATATACACTATCATATCATCTGCAAGTAATGAAAGTTTGACTTCTTCCTTTCCAATTCAAATCCCCTTGATCTCCTTATGTTGTCTTATTGCTATTGCTAGAACTTCAAGCACCTTGTTGAAGAGATATGGAGAGAGTGGACAGCCTTGTCTTGTACCTAATTTAGTGGAATAGCTTTGAGTTTCCTTATATTTAATTTGATGTTGGCTGTCGGCTTGCTGTATATTGCTTTTCTTATATTTAGATATGAACCTTGTATCTCTAATCTCTCTAAGACCTTTATCATAAAGGGGTGTTGAATTTTTCAAATGCTTTTTCAGCATCTAATGAAATGATCATATGGTTTTATTCTTTCAGTTTATTTATATCATGAATTACATTAATAGATTTTCGTATGTTGAACCGGCCCTGCATCTCTGAGATAAAGCCTACTTGATCATAATGGATGATTTTTTTTGATGTGTTCTTGGATTCTGTTTGCCAGTATTGTATTGAGAATTTTTGCATCGATGTTCTGTAATTCTCTTTCTTGGTTGAGTCTTTGTGCAGTTTTGGTATCAGGGTAACTGTAGCTTCATAATAAGAATTTGGCAATGACTCTTCTGCTTTATTATGTGGAACACATTAAGGAGTATAGGTATTAGCTCTTCTTGGAAGGTCTGGTAGAATTCTTCCCTAAAACCGTCTGGTCCTGGGCTTATTTTTGTTGTTGTTGGGAGGTTTTTCACGACAGCTTCTATTTCCTCGTGACTTATAGGTCTCTTTAAATTGTTCACCTGGTCTTGATTCAGTTTTGGTATGTGATATTTATCTAGAGACATGTCCATTTCTTTTACATTTTCCAACTTTGTGGCATATAGGTCTTTGTAGTAAGACCTAATGATTTTCTGAATTTCCTCAGTGTCTGTTGTTACATCCCCCTTTTAATTTCTGATCTTGCTAATTTGCGTGTTCTCTCTCCACCCTTTGATTAGTTTAAATAGGGATTTGTTAATTTTGTTGATTTTCTCAAAGAATCAGCACTTTGTTTAATTGATTCTTTGGATTGTTATCTGTTTGTATTTTGTTGATTTCAGCCCTCAGTTTGATTATTTCCAGTCTTCTACTCCTCCTGGTGAGTCTGCTTCTTTTGTTCTAGAGTTTTCAGGTGTGCTGTTAAATCTCTAATGTGAGCTATCTCCGTTTTCTTTATGTGGGCACTTATGCTATGAACTTTCCTCTTAGCACTGCTTTCATAGTGTCCCATAGGTTTGGGGATGTCATGTCTATTTTTGTTGAATTCAAAAAAGGCTTTCACTTCTTTCTTTCTTTCTTTCTTTCTTTCTTTCTTTCTTTCTTTCTTTCTTTCTTTCTTTCTTTCTTTCTTTCTTTCTTCCTTGACCCATGGGTGGTTCAGTAGTTGACTGTTCAGTAGCTTGTAGGTTTTCTGGGGGTAGAATTGTTGTTGAATTCTAACTTTATTCCATGGTGATCCGATAGTACACAGGTGGTTACTACAATTTTTTTTGTATCTGTGGATTTTGCTTTGTTACTGGTTATGTGATCAATTTTTGAGAAGGTTCCATGAGATGCTGAGAAGAAGGTATATTCTTTCCTGTTTGGGTAAAATGTTCTATAGATGTCTGTTAATTCCATTTGATCCATGGCTTCCGTTAGTTCTCTTATTTCTCTGTTAAGTTTCTGTCTGGTTGACCTGTCCATTGGTAAGAGAAGAGTGCTGAAATCTCCTACTATTAATATTTAGGGTTTGATGTGTGCTTTGAGTTCTAGTAAAGTTTCTTTTACATATGTGGGTGCTTTCATATTAGGAGCATAGATATTCAGGATGGAGACTTCATCTTGATGAATTGTTCCTGTTATGTATATAAAGTGTCCTTCTCCATCTTTTCTGATTGATTTTAGTTTGAAATCAATTTTGTTAGATATTAGTATAGCCACACTCACATGCTTCTGTTTGCTTGGAAAACCTTTTCCCAGCCCTTTACTCTGAGGTAGTGTCTGTCTTTGAGGTTGAAGTGTGTTTCTTGTAAATAACAGAATGTTGATCCTGTTTTCGTATCCATTCTCTTAAGCTGTGTCTTTTTATATGTGAATTGAGTCCATTGATATTAAGCAATATTAATGACCAGCAGTTGTTAACTCTGGCTATCTTTCTGGTGGTAGTGTTTGTGTGTTTCCCTTCTTTGAGTTGTGCTGGTGGAGGATTGTCAGATGACTGTGTTATTATGGGTGTTGTTGGCTTCCTTGGTTTGTGGTTTTCCTTCTAGTATTTTCTGTAAGGCTGGCTTTGTGGTTACGTATTGTTTAAATCTGTTTTTGTTCTGGAATATCTTGTTTTCTCCAACGATGGTGAATGAAAGCTTTTCTGGGTATAGTCGTCTGGGCTTCATCCCTGGTCTCTTGGTGTCTGCAGCACATCTATCCAAGGCCTTCTGGCTTTCATGGTTTACATTGAAAAGTCAGGTGTAATTCTGATATGTTTCCCTTTATATGTTACTTGAACTTTTTTCTTTGCTGCTCTTAGTATTCTTTTTTTTTTTTCGGACTTTTCGAGACAGGGTTTCTCCATAGCTTTTGGTTCCTGTCCTGGAACTACCTCTTGTAGACCAGGCTGGCCTTGAACTCACAGAGATCCACCTGCCTCTGTCTCCCGAGTGCTGGGATTAAAGGCATGTGCCACCACCGCCCGGCAATATTCTTTATTTTTTCTGTATGTTTTTTGTTTTGGTTATTTCATGTTGAGGGCTTTTTTTTGATCCAGTCTATTTGCTGTTCTGTTATCTTCTTGATCCTTCATAGGGATATCCTTCTTTAGGTTGGGACTGAGCTCCCAAGGTCCAGTTGAAGAGCAGAAGGATGGACAGTGTGATCAAGGAAGTCAAACCATGAGGGGTTCACCCACTGAGATAGTGTTCCTGAATAATGGGAGCCCCCCAACTCCAACTTAATTGGGAATGAACAAGTATGGGACCAAAATAGTCTGTCTGAATGTGGTTGACAGTTCTGGAAGACAGAGGGGCCAATGACAGTGACACTGGGATTTGTCTCTTCTGCATTTCCTGGCTTTTTGGGATCCGATTCTCTTTGGATGTATACCTTGCTCAACCTGGATATAATGGGGAGGGCCTTGGACTTTCCACAGGGCAGGGTACCTTGCCCTTTCTTATGATTGGAGGGGTTGGGGAGAAGGGTCTGTGGAGGGTGAGAGGGAAGTTGAAGGATGGGAGGAAGTGGGAATTTGTACTGGTATTTTTTAAGTAATAACATAATAATAAGTTATTAAGTAAATAAAATAAACTGTTAAATGACAATTAATTTTATACCTTGACAGATGAAAATACTATAAAAGGCAAGAGGTCCCTGCTCCTATGCTGAGAGGATCCAGATAGGTGAGTAAGTGATCCCATGGCCGGAAGATCCCCATGAAAGTGAGTACAGGCCTCCTCCAACTCTCTAAGCTTTTCTGCCCATCCAGTGGGGTGTTTCTTGGCTGTTGGCTCTCTTTAGCACATTCCAGCCTGCCCCCAAGTACCCCTTTTCATCTGTGAGGTCTTTGGATCCCCTAACTCAGCCTGCTCCGGTGCTGAGAGGTTGGGGAGCCAGTGGGAGTATCCCTGCCACTAACGTTTCTTTGTACCACCCTACTCAGCATCCCAAGCCCATCCTTTTGTCCTTGAGGTCCTTAGAGCCAGGCAAGAGGTCCCTGCTCCTGTGCTGAGAGTATCCAGACAAAAAGAGATGGGTAGCCGCCAATGCAAGAATTTTTCCAACAACCTGAAAAGCAACATAACACCAGAATCCAGCAAACATGCAACAGGAAGACTTGAAAATCCTAACCCAGAAGAAATAGAAGAAATCAACTTTAAAAATAACCTTATGAAAATGATCGAGACCCTTAAAAAGGAGGTGAAAAACTCCCTTGAAGAAATTGAAGAG
Source organism: Chionomys nivalis (assembly GCF_950005125.1). Taxonomy (NCBI): domain Eukaryota; kingdom Metazoa; phylum Chordata; class Mammalia; order Rodentia; family Cricetidae; genus Chionomys; species Chionomys nivalis. Next base: position 7,220,539 of record NC_080091.1, read on the forward strand.
AAGACAAAAAAACAGTTAAAAGATTAATAAATCCCTCAATGATTCCCAAGAAAATCGAGAAAAAGCAATCAAACTGGTAAAGGAAACAGTACAAGACTTGAAAACCAAAATGGAGGTAATGAAGAAAACACAAACCAAGAGATGGCTAAATATGGAAAATCTGGGTAAATTAACAGGAACTACAGAGACAAGTATAACCAACAGAATACAAGAGATAGAAGAAAGAACTATCTATCAGTATTACACCTGACTTCTCTGTGTAAACCATGAAAGCCAGAAGGTCCTGGATAGATGTGCTGCAAACACTAAGAGACCATGGATGAAGCCCAGACTACTGTACCTGGAAAAGCTTTCATTCACCATCGATGGAGAAAACAAGATATTCCAGGACAAAAACAGATCTAAAAAATATGTATCCACAAACTCAGCCTTACAAAAAGCACTAGAAGGAAAACCTCAACCCAAGGAAGCTAGCTACACCTACAATAAAACAGACATCTGATAACCCCCAACAGCATAACCCAAAGAAAGAAAACACACAAACACTACCACCAAAAAATAACTGGAGCTAACAACCACTGATCATTAATATTGCTTAATATCAGTGGACTCAATTCACATATAAAAAGACAAAGGTTAAGAGAATGGCTATGAAAACAGGATCCAGCCTTCTGCTGTTTACAAGAAAGACACCTTAACCTCAAAGACAGACACAACCTCAGAGGAAAAGGTTGGGAAAAGGTTTTCCAATCAAATCATCCAAAGAAACAAGCGGGTGTGGCTGTACTAATATCTAACAAAATTGATTTCAAACTAAAATCAATCCAAAGAGATGGAGAGGGACACTTTATACTCACGACAGGAACAGTTCATCAGGATGAAGTCTCAATCCTGAATATCTACGCCCCTAATATAAATCACCCACTTATGTAAAAGAAACATTGCTAAAACTCATATCACACATCAAAACCCACACACTAATATTAGATTTCAGCACTCCTCTCTCACCAATAGACAGATCAATCAGACAGAAACTTAACAGAAATAAGAGAACTAACAGAAGCCATGAATCAAATGGACTTAACAAACATCTTTAGAACGTTTCACCCAAACATGAAAGAATATACTTTCTTCTCAGCACCTCATGGGCCCTTCTCAAAAATTGATCACATACTTGGTAACAAAGCAAACATCCACAGAATCAAAAAAATGGAGTAATCAATGGATCACCATGGAGTAAAGCTAGAATTTAACCACAATTCCACCCCCAGAAAGCCTACAAGATCATGGAAACTGAACACTCATCTACTGAACCACCCCTGGGTCAAGGAAAAAATAAAGAAAGAAATTAAACTCTTCCTTGCATTCAACAAAAATGAAGACACAACATACCCATACCTATGGGACACTATGAAAGCAGTGCTAAGAGGAAAGTTTATAGCACTAAGTGCCCATATAAAGAAAATGGAGAAAGCTCACATCAGAGACTTAACAGAACACCTAACAGCTCTAGAAAAAAAAGAATCAATGAAACAAAGAGCTGGTTCTTTGAGAAAATCAACATGATTGACAATCCCTTATCCAAACTAATCAAAAGGCACAGAGAGAACACCGAAATTAACAAAATCAGAAACAAAAAAGAGGCATAACCACAGACATGAAGTAAATTCAGAGAATTGTTAGGTTATACTACAAAACCCTGTACTCCACAAAATTGAAAAATGTAAAAGAAATTGACAATTTTTAGATAGATAACAAATACCATAATTAAATCAAGACCAATTGAACAATTTAAATAGACCTATAAGCTGTGAGGAAATAGGAGCTGTCATCAAAAACCTCCAACCAAAAAAAGCCCAGGGCTATAAGGTTTTAGTGCAGAATTCTACCAGAACTTACAAGAAGACCATACTCCTCAAAGCATTACACATAATAGAAACCTAAAGATCACTCCCAAAATCTTTATATTATGCTACAATTACCCTGATACCAAAACCACACAAAGACTCAACCAAGAAAGAGAGTTATAGACCAGCCTCACTCATGAACATCAATGCAAAAATTCTCAATAAAATTCTGGCAAATACTGAATCCAAGAACACATTAAAAATCATCCATAATGATCAAGTATACTTCATTCCAGAGATCAGGGTTGGTTTAACATATGAATATCTATCAATGTAACCCATCATATAAATAAACTGAAAGAAAAAAAATACATATGCTCATTTCATTAGATGCTTAAAAAGCATTTGACAAAATTCAACACCCCTCATGATGAAGGTCTTAAAAAAATTAGAGATACAAGAATCAAATCTACATATAATAAAAGCAATCTACAGCAAGCCAAGAGCTAATATCAATTAAAGTGAGAGAAACTCAAAGTGATTCTACTAAAATCAGGAACAAGGCAAGGCTGTCCACTCTCTTCATATCTCCGCAACATAGTGTTTGAAGTTTTAGCAATAACAATAAGAAAACATAAGAAGATCAAGGGGATTCAAATTGGAAAGGAAGAAGTCCAACTTTCATTATTTGCAGATGATATGATAGTGTATATAAGCGACCCCAAAACCTCCACCAAAGAACTCCTACAGCTGATAAACACCTTTAGTAGCGTGGCAGGATACAAGATCAATTCCAAAATATCAGTAGACCTCCAATTAAAAACAGGATAAAGAAGCTTAGAGGAAAACCAGAGAAGCATCACCTTTCACAATAACCACAAATAACATAAAATTTCTGGGTTTAACACTAACCAAAGAAGTGAAAGACGTATTTGACAATAACACTAAGGCTTTCAAGACAGATATTGAAGAGGATACCAGAAAGTGGAAAGATCTCCCATGATCTTGGATTGGCAGGATCAAAATAGTAAAAATGGCAACTCTACCACAGCAATCTATAGATTCAATGCAATCCCTACCAAAATCCCAACAAATTCTTCACAGCCCTTGAAACAACAATGATCAACTATATTTGGAAAAACAAAAACCCCAGGATAACCAAAACAATCCTATACAATAAGTGAATTTCCGGGAGCATTTCAATCCCTGACATCAAACTCTATTACAGAGCTACAGTAATGAAAATAGCTTGGTATTGGCATAAAAACAGAGATATTGACCAATGGAATCAAATCGAAGACCCGGATTAAACCACACAGCTATGAACAACTGATTTTTGAAAAAGAAGCTAAAAGTATACAATGGAAGAAAGAAAGCATATTTAACAAATGGTATTGGCATAACTGGATGTCAACCTGTAGAAGAATGAAAATAGATCCATATCTATCACCATGCACAAAACACAAATCCAAATGGATTAAAGACCTCAATATAAATCTGACCATACTGAACCTGATAGAAGAGAAAGTGGGAAGTAGCCTGCAATGCATGGGCACAGGAGACCACTTCCTAAATATAACCCTAATAGCACAGACAATAAGAGCAACAATTAATAAATGAGACCTCCTGAAACTGAGAAGCTTCTATAAAGCAAAGGACACAGTCACTAAGACAAAAAGGCAGCCTATTGAATGGGAGAAGATCTTCACCAACCCCACAGCAGACAAAGGTCTGATCTCCAAAATATATGAAGAAGTTAAGAAACTAGGCACTAAATTTCTAAATAGCCCAATTAAAAATGGGGTACGTAACTGAACAGAGAATTCTGAAGAGAAGAATTTCAAATGGCCAAAAGACACTTAAGGACATATTAAATTAGGTATCAGGAAAATGCAAATCAAAACAACTTTGAGATACCATCTTAAACCTGTCATAATTGCCAAGATCAAAAATACCAATGATAACCTATGCTAGAGAGGATGTGGTGTAAGGGGAACACTCATCCATTCCTGGTGGTAATGCAAACTTGTGCAACCACTTTGGAAATCAGTGTGGCAGTTTTTTAGAAAATTGGGTTTCAACCTACCTCAGAATCTAGCAATACCACTCTTGGGAATATACCCAAGTGATGACAATTTATACTACAAAAGCATTTGTTCAAGTATATTCATAGCAGCATTACTTGTAATATCCAGAACCTGGAAACAACCTAGATGCCCCTCAATGGACAAATGGATAAAGTGTGACACATCTACACATTAGAGTTCTACACAGTGGTAAAAAAAAAAAATGACATCTTGAATTTTGCATGCAAATGGATGGAAGTAGATAACACTGTCTTGAGTGAGATAACCCAAACCCCAAACATGAATATGGTTTGTACTCACTTATTAGTAGTTGATTCTTGCCATAAACAAAGGACATTGAGCCTATAGTTCATGATCCTAGAGAAGCCAAGTAATAAGGTGAAACCAAAGAAAAACATATATAGTACCTCCTGGAAGTCAGAAGCAGACAAGATCACCAGGCAAAAGCTGGGAGCATGGGGGTGGGGGTAGGTGGGGAGGGGGTAAAGGAAGATGGGGAGAGAGAAGGGAGAAGGGGAGGATTGGGGAGAGCTTGGGGAATTGGGATGGTTGAGATGGATGAAGGATGGATATGGGAGCAGGGGAGAAGATATCTTAACTAAGGGAGCCATTTTGGATTTGGCAAGAGGCTTGGCTCTGGGCACTGGAGGAAAGGGTACCTGAACTGGCCTTTTCCTCTAGTCAGACTGATGACTATCTTGAATGTCACCATAGAACCTTCATCCACAAATGGATGGAGGTAGAGACAGTAACCTACATCAGAGCACTAGACTGAGATCCCAAGGTCCAGTTGAAGAGCAGAAGAAGATAGAATATGAACAAGGAAGTCGGGACCATGAGGGGCTGTTTGATTCAATGAGACAGTGTGCCTGAGCTAATGGGAGCTCACTAACTTCAACTGGACTGGGAATGAACGAGCATGGGATCAAACTGGACACTCTAAATGTGGTTAACAATTGGAGCAGACTTTGAAGCCAATGATAATGGCACTGGGATTTGTCTCTACTGCACGTACTAGTTTTTTGGGGGTGATCCTATTCTCATTAAATGCAAACCTTCCTAAGCCTGGATGTGGGGGGAGGGCCTTGTACTTCCCACAGGGCAGGGTATCATGCCCTCTCTTAGGACTGGAGGGGTTTGGGAAGAGTGTGTGGGGTAGCGGGATGGAAGTGGGAGGAGGGGAGAAAGTGGGTATTTGATTGGTATCATTTATAAAGTAATAAAAAGAAATAAAATTTTAAAAAAACTAAAAAAAAGAATATACAAATCAGAAATGAAGAAGTCAAAGTATTATTATTTCAGATGGATTTATAGTACACACAAATGTCCCTAAAAATTCCACTGGTGAAATTCTACAGTTGATAAAGACTTTCAGCCAAGTAGCTTAATACAAAATTAACTCATAAAAATTAGTAGCCCTCCTATATAAAAAAAACAAACAGACTGAGAAAGGAATCATAGAATCAGCACTTTTCACAATAGCTTCAACTTATCCAAAATAATTTGGGATAACTCTGTCCAAGCAATTAAAAGATTTGGTGATAAAAACCTCACGTCTTTGAACAAAAAAGTTGAAGAAGATAGCAGAAGATGGAAAGATCTCCTATGCTCATGGATCAGTAGAATTAACAGTAAAAATGGCCATTCCGCTGCAAATAATCTATATATTCAGTAAAATCCCCATCAAGATTCCAACACAATTCTTTACAGACTTTTAAAGAACAGTACTCAACTTCATATAGAAAAATTAAAAACCAAGGATAGCCAAAACAATCCTAATGAATAAAACAACTTCCAGAGGTATCACCATTCCTGACTTCAAGCTCTACTACAGAGCTGCAGTAAAAAAAAAGTCACATGGTATTGGCATAAATGCAGACATATTGATCAATGCAGTTGAATCAATGACCTAGACATAAATCCAAACACTTACGGACACGTGATTTTTTTTATAAATGTCTTAGTTAGGGTTTCTATTGCTGTGATGAAACACCCTGACCAAAAGGAAGGTGGGTGGAGGAAAGGGTTTAATAGGCTTTTCCTCAGCATTGCTGTTCATCCCTGAAGTCAAGACAGGATCTCAAACAGGGAAGGATCCCAGAGGCAGGAGGTAAGACACACAGGCCATGGAGGAGTGCTGTTTACTGGCTTGCTCTCCATGGCTTGTTCACCCCATGTTCTTATAGAACCAAGGACCACTAGCCCAGGTATGGCACCATCCACCATAGACTGGTCCTTCTCCAACTGATCACTAAGTGAGAAAATGCCTTACAGCTGGATCTCATCGAGGTGTTTCCTAAACTGAAGCTCCTTTCTCTGGTAACTCTAGCTTGTGTCAAGTTGACATACAAAACCAGCCAGTACAAAAACGAAGCCAAAATTATACAATGGAAAAAAGACAATCTTCTACAAATAGTGTAAATGATGGCTTTCTTGAAGGATTTCTGTCCTACCAGGTTTCTGCAATCAAGTTCCAAAGAAAATCACACAGAGTTCTATATTAATTATAAACTGATTGACCCATTAGCTCAGGCTTCTTCTTAACTCTTATAACTTATATTAACCCATTATTTTTATCTATGTTAGCCACATCACTCAGTACCTTTTTCAGTGGAGCAGGTCACATCCTACTTTTTCAGTGTCTGGACAGGACTGTGGGAAGAGCTTCCTTCTTCCATGAATACTCCTTTTCTCATTGCCCCTCCTCTTCTTGTTTGGTTGTCCCACCTATACTTCCTGCCTGACTACTGGCCAATCAGCGTTTATTTAAAGCATAATTGATAGAATACAATTGTCCTGCACCAAAATGGTGTTGGTAGGATGGGGGATTTTCCTTTGTATGGTATTGACTATCTTTTACTGCCAGTAGTTAATAAAGAAGCTACTTTTAGCCAATGGATTAACAGAGTAAAGCCAGGAGGAAAATCTGAACAGAGATGTAGAGAGAAGGTAGGCAGAGTTGGGGAGATGCCATGTAGATGCTGAAAGAGACAGAGGCCCCAGAACCTTAAAAGTAAACCACAAGCCTATATAAAATAATAGAAATGGGTTAATTTATGTATTAAATTATTGTTATATTAAATATTAATATTAATAAATAATATTAAGGATTAGCCAGGAATATGCTACAAATTGGAGTACCAAAGTGGGCTGACTGCATCCACATAAAACCTAAGAGAGGTTAAAAAAGAAATTCTAGAAAACTGGGAATCAACCTACCTCAGGATCCAGCAATTCCACTCTTGGGAATACACCCAAAAGATGTTCAATCATATTACAAGAGCATTTGTTCAACTATGTTCATAGCAGCATTATTCATAATAGCCAGAACCTGGAAACAACCTAGATGCCCCTCAATGGAAGAATGGGTAAAGAAAGTGTGGCACATTTGCACATTAGAGTTCTACTCAGCAGTAAAAATTAATGACAGCTTGAATTTTGCAGGCAAATGGACGTAATTAGAAAACATCATCCTGAGTGAGGTAACCCACTCCCCCAAAAATGAGTATGGTATGTACTCACTCATAAGTGGATACTAGTCATAAACAAAGGGCAACGAGCCTATAGTTCAGGATCCTAGAGAAACTAAGTAATAAGGTGAACCCAAAGAAAAACATATATACACCCACTTGGAAATTAGAATCAGACAAAAATTTGGGAGCAGGGTGGTGAGGAGTAGATGGGGGAGAAAGGGAGATTGAGGAGAACTTGAGGGAATGGGATAGTCGAGATGGAAGAAGGACAGATATGAGAGCAAGGAAAGAGATATCTTGATTGAGGGAGCCACTATGGAGTTAACAAGAAGCCAGTCTCTAGAAAAAGGCCTAAGAACCCACAGGGATGAACCCAGCTGAGACCCTAAGGAATAGAGGAGAAGGTGTCTGAACTGACCTTATCCTGTAGTCAGACTGATGATTATCTAAAATATTACCATAGAACCTTCATCCAACAACAGATGGGAACAGAGGCAATGACCCACATCTGAGTACTGGACTGAGTTCCCAAGATCCAGCTGAAGCATGGAGGGAGTGAGTATGAACAAGGAATTCAAGATCATGAGGGGATCATCAACTGAGACAGTTTGCCTGAGCAAATGGGAGCTCACCAACTCCATCTGGACTGGGAATGAACGAGCATGGGAACAACCCAGCCCCTCTGAAGGGGGTTGACAGCTGGGGCAGATGAGGGGCCACTGATAGTGACACTGGGATGTGTCTTTACTGCATGTACTGGATTCATGGGACCCTATTCTCTTTGGATGTAAGCCTTGCTCAACCTAGACGTAGTAGGGAGGGCCTTGGACTATCCACAGAGCAGGGTTCCTCGTACTCACTTAGTGTTGGAGGGGGGATAATCTGTAGAGGGAGATGGAGGGGCCTGGGAGGAGGATAGGGATTTGAAATTTGGATTGATATTTTAAGTAATAAAAAAAAGAAAAAAGAAAAAAAAGAAATTCTAGACTTAAAACAGAGTTTAGTGTAGCTTCTTGGTAGCTGCATTTTTTTTTAATGGGCTCTGTTTGCTAGCAGTGAGCAGGGGCACCTGATCCCTATAGGAATCTGGTGTACAGGACTTAGACTCAATCCTGACCCGGTCTCTAAGGAGAGGAGTGAGATGGGGTGTCCCTAACTGTCCCGCCATGCTCTCTGGCCCAAGGAGCCTGCCCATTCCCAGACAGACACACACCTTGTCCTGGGATACAGCAAGGCCTGCCACCACTCCTGCTGCCCCTGGATGACCAGCAAGGCACCATGGGAGCATCTTTGGGCATCTAGTAACATGGTCCATGAAGGGCCTCTGTGTTCTAAAGTGGACTTAGCATAAGCGCCCACCAAACACCAAGGAAGGCCACAGTGGCTATAAGGCCTCCATCTTGGGCTGTATACCGAACAACCAGGCCAGGTCTCTGTCCCCTAAGTCAATGCTGAGACTGGGCAGGTCCAACACAGTGCACTGGGCAAGAAGGTAGGTGCAGCAGGGCCATCTCACCAGGAGAGCTTAAAATCAACACTCATGGCCAAGACCTTTGGTACAAAGTTTATAGCTCACCCTCCCATGAAGGTAACTTTAAGTGTTCTGAAATAGATGGGAACGGCAGACCTAGGACCACTCCCAAAGCCTGGCTACACATCCGGTCCATGCTGGGTAGTGGAGGCCGGACTGGACAGCAAGCTTTGAGGGAGGGCCTTGGAGGGCTCAGGCAGGAATCTTCTGCAGGCTTGAGAACAGGATTCAGACAAAAGTCACGTGTGTCTCTTCCTAGGCAGCCCAAGGTTTAGCAACCCTTTTCACACTTGTGATCCCTGACCCAGGCCAAGGAGAACTGCTCCACCCAGGCAAACAAGCGGTCTGTCCCCGCAGGACCCACAGGGAGGATGCCGACTTCATAAACCATCATAGACCGGTCCATTCCTGGGGCCATGCAGGGATGACTCTCAACGAAAAGCCCTTTGTGGTTGGAGACAGCCCTCGGAGCAGGACCTAATCTTATCTTTCTGGGGCACTCAGAGAGCAATGAGGATGGATCCTGCCCACACTCAGGGCCAGTCAGGTACCCAAGACCCTGATCAATGGTCACCATCTGGGACCCTAGGGCAGCCCCAAAGTCAGTAGTGCCTGACCAGGGCCAAGGGGTCAACACGTGACTGACCCACAGGTGACTTCCGGGAAGAGACTGGGTACTCATAGTGGCTAAGGTCCATCGCTGAGGGTCAGCATCAGGGACAGACTGGGTTTGTGCTCTGGTTCCTGGTCCTCCTGGCAGGGCTGGGGCGGCCAGGATTTGAAGAAGTCTGAGACATAGTGGACCAGTGGGGGAGGGGAAAGCAGTGCATAAAGCCAAGGCAGAAGACCAGAGGGAGGACCCAATGAGGGAGGAGCCAATGAGGGTAGTAAAGAAAACCGGGCCAGTGGTGAGGAGCAAGCTCTGGGACACAGATAAGCAGGCAGAGGTCACAGGAACATTGGGCTCAGGCTGAACAGGTCCTATAGGATGAGGCAGACAGGGCTCACCATGAGGCACGCTACCAGGGCTCCCTGCAGGAGGCCGGCGAGGACATCACTCCACTGGTGCTTGTGGTCTGACACACAGGTGTAGCCCACATAGATTGCAAAGGCCACCAAGAAGAACTGAACCGTGTGCCTCAGCAGCCGTGCCCACTTCTAGTAGAGGCGGGCCTGCACATAGAGCTGTGGGGGCATCAGCCTGCATTAGCTGGGCCCATGGGCGTCCTCTCCCTGCCCAGCCCAACGCAAGAGTCGTAAACCCCCTACACTCAGGGCCTCTTCAACGTACTCCATTGTGGAGCGGGAAGACCCAGGCCCAGGGGAAGGGAGGCTGGGCAAGGTTCCCTGGGAGGAAGGGAGACACTCACCGCCAGGAACAACATGCAATACATGCCGAAGGAGGAGTGTCCGGAGTAAAAGGAGAGCCTGGGAGGGAGGGCAAGCTGGTGAGTGGAACCCAGAAGGCAGAGCCAAGGGCTCCTTGAGGGGCTGGCAGCCACAGAGGGGTGCAACTCTAAACTATGGGAAGCAGGACTGGAGAGATGACTCAGCAGCTACGAGTCCTGACTGCATTTGCAGATGACCCAAGTTCAGTTCCCAGTACCTACATCATCCAGTACCTACACCAGCTGCTCACAACTACCACAAGATCTGATGCTCTGAGGGCACCAGCACTTACATGCACGTGCACAAACGGAGGGAGGGAGGGAGGGGGGAGGGTAGGACGGAGGGAGGGAGAGAGAGAGACTAAAAATAAATCATCTTTAAGATTTATATATCTTTATGTATATGGTGTTTTATTTACATCTATGTCTGCCACATTCCTGCAGTGCCTGAAAGTGGCCACAAGGGGGCATCAGATTCCCTGGAACTGAGGCTACAAATGGCTGTGAGCTGCCTTGTGGGTTCTGAGAATCTAACCGAGGTCCTCTGAAGAGCAGCCAGGGGTCCTAAGCACTGAGCCATCTCTCTGGTCTCTTAGCCTGAGGGAATGCTTACACACACAGGACACTCACCATGGAGTGAACATCTCCCCTCCTCACTCCCACTTCACCAACTCCAACTCCCCGACCGGCTCCTACCTGCTCCTGGAGCAGGCCTGGCCAGCAAGACCACACTGAGGGTGGCAATCACCCAATACGGCCACCGTAACCCAGTACTGTCACCCAATACTGTCACGGCCGCTGTTGCGACAGCTGGTGGTCCGGGGTACTGATATCACCTCAGCTTATAAAGATATCAGTCACCGCTGCCTCAGAGCTCAAGCAGCAACCTGGGGGCTATGCTTTGGAGGCTCAGAAGGACCAGGCACCCCAGTGCACCCCCAGAGTCACTCCACAACCCTGGCAGACAAAGTAGGGCTAAGACAGAGCCCCTAGCTCCACCCTAGCACCCAGAAAACAGAGAAATGTATGTCAATCCTGTCAATCACTACGCTGACAACAGACCCTCACGGCATGGCCGTCCACATTGTTCCCTCAGGGGAGTCACTAAGTAGATGGTGAGCACTGTCCATTCTCCCCTTGGAACTTGGTGTTAGAGAGACTTGCCTGGCATGTGTGAGTCAAGCCATTGATTTGATCATCAGTATGGCCATAAAGAGACAAAAATCACTGTTTTATAGGAAAATAGGTAGAGTTAGATATATACATAGATATATTCATACATACAGAGAGAGAGAGAGACAGAGAGAGAGAGAGAGAGAGAGAGAGAGAGAGAGAGAGAGAGAGAGAGAGAGAAAGGGCACATGCGGAGAAAACACACATGCACACACACATAACATGACTAATACACAAGCTGTCTAAGGAGCTGGGATGATGGTCAGTGAGGAGGCTGCTCTGTTTGAATGAGGACCTGAGCTCCATCCTAGCACTCATGGGGAAAGTGAGGTGTGGAGCACGCCCGTAATCCCAGACCACAGACTCCATCCTAGCACTCATGGGGAAAGTGAGGTGTGGAGCACGCCCGTAATCTCTGGCCTGGGGAGCTGGAGACACATGGCTCCCTGGAGCTTGCTGGCCAGTCTAGAATTGTACAGCTCCAGCGTCAGTAAGAGACCTTGTCTTAAAATAAAATGTGGAGAGGGACTGGAGAGGTGGCTCTGGAGTTAAGAGCACTTCCTGCCCTTGCAGAGGACCAGGGTACAGTTCCCAGCACCCACACAGCTGGTAACAACCTCTTGTAACTCCAGTTCAAGGGGATCTGATGTCCTCTTCAGACCTTCATGGACTCCTGCACAAATGTGGTGTACACACATACATGCAGGAAAACACACATTTACGTATGGTGGAGAGCAATTGAGGAAGACACTTGCTATTGGCTGACTACTGGCCTACACACACATGTGGACACACTAACACACGCACATAAAGCAGTCCATACGGAGACACAAGTGCCAAGCTTAGGGGACAGACACTTCAACCAGTCACCGGAAATTTCCAGAGATGAGAACATCTGTGAGGACAGAAGGAAGAAACAGAAGCCGAGGAGACAGTCTACGCCAGCCATAGTGACACAAGCCTGTCACCCCAGCACTCGGGATACTAAGGCAGGAAGCCGAGAAGTTTGAGGTCATTCTGGGCTACACAGTGAGATCCTGTCTCAAAAATCTAAAACGGCATTATGGGTGTGAAAATGCCCGTAGTATTGAAGGAGAAAAAGCACTGGAAGGACTTATGGCTGATGGGAGCCAACAGACAGAGAGGGGTCAGCGGAGATGACAGAGTGTGGGTACGGACACACAGGCCACACCAGGCATGAAAAGCAGAGCTCAGAAGAGCAGGATGGGCAGGGAAATGGTGCCAAGAGCAAACAAGCTCACCACAGAGGACCCTGAAGAGGAAAGAACTCAGTCACAAACCTTGAGGCACAAACAGCAGCCAGTCCACCCCTGCAGGGCAGGCCACTGCCTCCCAGACAACTGAATCCTGAGACTACCTGCCCACTATGTGCCTGCACACATCACAGAGGAAAACCCATGACCAGCTTCTCCACCTGCCTCTGCTGACAGGTTTTCTCCATTCACCAAGCCCCAGATTTTCTGTCCTTCAGAGCCTTGCCTGGGCTGCAGTCAGTACCCACCTGGCCTCAGTGACGTTGGCAGGGCTGCCCCTGCACACCTCCAGCTGTACATAGTCAGAGCAGTTGACCTGGCTCCCGTCAGGGTCAAGGACAGCCAAGAAGCTGGGTCTCAGCCGGCCAATCATGTACTTGGCCAGGTCGGTCCAAGACTGGCTCATGGCGGCCCCGAACAGGAAGGTCCCCAGCACCTTGTAGATGGCGGCCACGTAGTTGTTGAAGTCGGATCGTGAATAGAGACGGTCTGTGTACACCAGGTAGGCCTCCCCCGATGAGACCTGCCAACGGAACAGCTGCAGAGTGCGCGGCAGACACGGCTCCCAGGGTGCATCCTGCTAGGGAGCTGGGCCCTACCTACCTCAGGGCAGGGCTCACCCGGCCCCCTCCTGAGTACTTTTCCGCCTTACAAGGATGATGGTGGCTGTGATGATGACCCCAGCCATGAGTCCGTGGGTGATCGTGTCTGGACGGTAGGGGTACCGGATAGAGTCATCTCTGCAGTGGAACCCTCGTTTTTATGGTGTCTTCACCAGAGTCAGGATGAGGAAGGGCAGAGAGGCTGTGGGAAGCCAGGGAAGGCACACAGTGCAAATCCTGCCCACATGGTTTCTGTCCTGGGATCATGGTCGCTCTGCCATGACCCCATGGGAAACGCCTCGGGTGACTTCTGTTAATGAGCCCAGCTACAGAGCTGCTCTACCATGCTACACTCTGGCCCCACCTTAGACCTCCCTCGGACTGACTCAGCACCAGCAGCCACAGCCTCTACACACCATACTGAAGTACAATGGCTCCTTCCCATCTCATTCCAGCCCCTGATGAGCTACCCATGATGTCACTGGTGTTCTTCATGGCTCCTGCAGCCTTAGCGACAGTTGGCTGGACTGCTCCGTCTGCATAGGAACACCAAGGTGCCTGATCTAATAATTCATGTAAACAAAGCATTAGATGGTGATAATGATTCGAATAGTCCCAGAGAATCACAGCTGAAGCAGAAAAGGAACTGAGGATGGTTGAGAAAAGTTGCAGGAGGCACATGTGGATAGGGTGAGTCGAAATCCTAGTGTCTTTCTTGTCATACTGCCTTCCAGAATTTCTCCTGTGGGGATTTTAATGAAGAGGGGAGATATTATTTTAGAATGGATCTTTTTACCACATAAACCAAGTAAACAATTAAAAACTTGTGTGGAAAAAGTTTTTGAATTGAATTAATAAAAGGTAAATTGAGACTTTGTCAGCTAGCAGGTATAGAACCACCAGAGATTGTAGTGCCTTTCACTACTGATGAAATAAGAAAGTTATGAGAAGACAATGAACCATGGCAAAGAGCTTGTGCTAGATTTTTGGAGAAATTAATAGCAACTATCCCCAAAGCGATTGGCTTAACCACAGAAAGAGGACTTCTTGGATTCTTCCTCATATCATATGTGATGCTTAGATAACTGGAGCCCATATATTTCATACTGATGCTAATAAATCAGGGAAGGCAGATTACAAATCAGATGAATTCAGCAAGGTGGAAAAAAGCCCTTATAATTCTGTCCAGAAGGTGAAATTATTTGCCATTCTTATGGTGATAAGGGATTTTATAGAATCTCTTAATATAACTACCAATTCACAATATGCAGAAAGAGTTATCTTGCATATTGAAACCGCTGAATTTATACCCGTTCATAGAGAATTGACTTCATTGTTTATCCAGGTGCAAGACATGATCAGGAATAGGCTTTGTCCTATGTACATGACACATCTGATCCCATACGGGTCTGCTAGGTCCTCTAGCACAAGGTAATGCAGAAATTGATCAATTATTGATTGGAAGCCTGTTGCAGGCCTCTGAAATTTATATAAAAAAAAATCACGTCAATGGAAAAGGTTTAAAGAAAGAGTTTTCTATCACATGGCAACAAGCTAAAGAGATTATAAAGAGATGTCCTACCTGCTCTTTCTATAATCTGCTGACAGAAGGAAAAATGATTATCCACTAAGAGGCATCTAGAAAACAAAATATGGTTTATGAATCCAGGTACTGTTTACACTTACAATTTATACACACACACATATGTGTGTATACCTGGTTTTGAAGTGGCTTAGTACCTCTATAAATCCAAGCTTGTTAAAATGAACATTCAGAGTTTCTGTCTCATATCAGGAGCCATCTGTTATAAAACAGAAGGAAGACTTTAGAAAAAAATCTACTTTCTCCATGATTATTTTGTCTATATCATATTCTTCATTGTATATATGTTTATATGAATGATGTTTAAGTTTTCCATGATGAACAATAGATTTTTCTACAGATCCTTTTCCTGCTGTAAACTTTGAAGTTTCCAGGAAGAAGATGAGGCCCCACAGCAACCACTGTACCTAATTGAGATGACATCGTGATATAGACAGTGCTACTCTAAGACCGCTTTTTTGGGTACCAGCTCCTGAAATGGTGCACCTTCTTATATTCTGGAAGAACTCCAAAGGAGAATGTTGAAAACAAAAACAAAAATTGCTCAGAAATTTTTGCAACTATGCTAGACAGTAATTTTGGAACTTAACCACCACTTAATTTTTGCAGGATTCTATTTAGACAATATCGCTCCCATGACAGCAGGAAGTAATTCTAGAAGATGATGTCCCCTATACCCAAAAAGTTTGTCCTTAGGGTTGGGAACACTGTTTAGGGGTTGTTATTATTACTCATACTAGATAGACGGTTGGGGTGAAATCTATGTTTGTTCAGAGAAAAGAGGGGGGCAGTAATAGTGGGTAATAGAGTGAATACTTGTGAGCTATTATTTATGGATAATTTACATTGCTATAGTTTTTGTATATTGATACAAGTTCAAATTATATTTGTTACTTTTGTTTACATTATTTATACATCTATACAAAGTTCTTTTGTCAGATTGTATGTATGTGTGTTTCTGTCTCGGTTTAGGACATTTTGTATACTGATACAACTTTTAGGGTATATATTCATATTGTATTATATATTACTGCTAACTCTGATCAAGATCCTTATAGATGTTTATATTTTGAGGCCATTATTCTCATTTGTTACAGATTTGCTTACAGATTATTGAATATTCTGTCATGAAGTTTTAGTCTTTAAGTTATACAGGCATTAATTATTATAGGTCAATAGTTGTTCATGTTTGGAGTACATACAGTCAGATAAATTAGGTTCTTTAGATACATAGAGATTATATTCTATCCAGTTAGGTAATCTTCAACCACTTCAAGGATCTGTGGAACATGGCATTTTAATAATTTAGGGTTCTGTTGATATGAGACATGATTGCTTCTGACAGCACCAATCTATTCCCGAGAGGATGATGAACACCGAAGACACTCTACTTGGAATTTGTGTTCTTCTTGGCAAAACTGACCTTTGAACAAGGAACTGACAATGCCTCAACTACTGACAAGTTACATAGTATCCGGAAATGGATAAGCAGAACTGTCAAACCTTACTAAGACAGGGTAAGACGGTTTTGAAAAATTTCCTGCCTCTGAAATGGTCTGTCAGTTAAGCTAGGCCTTAGCCAAATTTGATTGCTTCAACGTTGCAAAATGAGACTTTGGGTGATTGCCTAGTAGGCTATTTGTGTCCCTTATATATTGCTTGCTTTGGAAGCTACTTGATTGTACTTCCTGCCTGCTCAAGTAATATTATCTCCCTTCTCAGACCTTCGATGAGGTTGAAGATTAGATAGTTGTAGTTACTGTACTCTTATGATCTAGCCAAGCCATTTCCTATAGAAGACTTAGACTCCATAAGATAGACTGTTTATTAAAACATTTAGCATATGTTCTTTGCTTAATATTGTTTATGCTGGGTGTAATTCTATTCATTCTTGATATCTTTTCCTAGTGTATATAGTTTTGTATTGGGTTTGGAACTCTCTTATTTAAATAAAAAGGGGAGGTAATGTGGGAGCACATTCTGCTCCTTCAGCCAGTAGCCTTGAAGATACCAGCCCATTTGGGCATGTCCTCTTATACGATAAAAGCAGCAGTAACCGTGAGCCTGCTCTCTCTTCTGGCTCTGTTACTCTTCACTCAGAGGGCTGTAGTCAAGGTCAGTGATCTGTAAGTTTTACCCTTAAAAATAACCCTTTTATCATCTCTCATTTTGAATTGGTGTGGCATTATTTTCTGACTTATGCCTTCAAAGAATGAAGAAAATGTGGTGCGTTTACATGGTGGAGAATTGCTCAGCCAATGCAGTATGTATCAACTTATATGTGGATGTTACATATGAAGTCAGTGATAACCATGCTATAATCCAAAGAAATACAGAGGGTAGGTATAGAATAAGGGACTAAAGGGAACAGATACACGTTATAATGAATGGGAAACAGGATAGATATGGATGGGTAGGTGGCTGAAATGGGGTGAGCAGATGAGGCAGAGGAGGTGACAAGGGGTTGTAAGAGGGAACACAGGGAGAGACAGCTAAAATTAATGGATCTTTGAGGGATAGTATGGAAACCTAATACAAAAAAACTTCCGAAAATATATGCATATGTGAAGTCAATCTAAATGAAATATCCAAATAATGGGGATGGGGAAACAGAGTCACCACTGGTAATTTCCTGTTACAAAATGAAGCTTTCCGAATTGGTTACAACTCATTGAACTGTCAGAGAAAAGCGTCCATGGGAATCCCCAAACAACTCAGGCTGTTGCCAAGACTGTAGCTTGCTCTCCACATACTGACAGCAAAGGCTCTTGCTGAAGACAACACATACATTGAACAAGGAAATGTTGAGCCGATGTCTACGAAGAGTTCACTCCTATGTTCCAGCATATTTTATGCAAAAAGATCTTCTGCATGCTATCAAAAGAAAATATAAATACCAGGCCAGTCACAAACTCTTTAATAGTGCCCTACCTGCAAGATGGGTCAGGACAATGGTGGGCAAAGCTTGTGGGAGTTATAAACAACTGATCTGATAAGCACCTACATCATATAATTCAGCACAAAAATAAGATTCCTTGGGATCCATCATGGTGACTGGCATGCAGTTTCTCAATAGAGTATGCAGGACAGCAGTGAGAATTTTTTATTTTATTACTTTTAAAAAAATACCAATCCAAATTCCCACTTCCACCTCTCCTCCCACGTCCCGCCCTCTCCCTCCATAACCCGCCTCTCACCTCCTTAATTATCACAATATCATGTATAATAGAGAGAAGCAGCTAAGGGTTCAGACATGGAGAAAGTGATGACATCCAAGGTAGAGAGTTTATTTCATAGGAGCTTTGAACATTTTCTGGCATCAACAGGCTTTTGTTTAATTCCACGAGCTGGTTTCACTGCATGTTAGAAAAGGTGCGTTCTGGCAGGTGGATAAGCAAACATTAAATCCTGTCATTTTTTTTGTACCTGGTTGCATTTATACCAGACACTTTATGTCAGAGTTTTATTTTGTTTTTAAAAAAATTTTAACTAGTTGTTTGAGAGTTTTGAGGTTTGTAATATGTGCTTTGACCATATTTACCCCATTCAACTCTTCCAAGACCCACTTTCTCTTTATCATCCAAGTCACTTAACAACAAAATTTTAAAGTGACTATTATTTAAGAATATATAATGATGCCTGAAAGTGTCTTAATTTCTTTCTTGATTTTTCATCTCCAAGGGTTTTTGAAGATGTTGAGGAGCCTGATCAAATGTCAAAATCTACAAGAACAAAATTAAAATGCATAATTTAAAATATATATTTAGATCCGATAAAGAAATACATGGCGGGAGTTGATGGAATCTTAATATAAAGTCTTTGATGTGGTGATAAAGGTGCTTCTAAGAGAATAGTGTTGGACTGATCTATATACTTCATGGATCAGACCCTAAAGACATTCCTTTGACTCTTTATAATCTCATACACACATAATCTTTTTGCTTTAAGATAATTGGCCATAAAACTTTTGCCTATGTACTTACTTTAAGATTACAGCTTATTTTTCACAACTGAGTAACACATATTCTTTACTATTATTATTACACATATTCACTACAGGGTTTTGTTGAAATCCAGGGGGTCAGTATAATGAGGCATCATCACATGATCTGGATCTTCTTTCTTTGCATCATTTTATCTGTAAGAGGCTTATCAATTTTCTATAAGTCATCACCAGTGATATGGAAAACCCACTTTGAGCTAAACATCACTTCTACTTGAAACACAGTACACAATGGAATGGATTTCTCTAAGGCAGAACTCACTGAGTGTAAATGTCATACTGAACACGATATAACATGGATACAGCACTGGGATTTTGAGAACAGGTTGGCTGATTATTTGACCTGCTCAAAATAAATGTAGTTCTTTTAGTCCAATGAAATTAACAGGAAACGTCTTTTTAAAGTTATAATTCTTGTGTGAATTTTCTTCCTAAACAGAAGGGCACTGACTGACCAAAGAAAGAATTTCAACCAAGTATAGCTTGATAGACTGGTAATATTATTTGTGTTACAACTAGGAGTATGGGCGCTCCAAGGCAGCTAAATCCTTTGGAATTTTTTTTGGTCTAATTATTCACATCTTTACTAGTGACATTCTACTGGAGTTGATGATTTACCTCTTATGTTATTTTTGGGAGGGGAAGAGTCTTGAGTGGAGCTATTGAAGGGTAGTGAGTTCTGTGAACCTCATGAAAATGCCCTTTCCTTCAGGAGGGTGATGTGGGAGTCTCCTCTGTGGGAATGTGATTACAATTAAGGAATAAAGAAACTGGCTTGGCCTGTTGATAGGGCAGGGAGGACTAAACTGAATGCTGGTAGAAAGAAGGGTGGAGTCAGGGAGATGCCATGGGTCTGCCACCATAGATGTGCTGAATCTTCACTGGTAGGCCACGACCTCATGGTGATACACAGATTAATGGAGAAAGGTTAAATTAATATGTAAGAGTTAGCCAATAACAAGTGAGAGCTAATGGGCCAAACAGTGATTTTATTAATATAGTTTCTGTGTGGTTATTCCATGCTGCCAGAGCAAACTCTAGCTATGGAGCTTTTTAATGGCATTTGTGGGCCCAGGTGTTTGTGTGTCTACTCAGGGTGGAGGAAAGAAACTGCAACCATACCCATGGCTCAGCGCTCTCCTCCTGGGCAGTTGGTGGGATCAGTTCTACTAGGTGTGCACAAGCAGGAGAGCATGGCAGATTCCAGCCACCATACACAGAGATATTTCCAGGCGGCGCAGTGTGCTGTATGGCAGATTTAGCTGTCACTCAGATAAAAAGGGTTCATTTGCTGCACATTCATTCTCAGAGTTAAAGTGCTAAGCGCAGCTCTTCTGAGACCTGGCAGTAATGGCATGTCTACCATTTTGAAAGTGGAGAGGGGCAGAGCCAGCATCCAGAGCAGGTGCAACTGATCTGCTTACCATTTGAAAAGCTCTTCCAGACAGTAAAGAATTACAGATAAGGCAATAAGGAAAGATTCAGACAAATAGAACTCTAAATGGCTCACAGTGTTGGATAAATGTATGTAGGCTTGGAAGAGAGAAAAAAGAGAGTTGAAAAAGAAGTGAAAAATGTCTTTAAAGATACAGAGTATAGACAGTAATAGATTAAAAGGAGTAAAGAAAAATAAGCCATGTAAAGTTGGAAAATTCACAGAAGAGTTTAGATTATGTATATTATTGTGTTTTCTTTGAATTTTTTGGCTGTGAAAGAGCTAAGTACAGAGAGACATTTCATTGTATGGACTGCTAAGTTAAACCAATATAAAGGTATCTTGATTCCAAAATCTGAGTCTGAGGATATGTTTCTTTTGAAAGGAGGTTCTTCTTAAGTTTTCAAAGAAGATGAGAACCTGTGGATTGCTTCCAGACCAATATGGTTTAATGGATCAAGACCTCCTGAAAGGTTGCTGTAAAGACCGCCTCAAAAAAAATTCTTTTCCCTATAAAAAGCAGAAAGGAGTTCGGACAATACTGTGCCCATATTCTCAAATATTGTTTGTAAATGCCTCTTTACACTTAGAGGGGGATAAGCTATAGAGGGGGGTAGTTTGCATTGGTATGGATCTAGCTATATTGATACAAATTTAAGGTAAATTTTGTTATACACACACACACACACACATATATATATCTGATCTTGATTAAGGTATTGTTTTGTGTAGGTCATTTAAAAATGTAATGTATAATTAAGAAATATATGTTAATAGATACTTATCTATAATAGATAAGCTTGTAGTCATGTTAGACTTTCTAGATGTACAGAGATGTATTTCTGTTAGATGGGTATTCTTCAGATCTTTCAGAGACATTTAAAATGTAAACAAACTTAAGACTTTTCATAACAGTGAGACACATCTTCTCCTGGCAGCATCAGCTTCTTTAAGAAAATGATGGGCATCGAAAAGGCTCCTTATGGAGTTTGCTAGTTGAACTGGACATGCAGAACCCACAGAGAAATGACTGCTGAACTTGCCTAAAGGTGAGACGATCCTTTGGGGTTCCTGTTTCATGAAAGAATCTGCAAGATATTCTGCAGAATACAGAAGAAGGTGACTGGCAAACTCCCAATATAGGCAGAATTGTCTTTGAAATTTCATGCTTCATGGAAAAGTCTGCTGGATACTATCGGCCTGTAGGCTGAAGATGGATGCCATAATGGTAGAGAACAACTTTGGTAACTGTCCAGACAGAGAGATGTCTCTGTCATTTCTAGAGTTTTGAAAGTTGCTTACAAGGTACTTCCTTTTTTCGTAGGTAATATTTTATCTTTCTGGAGTCTTTGATATAGTTGAAGAAAAAATAGATATAGTTTTCCTTAGTTATGATAAAAGGTAAAGTAAATAGAAATATTGTAATTTTTGCCTAATACCTATTTTGTTATATGTAATTTTATTATGTTAAAGTTAAAAGCTATTTTTAAAGTTAATAAACAACATGGCAAGTCCCCAAATAATTTTTTCTTTTTACTCCAAATTTTATTCAATAAAAATCATTGTTTAAGAAACAGTTATATGACTTATGTTAAATTGTGTAAATCTGAACCTACATGTATTTCTTTCCAGTTTTCTAATACAATAATCGTTGCTTGTCCCAAAGATTAATTCATTCTAGAAACCTCCATGATATGTAGCCATAGCCAATTTTCACTGTTTTGTATGTGGTCATGAACCATACCTATCACACAGGAAAGCATTTCCAATGAACATAGTTTAACTTATAAGTTAATTTTTCTTATCAAGTACTTCTAGGGAATAAACATGTATCATTTTTATCTATTAAATTTAGTGTTAAAAAAGATTATTGGATACTAATTGTTACAATGAGATTGACTGAAAACAGGTGTGATACTCATTTGAAAGAGCCACTTGGCAATATCATCAAAACAGGTAGGATTACAAAGAAAACTCGGACCCTGGAGCCACCTAGCTTTGGGACTCTGAGTTATTTTAATTGTCTGCCACTATTCAGTATTTATGAAAATAAATAAAATACTACATTTGTAATAAATACATTTTATTATCTAAATATATTTACATATTTAAATATGCTTATTCTAATAAATATAAAGTATATCTATGTATTTATATATATACATGTATATATATATGAATTAAAATATATATTAAAACCTTCAGACTTTTTATTCCGTAATATAATCTTGGGAAATTTGTCGAAAAGATTCAAAGTAAATTTCAGTCCATTTGTAGAAAAGTTATTATCAGTGTTCTCTATAGCAGACACGAGAAACGAACTAAATATTCAACACAAAAAATCAGGTAGATAAGCATACTATATTACAGTCATCACGAACTAATTTTGAGTTATAAGCTCATATTTTTTAATGTTCATAATGTCAAATTTAAAAAGAATAATAAACATATATGTTCACTGTGCACATAACTGAAAAAGAAGGCATATAGGAATAAAGTTATTCTCCATTTGAACTTGGCATTATATTATTTATAAAACTATAAACTTTGAAATATTTTCAATAATTATAATATGGAATCTAGAGAAGAACAAGATTTTTAAATCAAATAAATACAAAATATCTCATCTAAATTCATGTGAAAACAACTACTTTTTAAGACATCTAAAACTTGACAAATGTGGTAGCTTATACCTTTAATCCCAACACTTGAAAAGCAGAGGCGGTTGATCTCTGCGAGTTGAAGCCAGCTTGGTCTACTAGCAAATTCCAGGTAAGTCAGGGCTGCATATTGAGACCCTGTCTCAGAAAGAAAAGAATTATCTGATGATTTTAAAAAAAAATGAAAAAAACTAATAGTGTATACAAGCCTGGAAAAATCTAGGTTTAGGACAAAGTTATTTTTAAGCAAATTATACACTCAATGTTCATCAGTCTCCAAACACTTTTCAGAAGTACCTTTAAATTTGAGCAATAGGCCTAATCATTAATTTGAGGGAAGTATAATAAAAAAGAGTATAAAATTCCTTAAAACTCTATAATACAGGTGTAAAGACATATTTATTGTTAATATAAACTTATCCTAAGTCTCCAGTTTCTTCAAACATTTGTAGATCCATTCATCCCCCTACGATGCCACAAGAAAAGTTCCCAGAACACTGCTTAACCTTATATGTTCCAAGTTTAACTATAAAATTACTTATGCCCGCTCCCCTCTTCGGGCACATAACATCACCCAGCTCAGCCTGTTTGGGCTCTGGGACTGAATCGTGAGGGCAAGAGGGTGGGCAGTAGTTCCTTTGTCTCAATAGCCTGCCTGCATCAAGCAAGGTAGGCCCTTGGTTTACAAGGTACCCAGCAAGCATGGAGATCCGATCTAGGCACCAGGAGAGCCATCATTGGGGAGTGCCATCGCTGGGAAGGTACAACAGTGGGCATGTAGATCTGATCCTGTAAAAGAAGATCTATAGGGGAGCATTCGGAGGAAGAGATGGGCAGGCACCAATGCAAGAATTCACCCAACAATCCAAAAAACAACATGAAACCACCAGAACCCAGCAACCTTACATCAGGAGGACATGAACACATTAAACAAGAAGAAGTAGAAAAAACTGACTTTATGAAAGGGATAGAGACCCTTAAACAACATGTAAAAAATGCCCTTACAGAAATGGATAAGAAGTGTAACAGAAAGTTTGAAGATTTGAGTAAATCAATGAATGATACCCTAGGAAACCAAGGGAAAACAATCAAACAGATAATGGAAACTTGAAACTGAAATGGAGGGAAAAAAGAAAGCACAAACAGAGGGCCGACTGGACATGGAAAATCTAGGTAAATGAATAGAGACTACAGAAATAACCATAACCAACAGAATACAAGAGATAGAAGAAAGAGTCTCAGATTCTGAAGATACCATAGAGAAAATAAAAACACTGATCAAAGAAAACAGAAAATTCAACAAACTCTCATCACAAAACATTCAGGAAATCTGGGACACAATAAAAAGACCAAACATAAGAATAATAGGAATAGAAGAAGGAGAAGTGCAGCTCAACAGTCCAGAAGATATATTTAATAAAATTACAGAAGAAAACTTTCCAAACCTAAAGAAAGATATACCTATGAAGGTTCAAGAAGCATACAGAACACCGAATAGACTGGATCAAAAAAAAAAAATCCCCTCACCATTTAATAATCAAAACACAAAGCATACAGAATAAAGCAAGAATATTAAGAGCTGCAAAGGAAAAAGGCCAAGTTACTAATAAAGGTAAACCTATCAGACTTGCACCTGACTTCTCTATGGAAACCTTGAAAGCCAGAAGATCCTGGATAGAGGTACTGCAGAAACTAAGAGACCACGGATGTAAGCCCAGACTACTATACCCAGCCAAGCTTTCGTTCACTATAAATGGAGAAAACAAAATTTTCCAAGATAAAAACAAATTTAAACAATACGTAGCCACAAATCCAGCCTTACAGAAAGTAATAGAAAGAAAATCACAAACCAAGGAGTCCAACAATGCCCACAATAACTCTGACATCTAATGACCCTTCACCAGCACAACTTGAAGAAGGGAAACACACAAACTCTACTAACAAAAGAAAGAAAGAAAGAAAGAAAGAAAGAAAGAAAGAAAGAAAGAAAGAAAGAAAGAAAGAAAGAAAGAAAGGAAAAATGACCGGAGTTAACAACCACTGGTCATTAATATCACTTACTATCAATGGACTCAACTCACCTATAAAGAGGCACAGGCTAAGAGATTGGATATGAAAACAGGATCCAACATTCTGCTGCTTACAAGAAACACACCTCAACCACAAAGACAGACATCTACTCAGAGTAAAGGACTGGGAAAAGGTTTATCAAGCAAACGGACCTAAGAAACAAGTAGGTGTGGCCATACTAATTTCTAAGAAAGTTGACTTCAAACTTAAATCAATCAAAAGAGATAGAGAGGGACATTTTTTACTCATAACAGGAACAATTCACCAGGATGAAGTCTCAATCCTGAATATATATGACCCTAATATAAAAGCACCCACTTATGTAAAAGAAATGTTATTAAAACTCAAGGCAGTCATCAAACCACACACAATAATAGTAGGAGATTTCAACACCCCTCTCTCACCAATGGACAGGTCAATCAGACAGAAACCTAACAGAGAAATAAGAGGATTAAGGGAGGTAATGAATAAACTGGACTTAACAGACATCTATAGAACATTCCACTCAAATAAGAAAGAATATAACTTCTTCTCTGCAGCTCATGGAACCTTCTCGAAAATAGACCACATACTCGGTAACAAAGCAAACTTACACAGTTACAAAAAAATATCGGTAACCACCTGTGTCTTATCAGATCACCATGGATTAAAGTTAGAATTCAACAACAATGCTATCCCCAGAAAGCCTATGAACTCATGGAAACTGGACAGTCAACTATTGAACCACACCTGGATCAAGATCATGCTCAACCTCCTTAGCGATAAGGGAAATGCAAATTAAAACAACTTTGAGATACCATTTTACACCTGTCAGAATGGCTAAAATCAAAATCACCAATGATAGCCTTTGCTGGAGAGGTTGTGGAGAAAGGGGCATGCTCATCCATTGCTGGTGGGAATGCAAACTTGTGCAACCACTTTGGAAATCAGTGTGGTGATTTCTCAGGAAATTTGGGATCAACCTACCCCAAGATCCAGTAATACCACTCTTGGGAATATACCCAAGAGATGCCCCATCAAATGACAAAAGTATCTGTTCAACTATGTTCATAGCAGCATTGTTTGTAATAGCCAAAACCTGGAAACAACCTAGATGCCCTTCAATGGAGGAATGGATGAAGAAAGTGTGGAATATATACATATTAGAGTACTACTCAGCGGTAAAAAACAATGACTTCTCGAATTTTGCGTGCAATTGGATGGAAATAGAAAACACTATCCTGAGTGAGGTATCCCAGACCCAAAAAGAGGAACATGGGATATACTCACTCATAATCGGTTTCTAGCCATAAATAAAGGACATTGAGCATATTATTTGTGATCCTAGAGAAGCTAAATAAGAAAGTGAACCCAAAGAAAATCGTATAGTCATCTGCCTGGAGAGGGGAAGTAGACAAGATTGCAGGGCAAAAACTGGGAACTTGCTGGTGAGGTGTCATGGGGCAAAGGGGAAATGGGATGAGAAACATCAGAAGGGGAGGATGGGAGGAGCTCGGGGGATTGGGATGGTTGGGATATAGGAAGGGTGGATACGGGAGCAGCGAAGTATATATCCTAACTAAGGAAGCCATCTTAGGGTTGGCAAGAGACTTGACTCTAGAGGGGTTCGCAGGTGTTCAGGGAGATGTCCCCAGCTGGTACCTTGGGCAACTGAGGAGAGGGAACCTGAAATGACCCTATCCTATACTGATGAATATCTTACATATCACCTTAGAACCTTCATCTGGCGATGGATCGAGGTAGAGACAGATTCTCAATTTGGAGCAACGGTCTGAGTTCTTAAGGCCCAAATGAGGAGCAGAAGGAGGGAGAACATGAGCAAGGAAATCAGGACCACGAGGGATGCACCCACCTATTGTGACAGTGGAACTGATTTATTGGGAGCCCACAAAGGCAAGCTGGTCTGGGACTGAATAAGCATGGGTTGAAACTGGACTCTCTGAGCATGGTGGACAATGAAGGCTGATGAGAAGCCAAGGACAATGGCACTAGGTTTCGATCCTAATACATGAACTGGCTTTGTGGGAGCTTAGTCTGTTTAGACGCTCACCTTCCTGGACGTAGATAGAAGACCTTCGTCTTCCCGCAGGGCAGAGAATTTGGACTGCTCTTCAGTATCCAGAGGGAGGGGGAATGGTGTGGGGGGAGGAGAAGAGGAGTGGGGATAGGGGGAGGGGAGTGAGGGGAGGGGGGAATATTTGGGAGGAGGGGAGGGAAATGGGAAACAGGGAGCAGGTGGAAATTTTAATTAAAAAAGAATAAAAAAAAGAAATTAGTATGGCCACACCTGCTTCTTTCTTAGGTCCATTTGCTTGAAAAGCCTTTTCCTGCCATTTACTTTGAGTAGGTGCCTGTCTTTGTGGTTGAGTTGTGTTTCTTGTAAACAGCAGAATGTTGGATCCTGTTTTCGTATCCAATCTCTTAGCCTTTGTCTTTTTATAGGTGAGTTGAGTCCATTGACATTAAGTGATATTAGTGACCAGTGGTTGTTAACTCTGGTCACTTTTTTGGTAGTAGAGTTTGTGTGTTTCCCTTCTTCGGGTTGTGCTGGTGAAGGGTCTCTAGATCTCTGAGTTATTGTGGACATTTTTGGACTCCTTGGTTTGTGATTTTCCTTCTATTACTTTCTGTAAGGCTGGATTTGTTGCTTTGTATTGTTTAAATTTGTTTTTATCCTGGAAAATTTTCTTTTCTCCATTTATAGTGAATGAAAGCTTGGCTGGGTATATTAGTCTGGGCTTGCATCCATGGTCTCTTAGTTTCTGCAGTACCTCTATCCAGGACCTTCTGGCTTTCAAGGTTTCCATAGAGAAGTCAGGTGTAAGTCTGATAGGTTTACCTTTATAAGTAACTTGGTCTTTTTCCTTTGCAGTTCTTAAGATTCTTTATTTATTCTGTATGCTTTGTGTTTAGATTATTATATGGATGAAGGGATTTTTTTTTGTGTGTGTTCTGTATGCTTCTTGAACCTTCATAGGTATATCTTTCTTTAGGTTGGGAAAGTTTTCTTTTTTTTTTATTGAAAAAAAATTTTCCACGTCCTCCCCACCTCCCATTTCCCTCCCCCTCCTCCCACCCCTCTCCCTTTCACCCCACTCCTCTCCTCCTCCCTCTCCAGTCACAGGAGCAGTCAGGGTTTACTGCCCTGTGGAAAGTACAAGGTCCTCCCCGCTCCATCCAGATCTAGGAAGCTGAACATCCAAACTGTCTAGGCTCCCACAAAGCCAGAACCTGAAGTAGGATCAAAACCCTGTGCCACTGTCCTTGGCCTCTGGTCAGCTCTCATTGTCAGACAAGTTCAGAGAGTCCGGTTTTATCCCATGCTTTTTCAGTCACAGTCCAGCTGGCCTTGGTGAGCTCCCAATAGATCGGCCCCACTGTCTCAGTGGGTGGGTACACCCCTCGTGGTCCTGACTTCGTTGTACATGTTCTCTCTCCTTCTGCTCTTCATTAGGACCTTCGGAGCTCAGTCCGGTGCTCCAGTGTGGGTCTCTGTCTCTATCTCGATCCATCGCTAGATGAAAGTTCTATGGTGATATGCAAGATATTCATTAGTATGGCTATAGGATAGGTTCATTTTAGGTTCCCTATCCTCAGGTGCCCAAGGAACTAACTGGGGACATTGCCCTGCGCATCCGGTAGCCACTCCAAGTTCAAGTCTCTTGCCAACACTTAGGTGGTTCCCTTAACTAAGATATGAGTTTCCCTGCTCCCCTATCCAACCTTCCTATATCCCCAATCATCCCGTTTCCCCAAGTTCGCCTCATCTTCTCCTTCACACTTTTCTATCTCCATCTCCCCTTACCCCCATCCCACCCTACCCCCAAGATTCCAATTTTTTGCCCGGCAATCTTGTCTATTTCCCATAGCCAGGAGGATAATTATATGTTTTTCCTAGGGTTTGTCCTCTTGTTTAGCTTCTTTAGGACCATAAATTATAGACTCAGTGGCCCCTATCCATGGCTAGAAACCAATTATAAGTGAGTACATCCCATGATCTTCCTTTTGGGTCTGGGTTACCTCACTCAGGATAGTATTTTCTATTTCCATCCATTTGCATAGAAAATTCGAGAAGTCACTGCTTTTTACTGCAGAGTAATACTCTAATGTGTATATATTCCACACTTTCTTCATCCATTCTTCTATTGAAGGACACCTAGGATGCTTCCAGGTTTTGGCTATTACAAATAATGCTGCTATGAATATAGTTGAACAAATGCTTTAGTCATATGATAAGGAATCTCTTGGCTATATTCCCAAGAGTGGTATTGCTGGGTCCAGGGGTAGGTTGATCCCAATTTTTCTGAGAAACCGCCACACTGATTTCCAAAGTGGTTGCACAGGTTGCAGTCCCACCAGCAATGGATAAGGGTACCCCTTTCTCCACAACCTCTCCAGCAAAGGCTATCCTTGGTGTTTTTGATTTTAGCCATTCTGACAGGTGTAAGATGATATCTCAAAGTTGTTTTGATTTGCATTTCTCTGATCTCTAAGGAGGTTGAGCATGACCTTAAGTATCTTTTGGCCATTTGAACTTAATCTGTTGAGAATTCTCTGTTCAGTTCTGTGCCCCATTTTTTAATTGGGTTAATTATCCTTTTAAAGTCTAGTTTCTTGAGTTCTTTATATATTTTGGAGATCAGACCTTTGTCTGTTGCGGGGTTGGTGAAGATCTTCTCCCAGTCAGTAGGCTGCCTTTTTGTCTTAGTGACAGTGTCCTTTGCTTTACAGAAGCTTCTCAGTTTCAGGAGGTCCCATTTATTCAACGTTGCCCTTAATGTCTGTGCTGCTGGGGTTATACATAGGAAGCGATCTCCTGTGCCCACATGTTGTAGGGTACTTCCCATTTTCTCTTCTGTCAGGTTCAGTGTGTTCAGATTGATATTGAGGTCTTTAATCCATTTGGACTTGAGTGTTTTTTTTTTTTTTTTTTTTTTTTGGTTTTTCGAGACAGGCTTTCTCTGTGGCTTTGGAGCCTGTCCTGGAACTATCTCTTGTAGACCAGGCTGATCTCGAACTCACAGAGATTCACCTGCCTCTGCCTCCCAAGTGCTGGGATTAAAGGCGTGCGCCACCACCGCCCGGCTTGGACTTGAGTTTTGTGCATGGTGATAGATATGGGTCTACTTTCATTCTTCTACAGGTTGACATCCAGTTCTGCCAGCAACATTTGTTGAAAATGCTTTCTTTCTTCCATTGTACACTTTTAGCTCCTTTATCGAAAATGAGGTGTTCATAGGTTTGTGGGTTAAAATCCGGGTCTTCTACATGATTCCATTGGTCGACTTCTCTGTTTTTATGCCAGTACCACGCTGTTTTCATTACTGTAGCTCTGTAATAGAGTTTGAAGTCAGGGATGGTAATGCCTCCTGAAGTTCCTTTATTGTATAAGATTGTTTTGGCTATCCTGGGTTTTTTGTTTTTCCATATAAAGTTGATTATTGTCCTTTCAATATCAGTGAAGAATTTTGATTGGACCTTGATGGGGATTGCATTGAATGTATAGATTGCCTTTGGTAGAATTGCCATTTTTACTATGTTGATCCTCCCAATCCAAGAGCAAGGCAGATCCTTCCATTTTCTGGTATCCTCTTCAATTTCTTTCTTCAAAGACTTAAAGTTCTTGTCAAATAGATCTTTCACTTCCTTGGTTGGAGTTACCCCAAGATATTTTATGCTGTTTGTGGCTATCGTGAAAGGTGATAATTCTCTTATGTCCCTCTCTGCTTCCATATCCTTTGTGTATAAGAGGGCGACTGATTTTTTGGAGTTGATCTTGTATCCAGCCACATTACTAAAGGTATTTATCAGCTGTAGAAGTTCTTTGGTGGAGTTTTTGTGGTCGCTTAAGTACACCATCATATCATCTGCAAATAACGCAAGTTTAACTTCTTCCTTTCCAATTCAAATCCCCTTGATCCCCTTATGTTATCTTATTGCTATTGCTAAAACTTCAAGAACTATATTGAAGAGGTATTGGGAGAGTGGACAGCCTCTGTGTGTTCCTGATTTTAGTGGGATGGCTTTAAGTTTCTCTCCTTTTAATTTGATGTTAGGTGTCGGCTTGCAGTAAATAGCTTTAATTATATTTAGGTATGACCCTTGTATCCCTAATCTCTCCAAGACTTTTATCATAAAGGGTTGTTGAATTTTGTCAAATGCTTTTTCAGCATCTAATGAAGCTATCATATGGTTTTTTTTCTTTCAGTTTATTTATATGATGGATTACATTGATAGATTTGCATATGTTAAACCAGCCCTGCATCTCTGGGATGAAGCCTACTTGATCATAATGGATAATTTTTTAATGTGTTCTTGGATTTGGTTTGCCAGTATTTTGTTGAGGATTTTTGCGTCGATGTTCATGAGTGAGATTGGCCTGTAATTCTCTTTCTTGGTTGAGTCTTTGTGTGGTTTTGGTATCAGAGTTACTGTAGCTTCATAAAAGGAATTTGGCAATGACTCTTCTGTTTCTATATTGTGAAATACATTTAGGACTATAGGTATTAGGTCTTCTTGGAAGCTCTCGTCGAATTCCGCATTGAAACCATCTGGTCCTGGACTTTTTTTGGAAGGGAGGTTTTTGCTAACAGCTTCTAATTCTTCACGACTCACAGGTCTATTTATGTTGTTCACCTCGTCCGGGTTTAACTTTGGTATATGTTATTGATCTAAAAATGTGTCCATTTCTTTAACATTTTCCAGTTTTGTGGCATACAGGCTTTTGTAATAAAATCTAATGATTCTCTGAATTTCCTCTGTGTCTGTGATTATGTCCCCCTTTTCATTTCTGATTTTATTAATTTGCAAATTCTCTCTCTGCCGTTTGATTAGTTTGGATAGGGGTTTATCAATCTTGTTGGTTTTCTCCAGGAACCAGCTTTTTGTTTCATTTATTCTTTCAATTGTTTTCTGTGTTTCTATTTTGTTGATTTCAGCCCTCAGTTTGATTATTTCCAGTCTTCTACTCCTTCTAGGTGAGTCTGTTTCTTCTTTTTCTAGAGCTTTCAGGTGGGCTATTAATTCTCCACTGTGTGCTTTCTCTGTTTTCTTTAAGTGGTCACTTAGTGCTATGAACTTTCCTCTCAGGACTGCTTTCATAGTGTCCCATAGGTTTGAGTATGTTGTTTCTTTATTTTCATTGAATTCAAGGAAGACTTTAATTTCTTTCCTTATTTCTTCTTAATCCAGGTATGGTTCAGTAGTTGACTGTTCAGTTTCCATGAGTTTGTAGGCTTTCTGGGGGTAGCATTTTTGTTGAATTCTACCTTTAATCCATAGTGATCTGATAAGATGCAGGTGGTTACAGATTTTTTTTGTAACTGT
This sequence comes from Chionomys nivalis, assembly GCF_950005125.1. Taxonomy (NCBI): domain Eukaryota; kingdom Metazoa; phylum Chordata; class Mammalia; order Rodentia; family Cricetidae; genus Chionomys; species Chionomys nivalis. Next base: position 7,253,011 of record NC_080091.1, read on the forward strand.
GGATGTTTGCTTTTTTACCGAGTATGTGGTCAATTTTCGGAAGGTTCCATGAGCTGCAGAGAAGAAGGTATATTCTTTCCTGTTTGGGTGGAATATTCTATAGATGTCTGTTAAGTCCATTTGATTCATTACCTCCATTAATTCTCTTATTTCTCTGTTAGGTTTCTGTCTAATTGACCTGTTCATTGTGAGAGAGGGGTGTTAAAGTCTCCTACTATTAATGTGTGCAGTTTGATTGCTGCCTTGAGTTTTAGCAATGTTTCTTTTACATTGCTTTTATATTAGGAGCGTAGATATTCAGGATTGAGACTTCATCCTGATGAATTGTTCCTGTTATGAGTAGAAAATGTCCCTCTCCATCTCTTCTGATTGATTTAAGTTTGAAGTCAACTTTCTTAGAAATTAGTATGGCCACACCTGCTTGTTTCTTAGGTCCATTTACTTAATAAGCCTTATCCCAACACTTTACTCTGAGTAGGTGCCTGTCTTTGTGGTTGAGGTGTGTTTCTTGTAAACAGCAGAATGTTGGATCCTGTTTTCATATCCAATCTTTTAGCCTGTGCCTTTCTGTGGGTGAGTTGAGTCCATTGACATTAAGTGATATTAATGACCAGTGGTTGTTAACTCCGGTCATTTTTTAGTAGTAAATTTTGTGTGTTTCCCTTCTTTGAGTTGCGCTGGTGAAGGGTCTCTAATTGTCTGAGATATTGTGGTCATTGTTGGACTCCTTGGTTATTTATTTTCCTTCTATTACTTTCTGTAAGGCTGGAAATTTGTCTACGTATTGTTTAAATTTGTTTTTATCCTGGAAAATTTTGTTTTCACCATTTATAGTGAATGAAAGTTTGGCTGGGTATAGTAGTCTGGGCTTGCATCCACAGTCTCTTAGTTTCTGCAGTACATCTATCCAGGACCTTCTGGCTTTCATGGTTTCCATAGAGAAGTCAGGTGCAAGTCTGATAGGTTTACCTTTATAAGTAACTTGGCCTTTTTCCTTTGCAGCTCTTAATATTCTTTCTTTGTTCTGTATGCTTTGTGTTTTGAATATTATATGGCGAGGGGATGTTTTTTTTTGATCCAGCCTATTCGGTATTCTGTATGCTTCTTGTACCTTCGTAGGTATATCTTTCTTTAGGTTGGGAAAGTTTTCTTCTATAATTTTATTAAATAAATTTCTGGACCGTTGAGCTGTGCTTCTTCCCCTTCTTCTACTCCTATTATTCTTAGGTTTGGTCTTTTTATTGTGTCCCATATTTCCTGAATGTTTTGTGATGAGAGTTTGTTGGCCTTGCTGTTTTCTTTGATCAGCGTGTTTATTTTTTCTATGGTATCTTCAGAATCTGAGATTCTTTCTTCTATATCTTGTATCTGTTGTTTATGCTTGTTTCTGTAGACTCCATTCGTTTACCTACATTTTCCATGTCCAGCCAGCCTTCTGTTTGTGTTTTCTTCTTTGCCTCCATTTCAGTTTTCAAGACTTGAACTGTTTCCATTATCTGTTTGATTGTTTTTCTTTGGTTTCCTAGGGTATCATTCACTGATTTACTCAATTCTTCAAACTTTCTGTTATACTTCTCATCCATTTCTATAAGGGCATTTTTTCCATGCTGTTTAAGGGCGTCAATCACTTTCATAAAGTCAGTTTTTTCTATTTCTTCATGATTAAGGTGTTCATGTCCTCCTGTTGTGAGGTCGCTGGGTTCTGGTGGTTTAATATTATTTTTCAGATTGTTAGGTGAATTCTTGCATTGGTGCCTGCCCATCTCTTCCTCTGAATGCTCTCCTATGGATCTTCTTTTACAGGATCAGGTCTCCTATCCTAATGTTGTACCTTCCCAGTGATGGTACACCCCAGTGATGGTTCTCCTGGTGCTCCAGTGATGTCTCTCCTGGTGACAATATGAGATCTCCATGCCCAATGATGGCTTTCCTGGTGCCAGGATCAGCTCACCGTGCTGGTTGGGTAGTTTGTAAACAAAGCGCCTATCTTGCTTGGTGCAGGCAGGCCAGTGAAACAAAGGAACTCCTGCCTGCCTGATTGCCCTGAGGATTTGCCCCCAGCGCCCAGACAGGCTGAGCTAGGTGGTGTTATGTGCCCAAAGAAGGAAGGGGGCAGAAGGAAGAAGGGTTCTGGATGCAAGCTGGGTGGGCTAGGAAGAGAGAGGCAGTCTGCAGGGAGTAGAGTCTCTGCAGGGAGCCCAGGAGGGATGGGGGGGTGAGGAACTTCTGAGTTCCCTGTCCGGGGTTGCCTCCGCAGGTCACAAACTCATCCCAATGATGGCTCTCCTGGTACCGAGCTCAGATCTCCGTGCTGGTTGGGTAGTTCATAAACAAAGTGCCTACCTTGCTTGGTGCAGGAAGGCCCCTGAAACAAAGGAACTCCTGCCCGCCTGTTTGCCCTGAGGATTCGCCCCCAGTGCCCAGACAGGCCAGTGAAACAAAGGAACTCCTGCCAGCCTGTTTTCACTGAGGATTCGCCCCCAGCACCCAGACAGGCTGAGCTAGGTGGTGTTATGTGCCCAAAGAAGGAAGGGGGAAAAAGGAAGAAGGCTTCTGGATGCACGCTGGGTGGGATAGGAACAGAGAGGCAGTCTGCAGAAAGTAGAGTCTCTGCAGGGAGCCCAGGAGGGATGGGGAGGTGATGAACTTCTGAGTTCCCTCTCTGGGGCTGCTGCCGCGTCACAACTCACCCCAATTATGGCTCTCCTGGTACCAAGCTCAGATCTCCATGCTGGTTGGGTAGTTCGTAAACAAAGCACCTACCTTGCTTGGTGCAGGCAGGCCAGTGAAACAAAGGAACTCCCGCCTGCCTGTTTGCCGTGAGGATTCACCCCCAGCTCCCAGACAGGCCAGTGAAACAAAGGAACTCCCACCAGCCTGTTTGCCCTGAGTATCGGGAAAGTTTTCTTCTGTAATTTTATTAAATATATTTTCTGGACCGTTGAGCTGCACTTCTTCTCCTCTTCTACTCCTATTATTCTTAGGTTTGGTCTTTTTATTGTGTCCCAGTTATCCTGAATATTTTGTGATGAGAATTTGTTGGATTTGCTGTTTTCTTTGAGCAGTGTGTTTATTTTCTCTATGGTATCTTCAGAATCTGAGACTCTTTCTTCTATCTCTTGTATTCTGTTGGTTATGGTTATTCCTGTAGACTCTATTCATTTACCTAGATTTTCCATGTCCAGTCGGCCCTCTGTTTGTGCTTTCTTCCTTCCCTCCATTTCATTTTTCAAGTTTCCATTATCTGTTTGATTGTTTTTCCTTGGTTTCCTAAGGTATCATTCATTGATTTACTCAAATCTTCAAACTTTCTGTTATACTTCTCATCCATTTCTATAAGGGCATTTTTTACATGTTATTTAAGGGTCTCTATCCCTTTCATAAAGTCAGTTTTTTCTACTTCTTCTTGTTTAATGTGTTCATGTCCTCCTGATGTAAGGTTGCTGGGTTCTGGTGGTTTCATGTTGTTTTTTGGATTGTTGGGTGAATTCTTGCATTGGTGCCTGCCCATCTCTTCCTCCAAATGCTCCCCTATAGATCTTCTTTTACAGGATCAGATCTACATGCCCACTGTTGTACCTTCCCAGTGATGGCACTCCCCAATGATGGCTCTCCTGGTGCCTAGATCGGATCTCCATGCTTGTTGGGTACCTTGTAAACCAAGGGCCTACCTTGCTTGATGCAGGCAGGCTATTGAGACAAAGGAACTACCGCCCACCCTCTTGCCCTCACGATTCAGTCCCAGAGCCCAAACAGGCTGAGCTGGGTGATGTTATGTGCCCGAAGAGGGGAGCGGGCATAAGTAATTTTATAGTTAAACTTGGAACATATAAGGTTAAGCAGTGTTCTGGGAACTTTTCTTGTGGCATCGTAGGGGGATGAATGGATCTACAAATGTTTTAAGAAACTGGAGACTTAGGATAAGTTTATATTAACAATAAATATGTCTTTACACCTGTATTATAGAGTTTTAAGGAATTTTATACTCTTTTTTATTATACTTCCCTCAAATTAATGATTAGGCCTATTGCTCAAATTTAAAGGTACTTCTGAAAAGTGTTTGGAGACAGATGAACATTGAGTGTATAATTTGCTTAAAAATAACTTTGTTGGGGGTGAGTTTGTGACCTGCGGCGGAAGCAGCCCTGGACAGGGAACTCTGAAGTTCCTCATCCACCACCCTACACTCCCTGGGCTCCCTGCAGGGGCTCTACACCCCGCATACTGCTTCTCTCTTCTTGTCCCACCCAGCTTGCATCCACAACCCTTTTCCCTTCTGCCCCCTTTCCTCTTTGGGCACATAACACCATCCAGCTCAGTCTGTCTGGCACTGGGGGCAAATCCTCAGGGCAAGTAGGCAGGCGAGACTTCCTTTGTTTCACTGGCCTGCCTGCACCAAGCAAGGTAGGCGCTTTGTTTACGAACTACCCAACCTGCACGGAGATCTGATCTCGGCACCAGGAGAGACAGCAGTGGGGTGAGTTTGTGACCGACGGTAGAAGCAGCCCTGGACAGGGAACTCTGAAGTTCCTCATCCCCCACCCTATACTCCCTGGGCTACCTGCAGGGGCTCTACACCCCACATACTGCCTCTCTCTTCTTGTCCCACCCAGCTTGCATCCAGAACCCTTCTTCCTTCTGCCCCCTTTCCTCTTTGGGCACATAACACCATCCAGCTCAGTCTGTCTGGCGCTGGGGGCAAATCCTCAGGGCAAGTAGGCAGGTGAGACTTCCTTTGTTTCACTGGCCTGCCTGCAACAAGCAAGGTAGGGGCTTTGTTTATGAACTACCCAACCTGCACAGAGATCTGATCTTGGCACCAGGAGAGCCATCAGTGGGAGAGCTAATCTGGGTACCAGGAGAGCCGTCTTTGGGCACGGAGATCTGATATTGGTACCAGGAGACATCACTGGAGCACCAGGAGAGCTATCACTGCAGAGTGCCATCACTGGGAAGGTAAAACAGTAGGCAAGGAGACCTGATCCGGTAAAAGAAGATCCATAGGGGAGCATTCGGAGAAAGAGATGGGCAGGCACCAATGCAAGAATTCACCCAACAATCTGAAAAACTATATGAAACCACCAGAACCCAGCGATCTCAGAACAGGAGGACATGAACACCTTAATCATGAAGAAGTAGATAAAATTGACTTTATGAAAGTGATTGATGCCCTTAAACAGTATGTAAAAAAATGCCCTTATAGAAATGGATGAGAAGTATAACAGAAAGTTTGAAGAATTGAGTACATCAGTGAATGATACCCTAGGAAACCAAAGAAAAACAATCAAACAGATAATAGAAACAGTTCAAGACTTAAAAACTGAAATGGAGGCAAAGAAGAAAACACAAACAGAAGGCCAGCTGGACAGGGAAAATCTAGGTAAACAAATAGAGACTACAGAAGCAAGCATAACCAACAGAATACAAGAGATAGAAGAAAGAATCTCAGATTCTGAAGATACCATAGAGAAAATAAACAATCTGATCGAAGAAAACAGCAAGGCCAACAAATTCTCATCACAAAACATTCAGGAAATATGGGACACAATAAAAAGACCAAACCTAAGAATAATAGGAATAGAAGAAGGAGAAGAAGCGCAGCTCAACGGTCCAGAAAATATATTTAATAAAATTATAGAAGAAAACTTTCCCAACCTAAAGAAAGATATACCTATGAAGGTTCAAGAAGCATACAGAACCGAATAGGCTGGATCAAAAAAAAACATCCTCTCGCCATATAATAATCAAAACACAAAGCATACAGAATAAAGAAAGAATACTAAGAGCAGCAAAGGAAAAAGGCCAAGTTACTTATAAAGGTAAACCTATCAGACTTGCACCTGACTTCTCTATGGAAACCATGAAAGCCAGAAGGTCCTGGATAGATGTACTGCAGAAACTAAGAGACCATGGATGCAAGCCCAGACTACTATACCCAGCCAAGCTTTCGTTCACTATAAATGGAGAAAACAAAATTTTGCAGGATAAAAACAAATTTAAACAATACGTAGCCACAAATCCAGCCTTACAGAAATAATAGAAGGAAAATCACTAATTAAGGAGTCCAACAATGACCACAATAACTCAGACATCTAGAGACCCTTTACCAGCGCAACTCAAAGAAGGGAAACATACAAAATCTACTACTAAAAAAGTGACCGGAGTTAACACCCACTGGTCATTAATATCACTTAATATCAATGGACTCAACTCACCTATAAAAAGGTACAGACTAAGAGATTGGATACGAAAACAGGATCCAACATTCTGCTGTTTACAAGAAACACACCTCAACCACAAAGACAGGCACCTACTCAGAGTAAAGGGTTGGGATAAGGCTTATCAAGTAAATGGACCTAAGAAACAAGCAGGTGTGGCCACACTAATTTCTAACAAAGTTGACTTCAAACTTAAATCAATCAGAAGAGATGGAGAGGGACATTTTCTACTCATAACAGGAACAATTCATCAGGATGAAGTCTCAGTCCTGAATATCTATGCCTCTAATATAAAAGCACCCACGTACGTAAAAGAAACATTGTTAAAACTCAAGGCAGCCATCAAACCACACACATTAATAGTAGGAGACTTTAATACTCTTCGCTCACCAATGGACAGGTCAATTAGACAGAAACCTAACAGAGAAATAAGAGATTTAATGGAGGTAATGATTCAAATGGCCTTAACAGACATCTATAGAATGTTCCACCCAAATAGAAAAAAATACACCTTCTTCTCTGCAGCTCATGGAACCTTCTCAAAAATCGACCACATACTCGGTAACAAAGCAAACATCCACAGTTACAAAAAAACATTAATAACCACCTGTATCTTATCAAATCACCGTGGATTAAAGCTAGAATTCAGCAACAATGCTACCCCCAGAAAGCCTACAAACTCATGGAAACTGAATAGTCAACTACTGAACCATACCTGGATTAAGGAAGAAATAAAGAAAGAAATTAAGTCTTCCTTGAAGACAATGAAAATAAAGAAACAACATACTCAAACCTATGGGACACTATGAAAGTAGTCCTGAGAGGAAAGTTCATAGCACTAACTGCCACTTAAAGAAAACAGAGAAAGCACACATTGGAGGCTTAACAGCCCACCTGAAAGCTCTAGAAAAAAAAGAAGCAGACTCACCTAGAAGGGGTAGAAGACTGGAAATAATCAACCTAAGGGCTGAAATCAACAAAATAGAAACACAGAAAACAATTGAAAGAATCAATGAATCAAAAGCTGGTTCCTGAAGAAAATCAACAAGATTGATAAACCCCTATCCAAACTAATCAAACGGCAGAGAGAGAATTTGCAAATTAATAAGATCAGAAATGAAAAGGGGGACATAACCACAGACACAGAGGAAATTCAGAGAATCATTAGATCTTACTACAAAAGCCTGTATGCCACAAAACTGGAAAATGTTAAAGAAATGGACACTTTTTTAGATAAATACCATATACCAAAGTTAAACCAGGACCAGGTGAACAATCTAAATAGACCTGTTAGTCGTGAAGAATTAGAAGCTGTTATCAAAAACCTCCCTTCCAAAAATAGTCCAGGACCAGATGGTTTCAATGCGGAATTCGACGAGAGCTTCCAAGAAGACCTAATACATATACTCCTTAATGTATTTCACAATATAGAAACAGAAGAGTCATTGCCAACTTCCTTTTATGAAGCTACAGTAACTCTGATACCAAAACCACACAAAGACCCAACCAAGAAAGGGAATTACAGGCCAACTCACTCATGAACATCGACGCAAAAATCCTCAACAAATTCTCGCAAACCGAATCCAAGAACATTAGAAAAATTATCCTTTATGATCAAGTAGGCTTCATATCAGAGATGCAGGGCTTGTTTAACATAGGCAAATCTATCAATGTAATCCATCATATAAATAAACTGAAAGAAAAAACCATATGATCGTTTCATTAGATGTTGAAAAAGCATTTGACAAAATTCAACATCCCTTTATGATAAAAGTCTTGGAGAGATTAGGGATACAAGGGCCATACCTAAATATAAATAAAGCTATTTACAGCAAGCAGACAGCTAACATCAAATTAAATGGAGAGAAACTTAAAGCCATCCCACTAAAATCAGGAACACGCCAAGGCTGTCCACTCTCCCCATACCTCTTCAATATAGTTCTCGAAGTTTTAGCAATAGCAATAAGACAACATAAGGGGATAAAGGTGATTCAAATAGGAAAGGAAGAAGTTAAACTTGCATTATTTGCAGATGATATGATAGTGTACATGAGCGACCCCAAACACTCCACCAAAGAACTCCTACAGCTGATAAATACCTTTAGTAATGTGGCCTGATACAAGATCAACTCCAAAAAATCAGTCGCCCTCTTATACACAAAGGATTTGGAAGCAGAGAGGGAAATAAGAGAATCTTCACCTTTCACGATAGCCACAAAAAGCATAAAATATCTTGGGGTAACTCTAACCAAGGAAGTGAAAGATCTGTTTGACAAGAACTATAAGGCATTGAAGAAAGAAATTGAAGAGGATACCAGAAAATAGAAGGATCTCCCTTGCTCTTAGATTGGGAGGATCAACATAGTAAAAATGGCAATTCTACCAAGGGCAATTTATAGATACAATGCAATCCCCATTAAAATCCCATCAAAATTTTTCACAGATCTTGAAAGGACAATAATCAACTTTATATGGAGAAACAAAAAACCCAGGATAGCCAAAACAATCTTATACAATAAAGGAACTTCAGGAGGCATTACCATCCCTGACTTCAAACACTATTACAGAGCTACAGTAATGAAAACAGCGTGGTACTGGCATAAAAACAGAGAAGTCGACCAATGGAATCATATAGAAGACCCGGATTTTATCCCACAAACCTATGAACAACTGATTTTCGGTAAAGGAGCTAAAAGTATACAATGGAAGAAAGAAAGCATCTTCAACAAATGGTGCTGGCACAATTGGATGTCAACCTGTAGAAGAATGAAAATAGACCCATATCTATCACCATGCACAAAACTCAAGTCCAAATGGATCAAAGACCTCAATATCAATCTGAACACACTAAACCTGACAGAAGAGAAAATGGGAAGTCCCCTACAACATATGGGCACAGGAGATCGCTTCCTATGTATAACCCCAGCAGCACAGACATTAAGGGCAACATTGAATAAATGGGACCTCCTGAAACTGAGAAGCTTCTGTAAAGCAAAGGACACCGTCATTAAGACAAAAAGGCAGCCTACTGACTGGGAGAAGATCTTCACCAACCCCGCAACAAAGGTCTGATCTCCAAAATATATAAAGAACTCAAGAAACTAGACTTTAAAAGGATAATTAACCCAATTAAAAAATGGGGCACTGAACTGAACAGAGAATTCTCAACAGATGAAGTTCAAATGGCCAAAAGATACTTAAGGTCATGCTCAACCTCCTTAGCGATCAGAGAAATGCAAATCAAAACAACTTTGAGATATCATCTTACACCTGTCAGAATGGCTAAAATCAAAAACACCAAGGATAGCCTTTGCTGGAGAGGTTGTGGAGAAAGGGGTACCCTCATCCATTGCTGGTGCGACTGCAAACTTGTGCAACCACTTTGGAAATCAGTGTGGCGGTTTCTCTGAAAAATTGGGATCAACCTACCCCTGGACACAGCAATAGCACTCTTGGGAATATACCCAAGAGATGCCCTAGCATATGACAAAAGCATTTGTCCAACTATGTTCATAGCAGCATTATTTGTAATAGCCAGAACCTGGAAGCAACCTAGATGCCCTTCAATGGAAGAATGGATGAAGAAAGTGTGGAATATATACACATTAGAGTACTACTCTGCAGTAAAAAACAATGACTTCTCGAATTTTGCATGCAAATTGATGGAAATAGAAAATATGATCCTGAGTGAGGTAACCCAGACCCAAAAAGAAGAACATGGGATGTACTCACTCATAATTGGTTTCTAGCCATGGATAGGGGCCACTGAGTCTATAATTTGTGATCCTAAAGAAGCTAAACAAGAGGGTAATCCCAAGGAAAAACATATAGATATCTTCCCAGCTATGGGAAATAGACATGATGATGGGCAAAAAATTGGAATCTTGGGGGGTGGGGTGGGATGGGGATGAGGGGTGATGGGGAGAGAAAAGTGTGAAGGAGAAGATGAGGGGAACTGGGGGAATCGGGGTGATTGGAGATAAAGGAAGGTTGGATAGGGGAGCAGGGAAACTCATACCTTAGGTAAGGGAGCCACCTAAGTGTTGGCAAGAGACTTGAACTTGGAATGGCTACCAGATGCACAGGGCAATGTCCCCAGTTAGTTCATTCGGGCACCTGAGGATAGAGAACCTGAAATGAACCTATCCTATAATCATACTGATGAATATCTTGCATATCGCCATAGAACCTTCATCTAGCGATGGATGGAGATAGAGCCAGAGACCCACACTGGAGCACCGGACTGAGCTCCCAAGGTTATAATGAGGAGCAGAAGGAGAGAGAACATGAACAAGGAAGTCAGGACCATGAGGGGTGCACCCAACCACTGAGACAGTGTGGCCGATCTATTTTAGCTCACCAAGGCCAGCTCGACTGCTACTGAAAAAACATGGGATAAAACCGGACTCTCTGAATGTGGCGGGCAATGAGAGCTGACGAGAGGCCAAGGAGAATGGCACAAGAACTTTCATCTGGCAATAGATCGAGAGAGAGACAGAGACCCAATTTGGAGCAACGGTCTGAGCTCTTAAGGTCCAAATGAGGAGCAGAAGGAGGGAGAACATGAGCAAGGAAATCAGGACCACGAGGCGTGCACCCACCCACTGTGACAGTGGAACTGATCTATTGGGAGCTCTCCAAGGTCAGCTGGACTGGGACTGAATAAGCATGGGTTGAAACTGGACTCTCTGAACATGGTGGACAATGAAGGCTGATGAGAAGCCAAGGACAATGGCACTAGGTTTCGATCCTAATACATGAATTGGCTTTGTGGGAGCTTAGCCTGTTTGGGTGCTCACCTTCCTGGACCTAGATAGAAGTGGGAGGACCTTGGTCTTCCTGTAGGGCTTGGAATTTGGACTGCTCTTCAGTATCGAGAGGGAGGGGGAATGGACTGGGGGGAGGAGAAGAGGAGTGGGGATGGGGGAGGGGAGTGGGGGGAGGGGGCAATATGTGGGAGGAGGGGGAGGGAAATGGGAAACGGGGAGCAGTTGGAAATTTTAATTAAAAAAGAATAAAATAAATAAATAAATAAAATAATAATAATAGTAAAGAATATATGTTATTCAGTTGTGAAAAATAAGCTGTAATCTTTAAGTAAGTACATAGGCAAAAGTTTTAGGGCCAGTTATCTTAAAGCAAAAAGATTATGTGTGTATGAGATTATAAAGAGCCAAAGGAAAGTCTCTAGGGCCTGATCCATGAAGTATATAGATCAGTCCAACACTATTCTCTTAGAAGCATCTTTATCAACACATCAAAGACTTTATATTAAGATTCCATCAACTCCCACCATGTATTTCTTTATCTGTTCTAAATATGTATTTTAAATTATGCATAGTTTAATTTTGTTCTTGTACATTTTGATATTTGATCAGGCTCCTCAACATCTTCAAAAACCCTTGGAGATGAAAAATCAAGGAAGAAATTAAGACACTTTCAGGCATCATTATATATTCTTAAATAATAGTTACTTTAAAATTTTGTTGTTAAGTGACTTGGATGATAAAGAGAAAGTGGGTCTTGGAAGAGTTGAATGAGGTAAATATGGTCAAAACACATCTTACAAAGCTCAAAACTCTCAAACAACTAGTTAAAATTTTTTTAAAAACAAAATAAAACTCTGACATAAAGTGTCTGGTATAAATGCAACCAGGTACAAAAAAATGACAGGATTTAATGTTTGCTTATCCACCTGCCAGAACGCACCTTTTCTAACATGCAGTGAAACCAACTCGTGGAATTAAACAAAAGCCTGTTGATGCCAGAAAATGTTCAAAGCTCCTATGAAATAAACTCTCTACCTTGGGTGTCATCACTTTCTCCATGTCTGAACCCTTAGCTGCTTCTCTCTATTATACATGATATTGTGATAATTTAGGTGGTGAGAGGCGGGTTATGGAGGGAGAGGGCGGGATGTGGGAGGAAGGGAGGAAGTGGGAATTTGGATTGGAATTTTTTAAAGTAATAAAATAAAAAAAATTCTCACTGTTGTCCTGCATACTCAATTGAGAAATGCATGCCAGTCACCATGATGGATCCCAAGGAATCTTATTTTTGTGCTGAATTATATGATGTAGGTGATTATCAGATCAGTTGTTTGATAACTCCCACAAGCTTTGCCCACCATTGTCCTGACCCATCTTGCAGGTAGGGCACTATTAAAGAGTTTGTGACTGGCCTGGTATTTATATTTTCTTTTGATAGCATGCAGAGGATCTTTATGCATAAAATATGCTGGAACATAGGAGTGAAGACTCAATATTTCCTTGTTCAATGTATGTGTTGGCTTCAGCAAGAGCCTTTGCTGTTAGTATGTGGAGAGCAAGCTACAGTCTTGGCAACAGCCTGAGTTGTTTGGGGATTCCCATGGACGCTTTTCTCTGACAGTTCAATGAGTTGTAACCAATTCTGAAAGCTTCATTGTGTAACAGGAAATTACCAGTGGTGACTCTGTTTCCCCATCCCCAGTATTTGGATATTTCATTTAGATTGACTTCATATATGCATATATTTTAGGAAGTTTCTTCTGTATTAGCTTTCCATACTATCCCTCAAAGATCCATTAATTTTAGCTGTCTCTCCCTGTATTCCCTCTTACAACCCCTTGTCACCTCCTCTGCCTCATCTGCTCACCCCATTTCAGCCACCTGCCCATCCATATCTATCCTGTTTTCCATTCATTATAAAGTGTATCTGTTCCCTTTAGTCCCTTATTCTATACCTACCCTCTGTATTTCTTTGGATTATAGCATGGTTATCGCTGACTTCATATGTAACATCCACATATAAGTTGATACATACTGCATTGGCTGAGCAATTCTCCACCGTGTAAACGCACCACATTTTCTTCATTCTTTGAAGGCATAAGTCAGAAAATAATGCCACACCAATTCAGAATTAGGGATAATAAAAGGGTTATTTTTAAGGGTAAAACTTACAGATCACTGACCTTGACTACAGCCCTCTGAGTGAAGAGTAACAGAGCCAGAAGAGAGAGCAGGCTCACGGTTACTGCTGCTTTTATCGTATAAGAGGACATGCCCAAATGGGCTGGCATCTTCAAGGCTACTGGCTGAAGGAGCAGAATGTGCTCCCACATTACCTCCCCTTTTTATTTAAATAAGAGAGTTCCAAACCCAATACAAAACTATATACACTAGGAAAAGATATCAAGAATAAACAGAATTACACCCAGCATAAACAATATTAAGCAAAGAACATATGCTAAATGTTTTAATAAACAGTCTATCTTATGGAGTCTAAGTCTTCTATAGGAAATGGCTTGGCTAGATCATAAGAGTACAGTAACTACAACTATCTAATCTTCAACCTCATCGAAGGTCTGAGAAGGGAGATAATATTACTTGAGCAGGCAGGAAGTACAATCAAGTAGCTTCCAAAGCAAGCAATATATAAGGGACACAAATAGCCTACTAGGCAATCACCCAAAGTCTCATTTTGCAACGTTGAAGCAATCAAATTTGGCTAAGGCCTAGCTTAACTGACAGACCATTTCAGAGGCAGGAAATTTTTCAAAACCGTCTTACCCTGTCTTAGTAAGGTTTGACAGTTCTGCTTATCCATTTCCGGATACTATGTAACTTGTCAGTAGTTGAGGCATTGTCAGTTCCTTGTTCAAAGGTCAGTTTTGCCAAGAAGAACACAAATTCCAAGTAGAGTGTCTTCGGTGTTCATCATCCTCTCGGGAATAGATTGGTGCTGTCAGAAGCAATCATGTCTCATATCAACAGAACCCTAAATTATTAAAATGCCATGTTCCACAGATCCTTGAAGTGGTTGAAGATTACCTAACTGGATAGAATATAATCTCTATGTATCTAAAGAACCTAATTTATCTGACTGTATGTACTCCAAACATGAACAACTATTGACCTATAATAATTAATGCCTGTATAACTTAAAGACTAAAACTTCATGACAGAATATTCAATAATCTGTAAGCAAATCTGTAACAAATGAGAATAATGGCCTCAAAATATAAACATCTATAAGGATCTTGATCAGAGTTAGCAGTAATATATAATACAATATGAATATATACCCTAAAAGTTGTATCAGTATACAAAATGTCCTAAACCGAGACAGAAACACACATACATACAATCTGACAAAAGAACTTTGTATAGATGTATAAATAATGTAAACAAAAGTAACAAATATAATTTGAACTTGTATCAATATACAAAAACTATAGCAATGTAAATTATCCATAAATAATAGCTCACAAGTATTCACTCTATTACCCACTATTACTGCCCCCCTCTTTTCTTTGAACAAACATAGATTTCACCCCAACCGTCTATCTAGTATGAGTAATAATAACAACCCCTAAACAGTGTTCCCAACCCTAAGGACAAACTTTTTGGGTATAGGGGACATCATCTTCTAGAATTACTTCCTGCTGTCATGGGAGCGATATTGTCTAAATAGAATCCTGCAAAAATTAAGTGGTGGTTAAGTTCCAAAATTACTGTCTAGCATAGTTGCAAAAATTTCTGAGCAATTTTTGTTTTTGTTTTCAACATTCTCCTTTGGAGTTCTTCCAGAATATAAGAAGGTGCACCATTTCAGGAGCTGGTACCCAAAAAAGCGGTCTTAGAGTAGCACTGTCTATATCACGATGTCATCTCAATTAGGTACAGTGGTTGCTGTGGGGCCTCATCTTCTTCCTGGAAACTTCAAAGTTTACAGCAGGAAAAGGATCTATAGGAAAATCTATTGTTCATCATGGAAAACTTAAATATCATTCATATAAACATATATACAATGAAGAATATGATATAGACAAAATAATCATGGAGAAAGTAGATTTTTTTCTAAAGTCTTCCTTCTGTTTTATAACAGATGGCTCCTGATATGAGACAGAAACTCTGAATGTTCATTTTAACAAGCTTGGATTTATAGAGGTACTAAGCCACTTCAAAACCAGGTATACACACATATGTGTGTGTGTATAAATTGTAAGTGTAAACAGTACCTGGATTCATAAACCATATTTTGTTTTCTAGATGCCTCTTAGTGGATAATCATTTTTCCTTCTGTCAGCAGATTATAGAAAGAGCAGGTAGGACATCTCTTTATAATCTCTTTAGCTTGTTGCCATGTGATAGAAAACTCTTTCTTTAAACCTTTTCCATTGACGTGATTTTTTTTATATAAATTTCAGAGGCCTGCAACAGGCTTCCAATCAATAATTGATCAATTTCTGCATTACCTTGTGCTAGAGGACCTAGCAGACCCGTATGGGATCAGATGTGTCATGTACATAGGACAAAGCCTATTCCTGATCATGTCTTGCACCTGGATAAACAATGAAGTCAATTCTCTATGAACAGGTATAAATTTAGCAGTTTCAATATTAAAGATAACTCTTTCCGCATATTGTGAATTGGTAACTATATTAAGAGATTCTATAAACTCCCTTATCACCATAAGAATGGCAAATAATTTCACCTTCTGGACAGAATTATAAGGGCTTTTTTCCACCTTGCTCAATTCATCTGATTTGTAATCTGCCTTCCCTGATTTATTAGCATCAGTATGAAATGTATGGGCTCCAGTTATCTAAGCATCACATATGATATGAGGAAGAATCCAAAAAGTCCTCTTTCTGGGGTTAAGTCACTCGCTTTGGGGACAGTTGCTATTAATTTCTCCAAAAATCTAGCACAAGCTCTTTGCCATGGTTCATTGTCTTCCCATAACTTTTTAATTTCATCAGTATGAAAGGCACTACAATCTCTGCTGGATCTATACCTGCTAGCTGACAAAGTCTCAATTTACCTTTTATAATTAATTCAAAAACTTTTTCCACACAAGTTTTTAATTGTTTACTTGGTTTATGTGTAAAAAGATCCATTCTAAAATAATATCTCCCCTCTTCATTAAAATCCCCACAGGAGAAATTCTGGAAGGCAGCATGACAAGAAAGACACTAGGATTTCGACTCACCCTATCCACATGTGCCTCCTGCAACTTTTCTCAACCATCGTCAGTTCCCTTTCTGCTTCAGCTGTGATTCTCTGGGACTATTCGAATCATTATCACCATCTAATGCTTTGTTTACATGAATTATTAGATCAGGCACCTTGGTGTTCCTATGCAGACAGAGCCAACTGTCGCTAAGGCGGCAGGAGCCATGAAGAGCACCGGTGACCCCATGGGTGCTCATCAGGCGCTGGAATGAGATGGGAAGGAGCCATTGTACTTCAGTATGGTGTGTAGAGGCTGTGGCTGCTGGTGCTGAGTCAGCCCGAGGGAGGTCTAAGGTAGGGCCAGAGTGCAGCATGGTAGAGCAGCTCTGTAGCTGGGCTCATTAACAGAAGTCACCCGAGGCGTTTCCAATGGGGTCATGGCAGAGCGACCATGATCCCAGGACCGAAACCATGAGGGCAGGATTTGCACTGTGTGCCTTCCCTGGCTTCCCACAGCCTCTCTGCCCTTCGTCATCCTGACTCTGTTGAAGACACCATACAAACAAGGGTTCTATTGTGGAGATGACTCTATCCGGTACCCCTACCGTCCAGACACTATCACCCACGGACTCATGGCTGGGGTCATCATCACGGCCACCATCATCCTTGTAAGGCAGAAGAGTGCTCAGGTCGGAGCCGAGTGAGCCCTGCCCTGAGGTAGGTAGGGCCCAGCTCCCTAGCAGGATGAACTCTGGGAGCGGTGTCTGCCATGCACCCTGCAGCTGTTCCGTTGGCAGGTCTCATCAGGGGAGGCCTACCTGGTGTACACAGACCGTCTCTATTCACGATCCTACTTCAACAACTACATGGCCGCCATCTACAAGGTGCTGGGGACCTTCCTGTTCTCGGCCGCTGTGAGCCAGTCTCTGACCGACCTGGCCAAGTACATGATCGGCCGGCTGAGACCCAGCTTCTTGGCTGTCCTTGACCCTGAAGGGAGCCGGGTCAACTGCTCTGGCTATGTGCAGCTGGAGGTGTGCAGGGGCAGCCCTGCCAACGTCACTGAGGCCAGGTGGGTACTGACTGAAGCCCAGGCAAGGCTCTGAAGGACAGAAAATTTGGGGCTTGGTGAATGGAGAAAACCTGTCAGCAGAGGCAGGTGGAGAAGCTGGTCATGGGTTTTCCTCTGTGCTGTGTGCAGGCACATAGTGGGCAGGTAGTCTCAGGATTCAGTTGTCTGGGAGGCAGTGGCCTGCCCTGCAGGGGTGGACTGGCTGCTGTTTGTGCTTCAAGGCTTGTGCCTGAGTTCTTTCCTCTTCAGGGTCCTCTGTGGTGAGCTTGTTTGCTCTTGGCACCATTTCCCTGCCCATCCTGCTCTTCTGAGCTCTGCTTTTCATGCCTGGTGTGGCCTGTGTGTCTGTACCCACACTCTGTCATCTCCGCTGACCCCTCTCTGTCAGTTGGCTCCCATCAGCCATAAGTCCTTCCAGTGCTTTTTCTCCTTCAATACTACGGGCATTTTCACACCCATAATGCAGTTTTAGATTTTTGAGACAGGATCTCACTGTGTAGCCCAGAATGACCTCAAACTTCTCGGCTTCCTGCCTTAGTCTTCCAAGTGCTGGGGTGACAGGCTTGTGTCACAATGGCTGGCATAGACTGTCTCCTCGGCTTCTGTTTCTTCCTTCTGTCCTCACAGATGTTCTCATCTCTGGATATTTCCGGTGACTGGTTGAAGTGTCTGTCCCCTAAGCTTGGCACTTGTGTCTCCGTATGGACTGCTTTATGTGCGTGTGTTATTGTGTCCACATGTGTGTGTAGGCCAGTAGTCAGCCAATAGCAAGTGTCTTCCTCAATTGCTCTCCACCATACGTAAATGTGTGTTTTCCTGCATGTATGTATGTACACCACATTTGTGCAGGAGTCCATGGAGGTCTGAAGAGGACATCAGATCCCCTTGAACTGGAGTTACAACAGGTTGTTAACTGCTCTGTGGGTGCTGGGAACTGTACCCTGGTCCTCTGCAAGGGCAGGAAGTGCTCTTAACTCCAGAGCCACCTCTCCAGTCCCTCTCCACATTTTATTTTAAGACAAGGTCTCTTACTGAAGCTGGAGCTGTACAATTCTAGACTGGCCAGCAAGCTCCAGGGAGCCATGTGTCTCCAGCTCCCCAGGTCCACAATTATGGGCGTGCTCCACACCTCACTTTCCGTGAGTGCTAAGATGAGCGCTGTGGTCCGGGATTACGGGCGTGCTCCACACCTCACTTTCCCCATGAGTGATAGGATGGAGCTCAGGTCCTCATTCTTACAGAGCAGGCTCCTCACTAACCATCATCCCAGCTCCTTAGACAGCTTGTGTATTAGTCATGCTATGTGTGTGCATGTGTGTTTTCTCCACATGTGCTCTCTCTCTCTCTCTCTCTCTCTCTCTCCCTCTCTCTCTCTCTCTCTGTATGTATGAATATATCTATGTATATATCTATCTCTATCTATTTTCCTATAAAACAGTGATTTTTGTCTCTTTATGGCCATACTGATGATCAAATCAATGACTTTGACTCACACATGGCAGGCAAGTCTCTCTAACACCAAGTTCCAAGGGGGGAATGGACAGTGCTCACCATCTACTTAGTGACTTCCCTGAGGGAACAATGTGGACGGCCATGTCGTGAGGGTCTGTTGTCAGCGTAGGGATTGACAGGATTGACATACATTTCTCTGTTTTCTGGGTGCTAGGGTGGAGATAGGGGCTCTGTCTTAGCCCTACTTTGTCTGCCAAGGTTGTGGAGTGGCTCTGGGGGTGCACTGGGGGTGCCTGGTCCTTCTGAGCCTCCAAAGCATAGCCCCCAGGTTCCTGCTTGAGCTCTGAGGCAGCGGTGACTGATATCTTTATAAGCTGAGGTGTTATCAGTACCCCGGACCACCAGCTGTCACAACAGTGACCGTGACATTATTGGGTGACAGTACTGGGTTACGGTGGCCGTTTTGGGTGATTGCCACTCTCAGTGTGGTCTTGCTGGCCAGGCCTGCTCCAGGAGCTGGTCGGGGAGTTGGAGTTGGTGAAGTGAGAGTGAGGAGGGGAGATGGACACTCCATGGTAAGTGTCCTGTGTGTGCAAGCCTTCCCTCAGGCTAAGACACCAGAGAGAAGGCTCAGTGCTTAGGACCACTGGCTGCTCTTCAGAGGACCTCGGTTAGATTCTCAGAACCCACAAGGCACCTCACAACCATTTGCCATTTGTAACCTCATTTCCAGGGGATCTTATGCCCTCTTGTGGCCACTTTCAGGCACTGAAGGAATGTGGCACACAGACATAGATGTAAATAAAACACCTTGGTGGCACATGCCTTTAATCCCAGCACTCGGGAGGCAGAGGCAGGCGGATCTCTGTGAGTTCGAGACCAGCCTGGTCTTCAAGAGCTAGTTCCAGGACAGGCTCCAAAACCACAGAGAAACCCTGTCTCAAAAAAAAAAAAAAAGATATATAAATCTTTTTTTTTTATTGAAAAAAAAATTTTCTGCCTCCTCCCCGCCTTCCATTTCCCTCCCCCTCCTCCCGCCCCTCTCCCCCTCCCCTCACTCCTGTTCTCCTCCCTCTCCAGTCCCAGGAGCAGTCAGGGTTCCCTGCCCTGTGGAAAGTCCAAGGTCCTCCCCCCTCCATCCAGATCTAGGAAGTTGAACATCCAAACTGTCTAGGCTCCCACAAAGCCAGAACCTGAAGTAGGATCAACACCTCATGCCATTGTCCTTGGCCTCTTGTCAGCTCTCATTGTCCGCCATGTTCAGAGAGTCCGGTTTTATCCCATGCTTTTTCAGTCACAGTCCAGCTGGCCTTGGTGAGCTCCCCATAGATCGGTCCGACTGTCTCAGTGGGTGGGTGCACCCCTTGTGGTCCTGACTTCGTTGTAAATGTTCTCCCTCCTTCTGCTCCTCATTAGGACCTTGGGAGCTCAGTCCGGTGCTCCAGTGTGGGTCTCTGTCTCTATCTCCATCCATTGCTAGATGAAGGTTCTATGGTGATATGCAAGATATTCATCAGTATGGCTATAGGATAGGATCATTACAGGTTCCCTATCCTCAGGTGCCCAAGGAACTACCTGGGGACATTACCCTGGGCATCTGGTAGCCACCCCAAGTTCAAGTCTCTTGCCAACACTTAGGTGGTTCCCTTAACTAAGATATGAGTTTCCCTGCTCCCCTATACAACCTTCCTATATCCCCAATCATCCTGTTTGCCAAGTTCCCCTCATCCTCTCCTTCACACTTTTCTTTCTCCATCTCCCCTTACCCCCATCCCACCCTACCCCCAAGATTCCAATTTTTGGCCTGGCACTCTTGTCTACTTCCCATAGCCAGGAGGAGAACTATATGTTTTTTCTTGGGTTTGCCTTCTTGTTTAGCTTCTTTAGGACCACATATTATAGACTCAGAGGCCCCCTATCCATAGCTATAAACCAATTATGAGTGAGTAGATCACATGATCTTCTTTTTGGGTCTGGGTTACCTCACTCAGGATAGTATCTTCTATTTCCATCCATTTGCATGCAAATTTCGAGAAGTCATTGTTTTTTACTGCAGAGTAGTACTCTAATGTGTATATATTCCACACTTTCTTCATCCATTCTTCCATTGAAGGACACCTAGGATGCTTCCAGGTTCTGGCTATTACAAATAATGCTGCTATGAACATAGTTGAAAAAATGCTTTTGTCATATGGTAAGGAATCTCTTGGGTATATTCCCAGGAGTGGTATTGCTGGGTCCAGGGGTAGGTTGATCCCAATTTTTCAGAGAAACCGCCACACTGATTTCCAAAGTGGTTGCACAAGTTTGCAGTCCCACCAGCAATGGATGAGGGTACCCCTTTCTCCACAACCTCTCCAGCAAAGGCTATCTTTGGTGTTTTTGATTTTAGCCATTCTGACAGGTGTAAGATGATATCTCAAAGTTGTTTTGATTTGCATTTCTCTGATCGCTAAGGAGGTTGAGCATGACCTTAAGTATCTTTTGGCCATTTGAACTTCATCTGTTGAGAATTCTCTGTTCAGTTCCGTGCCCCATTTTTTAATTGGGTTAATTATCATTTTAAAGTCTAGTTTCTTGAGTTCTTTATATATTTTGGAGATCAGACCTTTGTCTGTTGCGGGGTTGGTGAAGATCTTCTCCCAGTCAGTAGGCTGCCTTTTTGTCTTAGTGACAGTGTCCTTTGATATACAGAAGCTTCTCAGTTTCAGGAGGTCCCATTTATTCAATGTTGCCCTTAATGTCTGTGCTTCTGGGGTTATACATAGGAAGCGATCTCCTGTGCCCATATGTTGTAGGGTTCTTCCCATTTTCACTTCTATCAGGTTCAGTGTGTTCAGATTGATATTGAGGTCTTTGATCCATTTGGACTTGAGTTTTGTGCATGGTGATAGATATGGGTCTATTTTCATTCTTCTACATGTTGACATCCAGTTGTGCCAGCACCATTTGTTGAAGATGCTTTCTTTCTTCCATTGTACACTTTTAGCTCCTTATTCGAAAATGAGGTGTTCATAGGTTTGTGGGTTAACATCCGGGTCTTCTATATGATTCCATTGGTCGACTTCTCTGGTTTTATGCCAGTACCACGCTGTTTTCATTACTGTAGCTCTGTAATAGAGTTTGAAGTCAGGGATGGTAATGCCTCGAGAAGTTCCTTTATTGTATAAGATTGTTTTCGCTATCCTGGGTTTTTTGTTTTTCCATATAAAGTTGATTATTGTCCTCTCAAGATCTTTGAAGAATTTTGATGGGACCTTGATGCGGATTGCATTGAATCTATAGATTGCCTTTGGTAGAATTGCCATTTTCACTATGTTGATCCTCCCAATCAAAGAGCAAGGGAGATCCTTCCATTTTTCTGGTATCCTCTTCAATTTCTTTCTTCAAAGACTTAAAGCTCTTGTCAAATAGAACTTTTACTTCCTTGGTTGGAGTTACCCCAAGATATTTTATGCTGTTTGTGGCTATCGTGAAAGGTGATGATTCTCTTATTTCCCTCTCTGCTTCCATATCCTTTGTGTATAAGAGGGCGACTGATTTTTTGGAGTTGATCTTGTATCCGGCCATATTACTAAAGGTATTTATCAGCTGTAGAAGTTCTTTGGTGGAGTTTTTTGGGTCGCTTAAGTACACTATCATATCATCTGCAAATAACGCAAGTTTATCTTCTTCCATTCCAATTCGAATCGCCTTTACCCCTTATGTTGTCTTATTGCTATTGCTAAGACTTCAAGAATTATATTGAAGAGGTATGGGGAGAGTGGACAGCCTTGGTGTGTTCCTGATTTTAGTGGGAGGGCTTTAAGTTTCTCTCCTTTTAATTATGATGTTAGCTGTCGGCTTGCTGTAAATAGCTTTAACTATATTTAGGAATTATATTCAGGAAATATGGGACACAATAAAAAGACCAAACCTAAGAATAATAGGAATAGAAGAAGGGGAAGAAGCGCATCTCAACGGTCCACAAAATATATTTAATAAAATTATAGAAGAAAACTTTCCCAACCTAAAGAAAGATATACCTACGAAGGTTCGAGAAGCATACAGAACACCGAAAATGCTTGATCAAAAAAAAACATCCCCTCGCCATATAATAATCAAAACACAAAGCATACAGAACAAAGAAAGAATATTAAGAGCTGCAAAGATATAGGCCAAGTTACTTATAAAGGTAAACCGATCAGACATACACCTGAGTTCTCTATGGAAACATTGAAAGCCAGAAGGTCCTGGATAGATGTACTGCAGAAACTAAGAGACTGTGGATGCAAGCCCAGACTACTATACCCAGCCAAACTTTCATTCATTGTAAATGGAGAAAACAAAATTTTCAAGGATAAAAACAAATTTAAACAATACGTAGCCACAAATCCAGCCTTACAGAAAGTAATAGAAGGAAAATCACTAACCAAGGAGTCCAACAATGACCACAGTATCTCAGACAACTAGAGACCCTTCACCAGCGCAACACAACGAAGGGAAACACACAAAATTTACTACTAAAAAAATGACCGGAGTTAAGAACCACTGGTCATTAATATCACTTAATGTCAATGGACTCAATTCACCTATAAAAAGGCACAGAATATGAGATTGGATACGAAAACAGGATCCAACATTCTGCTGTTTACAAGAAACACACCTCAACTACAAAGACAGACACCTACTCAGAGTAAAGGGTTGGGATAAGGCTTATCAAGTAAATGGACCTAAGAAACAAGCAGGTGTGGCCATACTAATTTCTAACAAAGTTGACTTCAAACTTAAATCAATCAGAAGAGATGGAGAGGGACATTTTCTACTCATAACAGGAACAATTCATCAGGATGAAGTCTCAATCCTGAATATCTATGCCCCTAATACAAAAGCACCCACGTACGTAAAAGAAACATTGCTAAAACTCAAGGCAGCTATCAAACCACACACGTTAATAGTAGGAGACTTTAACACTCCTCTCTCACCAATGGACAGGTCAATTAGACAGAAACCTAACAGAGAAATAAGAGAATTATTGGAGGTAATGAATCAAATGGACTTAACAGACATCTATAGAATATTCCACCCAAATAGGAAAGAATATACCTTCTTCTCTGCAGCTCATGGAACCTTCTCGAAAATTGACCACATACTCGGTAACAAAGCAAACATCCACAGTTACAAAAAACTATCTGTTACCACCTGTATCTTATCAGATCACCATGGATTAAAGCTAGAATTCAACAACAATGCTACACCCAGAAAGCCTGCAAACTCATGGAAACTGAACAGTCAACTACTGAACCATACCTGGATTAAGGAAGAAATAAAGAAAGAAATTAAGTCTTCCTTGAAGACAATGAAAATAAAGAAACAACATACTCAAACCTATGGGACACTATGAAAGCAGTCCTGAGAGGAAAGTTCATAGCACTAACTGCCCACTTAAATAAAACAGAGAAAGCACACATTGGAGACTTAACAGCCCACCTGAAAGCTCTAGAAAAAAAAAGCAGACTCACCTAGAAGGAGTAGAAGACTGGAAATAATCAACCTAAGGGCTGAAATCAACAAAATAGAAACACAGAAAACAATTGAAAGAATCAATGAAACAAAAAGCTGGTTCCTGGAGAAAATCAACAAGATTGATAAACCCCTATCCAAACTAATCAAACGGCAGAGAGCGAATTTGCAAATTAATAAGATCAGAAATGAAAAGGGGGACATAACCACAGACACAGAGGAAATTCAGAGAATCATTAGATCTTACTACAAAAGCCTGTATGCCACACAACTGGAAAATGTTAAAGAAATGGACACTTTTTTAGATGAATACCATATACCAAAGTTAAACCAGGACCAGGTAAACAACCTAAATAGACCTGTTAGTCATGAAGAATTAGAAGCTGTTATCAAAAACCTCCCTTCCAAAAAAAGTCCAGGACCAGATGGTTTCAATGCGGAATTCTACCAGATCTTCCAAGAAGAGCTAATAACTATACTCCTAAATGTATTTCACAATATAGAAACAGAAGAGTCATTGCCAAATTCCTTCTATGAAGCTACAGTAACTCTGATACCAAAACCACACAAAGACTCAACCAAAAAAGAGAATTACAGGCCAATCTCACTCATGAACATCGACGCAAAAATCGTCAACAAAATACTGGCAAACCGAATCCAAGAACACATTAGAAAAATTATCCATCATGATCAAGTAGGCTTCATTCCAGAGATGCAGGGCTTGTTTAACATACGCAAATCCATCAATGTAATCCATCATATAAATCAACTGAAAGAAAAAAAACCATATGATAGTTTCATTAGATGCTGAAAAGCATTTGACAAAATTAAACATCCCTTTATGATAAAAGTCTTGGAGAGATTAGGGATACAAGGGTCATACCTAAATATAATTAAAGCTATTTACAGCAAGCCGACAGCTAACATCAAATTAAATGGAGAGAAACTTAAAGCCATCCCACTAAAATCAGGAAAACGCCAAGGCTGTCCACTCTCCCCATACCTCTTCAATATAGTTCTTGAAGTCTTAGTAATAGCAATAAGATATATAAATCTTAAAGATGATTTATTTTTGGTCTCTCTCTCTCTCTCCCTCCCTCCCCCCTTCTCTCCCTCCCTCCGTCTGTGCACGTGCATGTAAGTGCTGGTGCCCTCAGAGCATCAGATCTTGTGGTAGTTGTGAGCAGCTGGTGTAGGTACTGGATGATGTAGGTACTGGGAACTGAACTTGGGTCATCTGCAAATGCAGTCAGGACTCGTAGCTGCTGAGTCATCTCTCCAGTCCTGCTTCCCATAGTTTAGAGTTTCACCCCTCTGTGACTGCCAGCCCCCCAAGGAGCCCTTGGCTCTGCCTTCTGGGTTCCAGTGACCAGCTTGCCCTCCCTCCCAGGCTCTCCTTTTACTCCGGACACTCCTCCTTCGGCATGTATTGCATGTTGTTCCTGGTGATGAGTGTCTCCCTTCCTCCCAGGGAACCTTGCCCAGCCTCCCCTTCCCTGGGCCTGGGTCTTCCCCGCAGCACAATGGGGTATGTGGAGGAGGCCCTGAGGGTAGGGGGTTTACGACTCTTGCGTTGGGCTGGGCAGGGAGAGGACGCCCATGGGCCCAGCTAATGCAGGCTGATGCCCCACAGTTCTAAGTGCAGGCCTGGCTCCGTTGGAAGTGGGCACGGCTGCTGAGGCCCACGGTTCAGTTCTTCTTGGTGGCCTTTGCAATCTATGTGGGCTACACCCGTGTGTCCAACCAAAGCACCACTGGAGTGATGTCCTCGTCGGCCTCCTGCAGGGAGCCCTTGTAGCGTGCCTCATGGTGAGCCCTGCCTGCCTCATCCTATAGGACCTGTCCAACCTGAGCCCAATGTTCCTGTGACCTCTGCCTGCTAATCTGCTTCCCAGAGCTTGCCCCTCACCACTGGCCCGGTTTTCTTTACTACCCTCATTGGCTCCTCCCTCATTGGCTCCTCCCTCTGGTCTTCTTCCTTGGCTTTATGCAATGCTTTCCCCTTCCCCGCAGGTCCCCTATGTCTCAGACTTCTTCAAATCCCAGCCGCCCCAGTCATGCCAGGAGGACCAGGAACCAGAGCGCAAGCCCAGTCTGTCCCTGACGCTGACCCTCAGCAACGGATCTTAGCCACTATGAGTACCCAGTCTCTTCCCGGAAGCCACCTGTGGGCCAGTCACGTGTTGGCCCCTTGGCCCTGGTCAGGCACTACTGACTTTGGAGCTGCCCTAGGGTCCCAGATGGTGACCATTGATCAGGGTCTTGGGTACCTGACTGGCCCTGAGTGTGGGCAGGATCCATCCTCATTGCTCTCTGAGTGCCCCAGGAAGATAAGATGAGGTCCTTCTCCGAAGGCTGTCTCCCACCACAAAGGGCTTTTTGAGGAGAGTCATCCCTGCATGGCCCCAAGAATGGACCGGTCTATGATGGTTTACGAAGTTGGCATCCTCCCTGTGGGTCCTGCGGGGACAGACCACTTGTTTGCCTGGGTGGAGCAGTTCTCCTTGGCCTGGGTCAGGGATCACAAGTGTGAAAATGGCTGCTAAACCTTGGGCTGCCTAGGAAAAGACACATGTGACTTTTGTCTGAATCCTGTTCTCAAGCCTGCAGAAGATTCCTGCCCGAGCCCTCCAAAGCCCTCCCTCAAAGCTTGCTGTCCAGTCCGGCCTCCACTCCCCCGCATGGACCGGATGTGTAGCCAGGCTTTGGCAGTGGGCCTAGGTCTGCCCTTCCCATCTATTTAAGAACACTTAAAGTTACCTTCATGGGAGGGTGAGCTATAAACTTTGTACCAAAGGTCTTGGTCCTGAATGTTGATTTTAAGCTCTCCTATTGAGATGACCCTGCTGCACCAGCCTTCTCGCCCAGTGCACTGTGTTGGACCTGCCCAGTCTCAGCATTGACTTAGGGGACAGAGACCTGGCCTGGTTGTTCTGTATACAGCCCATGATGGAGGCCTTATAGCCACTGTGGCCTTCCTTGGTGTGTGGTGGACGCTTATGCTAAGTCCACTTTAGAACACAGAGACCCTTCATGGAGCATGTTACTAGATGCCCAAAGATGCTCCCAGAGTGCCTTTCTGGTCATCCAGGGGCAGCAGGAATGGTGGCAGGCCTTGCTGTATCCCAAGACAAGGTGTGTGTCTGTCTGGGAATGGGCAGGCTCCTTGGGCCAGACAGCATGGCGGGACAGTTAGGGACACCTCCATCTCGCTCCTCTCCTTAGAGACCGGGTCAGGATTGAGTCTAAGTCCTGTACACCAGGTTCCTATAGGGATCAGCTGGTCCATTACAGTCAAAAGACCCCAGGGAGAAGGTGGGTTCATGTCTCCTGAGCTCAGCAGGGCTCTGCTTCTACAGATCCTCCACTTGGCCAGCCAGAAGCTGAGCTGGGCCTCTTCCAGGCACCCATGCCTGCCTGTCAGACTGGCAAAGAACTCAGTTTAGTAAGCACGGCGGGAGTGGGGCACAGCTGTGACACTAGCACTGGGGAGGCTGAGGTCGGCTGGTGATGTGAGACCAGCCTGGGCTAGGGTGGCTCCTGTGTGTGTGTCCGTGGGCATTCATGTGTGTGCATGTATGTGGAGGTCAGAGGGTGACTGCAAGTGTCAATCCTCAGATGCTTTCCACTCTTTGTTTGAGACAAGGTCTCTCATTGGCCAGGAACTTTCAAGTAGACCAGTGTGCATGGCTGTAGCTTACAGGCTTGCTCTTGTCTCTGCCTCCCACTGCTGGCATTACATCATGCCTGCCTTACTGCATTGCTCCTGGGGATCCAAACTTAGGTCCTCATGTTTTGGACAAGTGTGCTGCTGACACCCTTCTGTCACGACCCTAGAGAGGGATTCTTTATTTAAACAGCAAGCAGGGGCTGGAGAGATGGCACAGTGGGTTAAATGCCTGTAACTCCATCAGCTGGGGGTACCTGATGCCCCTACTGGCCTCTATAAATACTACATTTATGTGCACATACCACCCTCCTTAACCCCACACACTGAAAAAAGGATAAATCCTTTCCTTATCCCTTTTATCAAAACCAGATCTTTACTCACAATATATTGTGAGTATCGTTCCCTCTCTCTTCTCCTAGTTCCTCCCCACTCCCCCTCCTATCTGGATCCACCCATTTTCTTTTCTCTTCACTAGAAAAGCACAGGTTTCCAAGGAATAACAACAAAATAAAATGTGATGATATAAAACAAAAGCTAACATGTCAGAAGAAGACAAACAGAAGGAAAATAGCCCGAGAGACAGTGCAATAAGCAGAGACCCACTCATCCGCAACTCAGGAATCACATGAAAACACTAACCTGGAACCTACAATACACATGCAGAAGATCTGGTGCAGACTGCGCAGGCCCTGTGCATGCTGAGAAGCTTTTGGGTTCCATGAGGCCCCATTTATTAATTGTTGATCTTAGTGCCTGTGTTAAAGTTGTCTTACTCAGGGTTTCTATTGCTCTGGTGAAACACTGTGACCAGAAAGCAAGTTGGGTAGGAAAGGGTTGATTTGTTTCACTCGTCCACATCACTGTTCATCATTGAAGGAAGTCAGGACAGGAACTCAAGCAGGGCAGGAGTTGATGCAGAGGCCTTGGAGGGGTGCTGCTTAGTGGCTTGCTCCCCATGACTTGCACATCCTGCTTTCTTATAGCACCCAGGGCCACCAGCCCAGGGATGGCACCACCCACAAGGAACTGGGCCCTCCCCCATTGATCACTGATTATGAGAATACCCTACAGCCTGATCTTATGGAGGCATTTCCCCAATTCAGGCTCTCTCCTCTCAGCTAACTCTAGTTGTGTCAAGTTGACTTATGACTAGTCAGAACAAGAATGTTTTGTTCAAGACGTCTTCTCCTGTGCCTACGCGTTCAAGAGGGTTCTCCACTTTCTCTTATATAAGGCTCAGTGGATCTGGATTTTTGTTGAGTTTTTTGATCAACTTGGACTTGAGTTTTGCACAGGGTGACAGATAAGGGTCTATTTGCATTCTTCTACGTGCAGATATCCAGTTAGACCAGTGCAGTCAGAGACTGCTTGTTTGTTCCCGGCCACCCAGACCCAAAATAATCACATAGAAACTATATTAATTGCAACACTGCTTGGCCAGTGACTCGGGCATATTCCTAACCAGCTCTTACATCTAAAATTAACCCATTCCTATTATTCTGCTTGTCACAAGATTTTGATCTATTGGGTAAAGTTCTGGTGTCTGTCTCCTTTGGTAGCCAAATGTTGTCTGACTCTGCCTACTCTCTCTCTCCATCTCTGTTGGGATTTTCCACCTGGCTTTACTCTGTTAAGTCATTGACCAAAAGCGCTTCTTTATTAATCAATGGCAGTAAAACATATTCACAGCACATAGAGGGGAATCCCACATCACCTTCCCTTTTCTGTCTAAATAAAAAGGAAAGGTTAACCTGTTGTGATCCAGCTGCCCTCTTTCCCCCTGACTGACAGCGGAACTTTTTGTGGTCTGTAATTGACAATGATGTTTGTGTTCTTTCTGGCCAGTGGGTCTCCACAGAAGGAGTAGAGGTGTAAAAGGTTGCTGGGCAAAAAAAGGTTGCTGTTCTTCCACCTGAAAAGAAACCTCCGTGTCTCAATCCTGGTAACCCTCTCCCCGCCTCCAGTCCTGATATCCATGCTGTGCTGGCCACAGCATTAACCTTAACATAGTAAAATTACATATAGCAAAACGGGTATCAAGCAAGAATTTCAGTTATAATATTTATATCTATTTTATCTTTTGTTCTAAGTAAGGAAAACTATAATTATAACTATCCATTTTCAACTTCATCAAAGACTCCAGAAGGATATATTATTACCTAAGTTAAGAAAAAGTGCATTGTAAGCAACTTCCAAAATTCTAGAATTGACAGAGACATCTTGCTGCCTGGACAGTTACTCATTCTGTTACAGAAATTCTTCTGTAACATTAGAGTAATCGGAGGATGCTGGTTGGTTCTCGGCCACCCAGCTTAGCTTAAAATAACAACACAGAAACTGTATTAATTAAATCACTGCTTGGCCCATTAGCTCTAGCTTCTTATTGGCTAACTCTTACATATTAACTTAAACAATTTCTATTAATCTGTGTATTGCGATATGGATGTGGCTTACCAGCAAAGTTTTGGCATATCTGACTCTGGCGGTGGCTCCATGGCATCTCTCTAACTTGGCCTTTCTTTCTCCCAGCATACAGCCTAGCTTTCCTTGCCTAGTTCTGTTCTTCCCTGTCAAAGGCTAAAGCAGTTCTTTATTCATTAATGGTAATCACAGCATGTAGAGGGAAAGCCAACATCACCTCTACTTTTCTGTTTAAATAAAAAGGTTTTAAATTTAACATAGTAAAATTACATAAAACAGTTATCAAGCAAGAATTACAGTTATATCTATTTTATCTTTTATCATAACTAAGGAAACCTATAACTATAAATTCTTCAACTCCTTGAAAGAATCCAGAAGGCTATATTACCTAAGTAAACAAGAAGTGTGTTGTTTTTTTTTCAGGTAAACATATATATTATAACCTTTGTGATATGAAACAATGTTGATGACTCCTCTATCTAATCTACAAATAAGACAATGTCGAAAGTGACCTTGCGGTGTCTGAGTCGACCCATATGAAACATCAATGCATTCCAGCACAGTTTCACCAACAATTTAACTCAGGGGCAACAGAGTTAAGACAAGAAGATGGGGTCTGTGATGGGAACATGTGCCCTATGGAGAACTCAGCCTGATTATTGAACTCTTTCTGGAAGCACAGATTTTAGTAATATTTAACTTCATTTTTCCTTTACTTTGGAGAAGCCGTCTTCCATTCAGTGCTCTCAGTTCCCTCAGTCTTCCCCAACTGAGGATCCACATTTAGTTCATGATCACACAGGAAGAAAAAGAACAGTGGTGCTTAGTTTTCTGAACAAATCCATTAACAAAGGTTTTAAGAAGAGTTAACCAAGAGTTCTGGTGGAAATAAGAGGCAATTACAGTCTCAGATATCGTCCTGGCTGGACCATTTTCCAGTGTCTGAGTCATTAAGTAGCCCTGCTGTGACAGTGCAATGTTCTTAGCCTTGACAGAATTCTCGGCTTCCTGTTGGTCAGGACAAAGTCCTCACAGAATCGCATGGACCTGATACTGGAAGGGCAGTGCAGAGAAGATGCAGTTGCTTTGTAGGAGCTGTCTAGTCTCCTGTCTGCAACTTCCAGATGCTTTGCCTAATGGCTGAACTTATCGATACACAGCTCCAGTCCTGCCATTTTTTCAGAACTCACAGAACAGAGCATCTCAGCCTCAGTTATGACATCATCAAAGGTGAGAAAAGTTGAAGACAATCTGAGCATGCCTTGATCAGTTCTCAGGTGTCATCACATCTTCACTGTGTCCGTGCTTATCTGTTCCTTCATGGTGACACTGTCCATAGGATCCCGGCATACAGTGAGGAGGCATCAGTTACTCCAGGTTCCTGTAGAATCCAAACGAGTATATATGAGCTTCAGGTAAAGAATCTGTCTCAGATTTTACAACATGGACTACCCATCATTTTTGCTGAGAGGCAGTGTATATAAACCATTGGAAGGAGCCTGTAGAGAGAATCCCTGAGGGTGATTTGGAGAGTCAGCCCAGATACAGAGGAGTCCAGTCTTTTCTGGACAGGCTCTTACCTGACCCAGATCTCTGGGTGCTCTTGGCAACTCCTGCTGGTCATGAGCACCCAGCAGGGAAGTTTGTGTCTGATCTCAGAGTAACTTTGCATCACTGAATCTGGCATGTGTCCTCATGGCTATGTTCTCAGGCCTCAGATTGCTCATTTCCAGGTACAGGGTGTTCTTGGCATTGTCTCTGGAGATGGTGAATCGGCCTTTCACGGCATCGGTATATTTGATGTCGCTACTACCACCACTACTATACGCGACCCATTCCAGGCCTTTTTCTGGAGCCTGGCAGACCTGGCTCATGTGATAATCACGGAAAGTGAATCCAGAGGCATCACAGGACAGTTTTAAGGATGTTTGGGGCTACACTAAGCCTCCTCCTGAATCTACCCACTGCACCTCACACTGGACACCATTTAAAATAACAACAAGGAAAATCCAAATAAACCACAAGTCCATGGTAAGTGATCTGTGCTCAGTGCTGATCTCTGAATGGGAGACCCTGGGAATCCAGGACTGGGCTCCTCTGCCAGAGCTGCAGGGTCAGGGAAGGGCTGGTTTTCATGGGCACAGAGAAGCCTTATTTGCACGTCTTTCTCCTGTAGTGAGCTCTGGAGTTGGACCCTTGGGGGATGGTGGTGCTCAGAGCAGAATTAAGGCATCAAAGACTATGATGACAGTTACAGAAACTGACATAGTGAAGAACCTCTATGTGCACCTTTTTCTGCTAAGGATTCACCACAGTTCACTGAGTTCTCTTTCACGCAGGTGCTCAGAACATGCTGTGTTTCCACACCGTTGTATCTCCTTTGCATATCTATGTAATTTAAAAGAGCCACAAACTGTTGTGTGTCTATATAGGAGCTCTGTCTTTCCCAGTCTCTGGACTAGACATAGCATCTCCGTAATGTGGATCTTGGACAGGGTCATGCCACCCTGCAGAGGTTAACTTAGTTCCTTCCTTGAGACAGAAGCACCTTGGGATTTTCTGAGTTTTACATATTGATGAGACAATGCTGTGCTCAGGCCATAAAAGACTACAATAAGAGAGAGAGCCCTTGTCGCTGCTGCTCTGTTTTTGGTCATGGTATTGACCACATCAGTAGATAACAGGGGGACAATTTAAAATGGTTCTAATGAAAAATGAATGGTTGGATGTGGGGATGGTTCAAGTGCACACAACTGCTACCACAGTTACACACATCAATTTCTTTCTTCAAAGGCTTAAAGTTCTTGTCAAATAGATCCTTCACTTCCTGAATAGGGTGTTCAAGTTTTCTTGTTGCGTGATCTCTGGATTCTGGTGTTGTCATGTTGCTTTTCAGGTTGTTGGGGGAATTCTTGCAATAGCGCCTGCCCATCTCTTTCTTCAAATGCAGCCAGGAGGGTATTGGTGTTTTGGTCCAATCTTTGCTCTTACTGACTGTGTACTTGAGGAATTTTCTTGGTCTGGCTTCTCTTAGGGCCCCTCGGCACTAGAGCCAGTCATGCTGGTGGATCTAAGGATCCCCCAGATGGAAAGGAGTGCCCTCTGGCTAGATTTCCTCAGTGTAGGAGCAGGATCTGTTTCTGGTCCAAAGACCTTATAGACAAATGGGCAGGCTTGGGGGAGGCAGGGTTGTGTGGAGCAAAGAAGCCCCTGCAGCAGGAGATGGAGGGGCCCTGCACTCCCTTCCGGACCTTCAGCACTGGGGGAGGGGGCACACACTCAGCCCATCTGGATGAATCTCTTCAGTACAGGAAAAGGGACTCCTGGTGGTCCAAGGACCTTGCAGACAAAAAGGCGGATTTTTTTGGGGGGGGGCAGTGTCGTGTGGAACAAAGGAGCCCCTGCAGCAGGAGCTAGAGGTACCTTGTACTCCCTTCCAGTGACCTTGAGGCTGGGCAGGCACACACTCACCCCTCCCAATGCATCTCCTCTGCACAGGAACAGGGACTCCTCTCTGTTGTAATAAGAGCGGCAGGGCTGCGTCCCCGGCACCCAGCCGCCCGCATGGCTTAGCTTATGCCCCGAAATAATTACACGGAAACTGTATTCTTTTAATTACTGTCTGGCCCATTAGTTCCAGTCTCTTATTGGCTAGCTCTTACATATTGATTTAACCCATTTTTGATATTCTGTGTAGTACCACGAGCTGGCTTACCAGGAAAGATCTTAACCTGCGTCTGTCTGGAGTGGGAGAATCATGGCGACTCATTTACTCGGCTTCTTTCTCCCAGCATTTTGTCTGTCTACTCCGCCTACCTAATTTTCTGTCCTATTAAAGGGGCCAAGGCAGTTTCTTTATTACTTAACCAATGAAACAACAGATAGAAAAATGACCCACCTCCATCATTTCCCCTTTTTCTGTTTAAACAAAAAATGGCTTTCACTTTAACATAGTAAGATTAAATATAACAAAATAGTTATCAAGCAAGAATTACAGTTACAATATTTATATCTATTTTATCTCTTATCATAACTAAGGAAAACTATAACTATCTATCCATTTTTTAACTCCATTAAAGACTCCAGAAGGATATAATATTACCTAAGTAAACAAGAGATCCAAAACTCTATAAATGACAGAGACATCTCATTGCCTGGACAATCATCCAAAGTTCTTTTGTACTGTTGGGGCATCCATCTTCAGCCTTTAGGCCCATAGTATCCAGCAGACATTTTCAGCAAGCAGGAAATTCCAAAGACAGTTTAGTCATTTTTTGCTGTGTCCTGTAGAATGTCTCGCAGACTCTTTTAGGAGTCAGGAACCCCGAAAAGCCATCTCACCTTTAGGCAAGTTTAGCAGTCCTCTCTGCGGGTTCTTTGTGTCCAGTTTATGCATCAGTCCAGGCAAGAGCAGTTTCTTGCTATAAAACTCCATAAGGAGCCCCTTCGATGCCCATCTTCCTCTTGAAGTAGATTGGTGCTGCCAGGAGCAGACATGTCTCATTGTCATGAAAAGCCCTAAGTTATTAAAATGTTTAAATGCCATATTTTGCAGTCTTTGAAAGATATGAAGAATGCCTATCTAGCTGAAATATATCTATGCACATCTAGAAAATCTAACTAACATGACTAAAAGCTTGACAATTATCGATGATTATCCATTAACAACCTATATACATTACATTTTTTAATGAACTATACAATCACAATACCTTAATCAAGATTAGAAATATGTATATACATATAACAAAATTGACCTTCAAATCCACACCAATGTAAATTATTTATATCTATATCATATCCCCCTTTAAATGTAAAAGAACATTTATAAACCATATGGTGGGCCAAGGACCCCGCAGACAAAGGGCAGACTTGGGGGAGGCAGGGTAGTGTGGAACAAAGAAGCCCCTACAGGAGGAGCTGGAGATGCCCTGCCCTCCCTTCCGGGGATCTTCAGGCCAGTATATATTCCATCTTTACGTGGCTTATCCTTCTAAAACTATTACTTTTTCTACAAGTTTTATATTTATTTTATTATCTTTACTCCTT
Source organism: Chionomys nivalis (assembly GCF_950005125.1). Taxonomy (NCBI): domain Eukaryota; kingdom Metazoa; phylum Chordata; class Mammalia; order Rodentia; family Cricetidae; genus Chionomys; species Chionomys nivalis. The sequence continues at coordinate 7,288,333 of NC_080091.1, forward strand.
TGATCTATGTCTGTACTCTTTTATATTATAACTGTCTATATTCTTTTTTCCCTCTCTTCAAACCAGCGTACATTTATCCAACATTGTGACCCATTTAGAGGTTTTATCCATCTGGATTTTTCTTTATTGTGCGCATATCTGTAATTATTTTTTGACCAGGAGCACTTTTTAAAAAAATTCTAAGCAGACATGGTTAGGACCAAATCTGTCCAGTCCAACATGGCAGAGGCATGTTCATTGCCCCTGAGAACCATGCACATTGCCAACTCCTGTGTCACAGCAGGTCTGTGTCACCATTAAGCTATTTGTAATATGTTGCTCATAGACCTCATTTAAATGTTCAGCTTCCTGAAAAAGCTAGAGCTGTTCCTACAAATAGCCTGAACAAGGAAGTCCTCCCCTAAAGTAGCCACACAGTCTTCACTGCCAAAGCTGAATCAAAAAGACCTCTCCTAAAGGAGTTATGGTGCCCCTGCTCACTACTAGCAAACAGAGCCCATTAAAAAAATGCAGCTACCGAGAAGCTGCACTAAACTCTGTTTTAAGTCTAGAATTTCTTTTTTTTATTTTTTCCTTTTTTTATTACTTAAAAATACCAATCCAAATTTCAACTCCCTCCCCTCCTCCCAGGCCCCTCCATCTCCCTCCACAGATTATCCCCCCTCCAACACTAAATGAGTGCCATGAACCCCACTCTGTGGATAGTCCAAGGCCCTCCCTACTACGTCTAGGTTGAGCAAGGCTTACATCCAAAGAGAATAGGATCCCATGAAGCCGGTATATGCAGTAAAGACACATCCCAGTGTCACTATCAGTGGCCCCTCAGTCTGCCCCAGCTGTCAACCCCCTTCAGAGGGGCTTGGTTGTTCCCATGCTCATTCATTCCCAGTCCAGATGGAGTTGGTGAGCTCCTATTTGCTCAAGCACACTGTCTCAGTGGATGACCCCTCATGGTCTTGAATTCCTTGCTCATACTCTCACTCCCTCCGTGCTTCAGCTGAATATTGGGAACTCAGTCCAGTACTCAGATGTGGGTCATTGCCTCTGTTCCCATCTGTTGTTGGATGAAGGTTCTATGGTGATTTTTTAGATAATCATCAGTCTGACTACAGGGTAAGGTCAGTTCAGACACCCTCTCCTCTATTCCTTAGGGTCTCAGCTGGGTTCATCCCTATGGGTTCTTAGGCGTTTTTCTAGAGACTGGCTTCTTGTTAACTCCATAGTGGCTCCCTCAATCAAGATATCTCTTTCCTTGCTCTCATATCTGTCCTTCTTCCATCTCGACTATCCCATTCCCTCTAGTACTCCTCAATCTCCCCTTCTCCCCTATCTACTCCTCACCACCCTGCTCCCAAATTTTTGTCTGATTCTAATTTCCAAGTGGGTGTATATATGTTTTTCTTTGGGTTCACCTTATTACTTAGTTTCTCTAGGATCCTGAACTATAGGCTCGTTGCCATTTGTTTATGACTAGTATCCACTTATGAGTGAGTACATACCATACTCATTTTTGGGGGAGTGGGTTACCTCACTCAGGATGATGTTTTCTAATTCCGTCCATTTGGACTTACATGACGATTAAAGGCAGCATTAGCTTGTGACATTTTCTAAGTCATAAACAATAGTTTTTAAGTCATAAACAATACTTTTTTGATGTGTTCTTGTATTCTGTTTGCCAATATTTTATTGAGAATTTTTGCATCGATGTTCATGAGTGAGGTTGGTCTGTAATTCTCTTTCTTGGTTGAGTCTTTGTGCAGTTTTGGTATCAGGGTAACTGTAGCTTCATTATAAGAATTTGACAATGACTCTTCTGCTTTATTATGTGGAACACATTAAGAAGTATAGGTATTAGCTCTTCTTGGAAGGTCTGGTAGAATTCTTCCCTAAAACCATCTGGTCCTGGGCTTTTTTTTTTTTTTTTGGAAGGTTTTTCATGACAGCTTCTTTTTAAAGATGGGTCTCTTTAAATTGTTCACCCTGTCTTGATTCAATTTTGGTATGTGATATTTATCTAAAAACATGTCCATTTCTTTTACATTTTCCAACTTTGTGGCATATAGGTCTTTGTAGTAAGACCTAATGATTTTCTGAATTTCCTCAGTGTCTGTTGTTACATCCCCCTTTTCATTTCTGATCTTGTTAATTTGCATGTTCTCTCTCCACCTTCTGATTAGTTTAAATAGGGATTTGTTAATCTTGTTGATTTTCTCAAAGAATCAGCACTTTGTTTAATTGATTCTTTGGATTGTTGTCTGTTTCTATTTTGTTGATTTCAGCCCTCAGTTTGATTATTTCCAGTCTTCTACTCCTCCTGGTGAGTCTGCTTCTTTTTTTCTAGAGTTTTCAGGTGTGCTGTTAAATCTCCAATGTGAGCTATCTCCATTTTCTTTATGTGGGCACTTATGCTATGAACTTTCCTCTTAGCACTGCTTTCGTAGTGTCCCATAGGTTTGGGGATGTCATGTCTTCATTTTTGTTGAATTCAAAAAAGGCTTTCATTTCTTCCTTGACCCATGGGTGGTTCAGTAGTTGACTGTTCAGTTTCCATGAGCTTGTAGGTTTTCTGGGGGTAGAATTGTTGTTGAATTCTAACTTTATTCCATGGTGATCCGATAGTACACAGGTGGTTACTACAATTTTTTTGTATCTGTGGATTTTGCTTTGTTACCGGGTATGTGATCAATTTTTGAGAAGGTTCCATGAGATGCTGAGAAGAAGGTTTATTCTTTCCTGTTTGGGTAAAATGTTCTATAGATGTCTGTTAATTCCATTTGATCCATGGCTTCTGTTAGTTCTCTTATTTCTCTGTTAAGTTTCTGTCTGGTTGACCTGTCCATTGGTAAGAGAGGAGTATTGAAATCTCCTACTATTAATATTTAGGGTTTGATGTGTGCTTTGAGTTCTAGTAAAGTTTCTTTTACATATGTGAGTGCTTTTATATTAGGAGCATAGATATTCAGGATGGAAACGTCATCTTGATGAATTGTTCTTGTTATGTATATAAACTGCCCTTCTCCATCTCTTCTGATTGATTTTAGTTTGAAATCAGTTTTGTTAGATATTAGTATAGCCACACTCACATCCTTCTATTTGCTTGGAAAACCTTTTCCCAGCCCTTTACTCTGAGGTAGTGTCTGTCTTTGAGGTTGAAGTGTGTTTCTTGTAAATAGAAGAATGTTGGATCCTGTTTTCGTATCCATTCTCTTAACCTGTGTCTTTTTATATGTGAATTGAGTCCATTGATATTAAGCAATATTAATGACCAGTGGTTGTTAACTCCGATTATTTTTTGGTGGTAGTGTTTGTATGTTTCCCTTCTTTAAGTTGTGCTGGTGGAGGATTGTCAGATGACTGTGTTATTATGGGTATGGTTGGCTTCCTTGGTTTGTGGTTTTCCTTCTAGTACTTTCTTTAAGGATGGGTTTGTGGTTACTTATTGTTTAAATCTGTTTTCTTCCTGGAATATCTTGTTTTCTCCATCAATGGTGAATGAAAGCTTTTCTGGGTATAGTCGTCTGGGCTTCATCCGTGGTCTCTTGGTGTCTGCAGCACATCTATCCAAGGCCTTCTGGCTTTCATGGTTTACATTGAAAAGTCAGGTGTAATTCTGATAGATTTCCCTTTATATGTACTTGAAATTTTTTCTTTGCAGCTCTTAATATTCTTTATTTTTTTATTTTTTTTATTTTTTGGATTTTTGAGACAGGGTTTCTCTGTGGCTTTGGAGCCTGCCCTGGTACTAGCTCTTGTAGATCAGGCTGGCCTCAAACTCACAGAGATCCACCTGCCTCTTCCTCCTGAGTGCTGGGATTAAAGGCGTGCACCACCACCGCCCGCCCTCTTTATTTTTTCTGTATGTTTTTTGCTTTGGTTATTTCATGTCGAGGGTATTTTTTTTTATCCAGTCTATTTGCCGTTCTGTTATCTTCTTGATCCTTCATAGGGATATTCTTCTTTAGGTTGGGACTGAGCTCCCAAGGTCCAGTTGAAGAGCAGAAGGATGGACAGTATGTTCAAGGAAGTCAAACCATGAGGGGTTCACCCACTGAGATAGTGTTCCTGAATAATGGGAGCCCCCCAACTCCAACTTAATTGGGAATGAACGAGTATTGGACCAAAATAGTCTGTCTGAATGTGGTTGACAGTTCTGGAAGACAGAGGGGACAATGACAGTGACACTGGGATTTGTCTCTACTGCGTGTACTGGCTTTTGGGGATCCTATTCTCTTTGGATGTATACCTTGCTCAACCTGGATTAATGGGAGGGCCTTGGACTTTCCACAGGGTAGGGTACCTTGCCCTTTCTTATGATTGGAAGGGTTGGGAAGAAGGGTCTGTGGAGGGTGAGAGGGAAGTGGAAGGAGGGGAGGAAGTGGGAATTTGTACTGGTATTTTTTAAGTAATAACATAATAATAATAAGTTATTAAGTAAAAAAATAAACTGTTAAATGACAATTAATTTTATACCCTGACAGATGAAAATACTATAAAAGGCAAGAGGTCCCTGCTCCTATGCTGAGAGGATCCAGATAGGTGAGTGAGTGATCCCATGGCCTGGACGTCCCCACGGAAGTGAGTACAGGCCTCCTCCAACTCCCTAAGCTTTTCTGGCCATCCAGTGGGGTGTTTCTTGGCTGCTGGCTCTCTTTAGCACATTCCAGCCTGCCCCCAACCACCCCCTTTTCATCTTTGAGGCCTTTGGATCCCCTAACTCAGCCTGCTCTGGTGCTGAGAGGTTGGGGAGCCAGTGGGAGTGTCCTTATCGCTAAAGCTTCTTTGTACCACCCCACCTGCATCCCAAGCCCATCCTTTTGTCTTTGAGGTCCTTAGAGTCAGGCAAGAGGTCCCTGCACCTGTGCTGAGAGTATCCAGACAGAAAGAGATGGGCAGGCGCCAATGCAAGAATTTCTCCAACAACCTGAAAAGCAACATGATAACACCAGAATCCAGCAAACATGCAACAGGAAGACTTGAAAATCCTAACCCAGAAGAAATAGAAGAAACCAACTTTAAAAATAACCTTATGAAAATGATCGAGACCCTTAAAAAGGAGGTGAAAAACTCCCTTGAAGAAACTGAAGAGAAGACAAACAAAAAGTTAAAAGAAGTTAGTAAATCCCTCAATGATACCCAAGAAAATCAAGAAAAAGCAATCAAACAGGTAAAGGAAACAGTACAAGACTTAAAAATCAAAATGGAGGTAATGAAGAAAACACAAACCAAGAGATGGCTAAATATGGAAAATCTGGGTAAATGAACAGGAACTACAGAGACAAGTATAACCAACAGAATACAAGAGATAGAAGATAGAATCTATCTATCAGAATTACACCTGGCTTCTCAATGTTAACCATGAAAGCGAGAAGGTCCTGGATAGATGTGCTGCAAACACTAAGAGACCATGGATGAAGCCCAGACTACTGTACCCAGAAAAGCTTTCATTCACCATTGATGGAGAAAACATGATATTCCAGGACAAAAACAGATCTAAAAAAATATGTATCCACAAACTCAGCCTTACAAAAAGCACTAGAAGGAAAACCTCAACACAAGGAAGCTAGCTACACCTACAATAACACAGACATCTGATAACCCCCAACAGCATAACCCAAAGAAGGAAAACACACAAACACTACCACCAAAAAATAACTGGAGCTAACAACCACTGATCATTAATATTGCTTAATATCAGTAGACTCAATTCACATATAAAAAGACAAAGGTTAAGAGAATGGCTATGAAAACAGGATCCAGCCTTCTGCTGTTTACAAGAAACACACCTTAACCTCAAAGACAGACACAACCTCAGAGGAAAAGGTTGGGAAAAGGTTTTCCAATCAAATCATCCAAAGAAACAAGCGGGTGTGGCTGTACTAATATCTAACAAAATTGATTTCAAACTAAAATCAATCCAAAGAGATGGAGAGGGACACTTTATACTCATGACAGGAACAGTTCATCAGGATGAAGTCTCAATCCTGAATATCTACGCCCCTAATATAAATCACCCACTTATGTAAAAGAAACATTGCTAAAACTCATATCACACATCAAAACCCACACACTAATATTAGATTTCAGCACTCCTCTCTCACCAATAGACAGATCAATCAGACAGAAACTTAACAGAAATAAGAGAACTAACAGAAGCCATGAATCAAATGGACTTAACAAACATCTTTAGAACGTTTCACCCAAACATGAAAGAATATACTTTCTTCTCAGCACCTCATGGGCCCTTCTCAAAAATTGATCACATACTTGGTAACAAAGCAAACATCCACAGAAGCAAAAAAAAAATGGAGTAATCAATGGATCACCATGGAGTAAAGCTAGAATTTAACAACAATTCCACCCCCAGAAAGCCTACAAGATCATGGAAACTGAACACTCATCCACTAAACCACCCCTGGGTCAAGGAAGAAATAAAGAAAGAAATTAAACTCTTCCTTGCATTCAACAAAAATGAAGACACAACATACCCATACCTATGGGACACTATGAAAGCAGTGCTAAGAGGAAAGTTTATAGCACTAAGTGCCCACATAAAGAAAATGGAGAAAGCTCACATCAGAGACTTAACAGCACACCTAACAGCTCTAGAAAAAAAAGAATCAATGAAACAAAGGGCTGGTTCTTTGAGAAAATCAACATGATTGACAATCCCTTACCCAAACTAATCAAAAGGCAGAGAGAGAACACCCAAATTAACTAAATCAGAAACGAAAAAAGAGGTATAACCACAGACATGAAGTAAATTCAGAGAATTGTTAGGTTATACTACAAAACCCTGTACTCCACAAAATTGAAAAATGTAAAAGAAATTGACAATTTTTAGATAGATAATAAATACCATAATTAAATCAAGACCAATTGAACAATTTAAATAGACCTATAAGCTGTGAGGAAATAGAAGCTGTCATCAAAAACATCCAACCAAAAAAAGCCCAGGGCTATAAGGTTTTAGTGCAGAATTCTACCAGAACTTACAAGAAGACCATACTCCTCAAAGCATTACACATAATAGAAACCTAAAGATCACTCCCAAAATCTTTATATTATGCTACAATTACCCTGATACCAAAACCACACAAAGACTCAACCAAGAAAGAGAGTTATAGACCAGCCTCACTCATGAACATCAATGCAAAAATTCTCAATAAAATTCTGGCAAATACTGAATCCAAGAACACATTAAAAATCATCCATAATGATCAAGTATACTTCATTCCAGAGTTCAGGGTTGGTTTAACATATGAATATCTATCAATGTAACCCATCATATAAATAAACTGAAAGAAAAAAAATACATATGCTCATTTCATTAGATGCTGAAAAAGCATTTGACAAAATTCAACACCCCTCATGATGAAGGTCTTAAAAAAATTAGAGATACAAGAATCAAATCTACATATAATAAAAGCAATCTACAGCAAGCCAAGAGCTAATATCAATTAAAGTGAGAGAAACTCAAAGTGATTCTACTAAAATCAGGAACAAGGCAAGGCTGTCCACTCTCTTCATATCTCCGCAACATAGTGTTTGAAGTTTTAGCAATAACAATAAGAAAACATAAGAAGATCAAGGGGATTCAAATTGGAAAGGCAGAAGTCCAACTTTCATTATTTGCAGATGATATGATAGTGTATATAAGCGACCCCAAAACCTCCACCAAAGAACTCCTACAGCTGATAAACACCTTTAGTAGCGTGGCAGGATACAAGATCAATTCCAAAATATCAGTAGACCTCCAATTAAAAACAGGATAAAGAAGCTTAGAGGAAAACCAGAAAAGCATCACCTTTCACAATAACCACAAATAACATAAAATTTCTGGGTTTAACACTAACCAAAGAAGTGAAAGACCTATTTGACAATAACTCTAAGGCTTTCAAGACAGATATTGAAGAGGATACCAGAAAGTGGAAAGATCTCCCATGATCTTGGATTGGCAGGATCAAAATAGTAAAAATGGCAACTCTACCAAAGCAATCTATAGATTCAATGCAATCCCTACCAAAATCCCAACAAAATTCTTCACAGCCCTTGAAAAAAGAATAATCAACTATATTTGGATAAACAAAAAACCCAGGATAACCAAAACAATCCTATACAATAAATGAACTTCCAGAGACATTTCAGTCCCTGACATCAAACTCTATTACGAAGCTTCAGTAATGAAAATAGCTTGTTATTGGCATAAAAACAGAGATGTTGACCAATGGAATCAAATCGAAGACCTGGATTAAACCACACAGCTATGAACAACTGATTTTTGAAAAAGAAGCTAAAATTATACAATGGAAGAAAGAAAACATATTTAACAAATGGTACTGGCATAGCTGGATGTCAACCTGTAGAAGAATGAAAATAGATCCATATCTATCACCATGCACAAAACACAAATCCAAATGGATTAAAGACATCAATATAAATCTGACCACATTGAACGTGATAGAATGGAAAGTGGGAAGTAGCCTGCAATGCATGGGCACAGGAGACCACTTCCTAAATATAACCCCAGTAGCACAGACAATAAGAGCAACAATTAATAAATGAGACCCCCTGAAACTGAGAAGCTTCTGTAAAGCAAAGGACACAGTCACTAAGACAAAAAGGCAGCCTACTGAATAGGAGAAGATCTTCACCAACCCCACAGCAGACAAAGGTCTGATCTCCAAAATATATAAAGAACTCAAGAAACTAGGCAATAAATTTCTAAATAGCCCAATTAAAAATGGGGTACTTAACTGAACAGAGAATTCTCAAGAGAAGAATTTCAAATGGCCAAAAGACACTTAAGGACATATGAAATTAGGTATCAGGGAAATGCAAATCAAAACAACTTTGAGATACCATCTTACACCTGTCAGAATTGCTAAGATCAAAAACACCAATGGAGAGGATATGGAGTAAGGGGAACACTCATCCATTCCGGGTGGTAATGCAAACTTGTGCAACCACTTTGGAAATCAGTGTGGCAGTATTTTAGAAAATTGGGTTTCAACCTACCTCAGAATCTAGCAATACCACTCTTGGGAATATACCCAAGAGATGCCCATTTATACTACAAAAGCATTTGTTCAACTATATTCATAGCAGCATTACTTGTAATATCCAGAACCTGGAAACAACCTAGATGCCCCTCAATGGACAAATGGATAAAGAAAGTGTGGCACATCTACACATTACAGTTCTACTCAGTGGTAAAAAACAATGACATCTTGAATTTTGCGTGCAAATGGATGGAAGTAGAAAACACTATCCTGAGTGAGATAACCCAGACCCAAAACGATGAATATTGTTTGTACTCACTTATTAGTTGATTCTTGCCATAAACAAAGGACATTGAGCCTATAGTTCATGATCCTAGAGAAGCCAAGTAATAAGGTGAACCCATAGAAAAACATATATAGTTCCTCCTGGAAGTCAGAAGCAGACAAGATCACCAGGCAAAAGCTGGGAGCATGGGGGTGGGGGTAGGTGGGGTGGGGGTAAGGGGAGAGGGGGAGAGAGAAGGGATAAGGGAGGATTGGGGAGAGCTTGGGAAATTGGGATGGTTGAGATGGATGAAGGGTGGATATGGGAGCAGGGGAGAAGATATCTTAACTAAGGGAGCCATTTTGGATTTGGCAAGAGGCTTGGCTTTGGGCACTGGAGGAGAAGATGCCTGAACTGGCCTTTTCCTCTAGTCAGACTGATGACTATCTTGAATGTCACCATAGAACCTTCATCCACAAATGGATGGAGGTAGAGACAGAAACCCACATCAGAGCACTAGACTGAGATCCCAAGGTCCAGTTGAAGAGCAGAAGGAGATAGAATATGAACAAGGAAATCAGGACCGTGAGGGGTTGTTTGATTCAATGAGACAGTGTGCCTGAGCTAATGGGAGCTCACTAACTTCAGCTGGACTGGGAATGAACGAGCATGGGATCAAACTGGACACTCTAAATGTGGTTAACAATTGGAGCAGACTTTGAAGCCAATGATAATGGCACAGGGATTTGTCTCTACTGCATGTACTAGTTTTTTTGGGGGTGAACCTATTCTCATTAAATGCAAACCTTCCTAAGCCTGGATGTGGGGGGAGGGACTTGGACTTCCCACAGGACAGGGTACAATGCCCTCTCTTAGGACTGGAGGGGTTTGGGGCGGGTGTGGGGGTAGCAGGATGGAAGTGGGAGGAGGGGAGAAAGTGGGTATTTGATTGGTATCATTTATAAAGTAATAAAAAGAAATAAAATTTTTAAAAAAACTAAAAAAAAGATACAAATCAGAAATAAAGAGTCAAAGTATTATTATTTCAGATGGATTTATAGTACACACAAATGTCCCTAAAATTCACTGGTGAAATTCTACAGTTGATAAAGACTTTCAGCCAAGTAGCTTAATACAAAATTAACTCATAAAAATTAGTAGCCCTCCTATATAAAAAAACAAACAGATTGAGAAAGGAATCATAGAAACAGCATTTTTCACAGTAGCTTCAACTTATCCAAAATAATTTGTGATAACTCTGTTCAAGCAATTAAAAGATTTGGTGAAAAAAAAAAACTCATGTCTTTGAACAAAGAAGTTGAAGAAGATAGCAGAAGATGGAAAGATCTCCTATGCTCATGGATCAGTAGAATTAACAGTAAAAATGGCCATCCTACTGCAAACAATCTATATATTCAGTAAAATCCCCATCAAGATTCCAACACAATTCTTTACAGACTTTAAAAGAACAGTACTCAACATCATATAGAAAAATTAAAAACCAAGGATAGCCAAAACAATCCTAATGAATAAAACAACTTCCAGAGGTATCACCATTCCTGACTTCAAGCTCTACTACAAAGCTGTAGTAAAAAAAAAAAAAAAAGAGGTCACATGGTATTGTCATAAAAGCAGACATATTGATCAATGCAATTGAATCAATGACCCATACATAAATAAAAACACTTATGGATACATGATTTTTTTATAAATGTCTTAGTTAGGGTTTCTATTGCTGTGATAAAACACCCTGACCAAAAGGAAGGTGGGTGGAGGAAAGGGTTTAATAGGCTTTTCCTCAGCATTGCTGTTCATCACTAAAATCAAGACAGGATCTCAAACAGGGCAGGATCCCAGAGGCAGGAGGTTAAGACACACAGGCCATGGAGGAGTGCTGTTTACTGGCTTGCTCTCCATGGCTTGCTCACCCCATGTTCTTATAGAACCCAGGACCACTAGCCTAGGTATGGCACCACCCACCATGGGCTGGTCCCTTTCCAACTGATCACTAAGTGAGAAAATGCCTTACAGCTGGATCTCATCGAGGTGTTTCCTAAACTGAGGCTCCTTCCTCTGGTAACTCTAGCTTGTGTCAAGTTGACATACAAAAGCAGCCAGTACAAAAAAGAAGCCAAAATTATACAATGGAAAAAAGACAATCTTCTACAAATAGTGTAACATGATGGCTTTCTTGTGGGATTTCTGTCCCACCAGGTTTCTGCAATCAAGTTTCAAAGAAAATCACACAGAGTTCTATATTAATTATAAACTGATTGACCCATTAGCTCAGGCTTCTTCTTAACTCTTATAACTTATATTAACCCATTATTTTTATCTATGTTAGCCACATCACTCAGTAACTTTTTCAGTGTGGCAGGTCACATCCTGCTTTTTCAGTGTCTGGACAGGACTGTGGGAAGAGCTTCCTTCTTCCATGAATACTCCTGTTCTCATTGCCCCTCCTCTACTTCCTGTCTGGTTGTCCCACCTATACTTCCTGCCTGACGACTGGCCAATCCGCGTTTATTTAAAGCATAATTGATAGAATACAATTGTCCTGCACCAAAATGGTGTTGGTAGGATGGGGGATTTTCCTTTGTATGCTATTGACTATGTCTTATTGCCAGTAGTTAATAAAGAAGCTACTTTTAGCCAATGGATTAACACAGAGAAGCCAGGAGGAAAATATGAACAGAGATGTAGAGAGAGAGTAGGCAGAGTCGGGGAGATGCCATGTAGTTGCTGAAAGAGACAGAGGCCCCAGAATCTTATCAGTAAACCACAAGCCTATATAAAATAATAGAAATGGGTTAATTTATAATATTAAATTATTGTTATGTTAACTATTAATATTAATAAATAATATTAAATATTAAGAATTAGCCAGGAATATGCTACAAATTGGAGTACCAATGTGGGCTGACTGCATCGACATAAAACCTAACAGAGGTTAAAACAGAAATTCTAGAAAACTGTGAATCAACCTACCTCAGAATCCAGCAATTCCACTCTTGGGAATATACCCAAAAGATGTTCAATCATATTACAAGAGCATTTGTTCAACTATGTTCATAGCAGCATTATTTGTAATAGCCAGAACCTGGAAACAACCTAGATGCCCCTCAATGGAAGAATGGGTAAAGAAAGTGTGGCACATTTGCACATTAGAGTTCTAATCAGCAGTAAAAATTAATGACATCTTGAATTTTGCATGCAAATGGACGGAATTAGAAAACATCATCCTGAGTGAGGTAACCCACTCTCCAAAAAATGAGTATGATATGTACTCACTCATAAGTGGATACTAGTCATAAACAAAGGGCAACGAGCCTATAGTTCAGGATCCTAGAGAAACTAAGTAATAAGGTGAACCCAAAGAAAAACATATATACACCCACTTGGAAATTAGAATCAGATAAAAATTTGGAGCAGGGTGGTGAGGAGTAGATGGGGGAGAAAGGGAGATTGAGGAGAACTTGAGGGAATGGGATAGTCAAGATGGAAGAAGGACAGATATGAGAACAAGGAAAGAGATATCTTGATTGAGGGAGCCACTATGGAGTTAACAAGAAGCCAGTCTCTAGAAAAAGGCCTAAGAACCCACAGGGATGAACCCAGCTGAGACCCTAAGGAATAGAGGAGAAGGTGTCTGAACTGACCTTACCCTGTAGTCAGACTGATGATTATCTAAAAAATCACCATAGAACCTTCATCCAACAACAGATGGGAACAGAGGCAATGACCCACATCTGAGTACTGGACTGAGTTCCCAATATTCAGCTGAAGCACGGAGGGAGTGAGAGTATGAGCAAGGAATTCAAGACCAAGAGGGGTCATCCACTGAGACAGTGTGCTTGAGCAAATGGGAGCTCACCAACTCCATCTGGACTGGGAATGAATGAGCATGGGAACTACCAAGCTTCTCTGAAGGGGGTTGACAGCTGGGGCAGACTGAGGGGCCACTGATAGTGACACTGGGATGTGTCTTTACTGCATATACCGGCTTCATGGGATCCTCTTCTCTTTGGATGTAAGCCTTGCTCAACCTAGACGTAGTAGGGATGGCCTTGGACTATCCACAGAGCAGGGTTCCTGGCACGCACTTAGTGTTGGAGGGGGGATAATCTGTAGAGGGAGATGGAGGGGCCTGGGAGGAGGGGAGGGAGTTGAAATTTGGATTGGTATTTTAAGTAATAAAAAAAAAGAAAAAAAAAGAAATTCTACACTCAAAATAGAGTTTAATGCAGCTTCTTGGTAGCTGCATTTTTTTTTAATGGGCTCTGTTTGTGAGCAGTGAGCAGGGGCACCTGGTCCCTATAGGAACCTGGTGTACAGGACTTAGATTCAATCCTGACCCGGGCTCTAAGGAGAGGAGTGAGATGGGGGTGTCCCTAACTGCCCCACCATGCTCTCTGGCCCAAGGAGCCTGCCCATTCCCAGACAGACACACACCTTGTCCTGGGATACAGCAAGGCCTGCCTCCACTCCTGCTGCCCCTGGATGACCAGCAAGGCACCATGGGAGCAGCTTTGGGCATCTAGTAACATGGTCCATGAAGGGTCTCTGTGTTCTAAAGTGGACTTGGCATAAGCGTCCACCAAACACCAAGGAAGGCCACAGTGGCTATAAGGCCTCCATCTTGGGCTGTATACAGAACAACCAGGCCAGGTCTCTGTCCCCGAAGTCAATGCTGAGACTGGGCAGGTCCAACACAGTGCACTGGGCAAGAAAGTAGGTCCAGCAGGGCCATCTCACCAGGTGAGCTTAAAATCAACACTCATGGCCAAGACCTTTGGTACAAAGTTTATAGCTCACCCTCCCATGAAGGTAACTTTAAGTGTTCTGAAATAGATGGGAACGGCAGACGTAGGCCCACTCCCAAAGCCTGGCTACACATCCGGTCCATGCGGGGTAGTGGAGGCCGGACTGGACAGCAAGTTTTGAGGGAGGGCCTTGGAGGGCTCAGGCAGGAATCTTCTGCAGGCTTGAGAACAGGATTCAGACAAAAGTCACGTGTGTCTCTTCCTAGGCAGCCCAAGGTTTAGCAACCCTTTTCACACTTGTGATCCCTGACCCAGGCCAAGGAGAACTGCTCCACCCAGGCAAACAAGCGGTCTGTCCCCGCAGGACCCACATGGAGGATGCCGACTTCATAAACCATCATAGACCGGTCCATTCCTGGGGCCATGCAGGGATGACTCTCCTCGAAAAGCCCTTTGTGGTGGGAGACAGCCCTCGGAGCAGGATCTCATCTTATCTTCCTGGGGCACTCAGGGAGCAATGAGGATGGATCCTGCCCACACTCAGGGCCAGTCAGGTACCCAAGACCCTGATCAATGGTCACCATCCGGGACCCTAGGGCAGCTCCAAAGTCAGTAGTGCCTGACCAGGGCCAAGGGGCCAACACGTGACTGGCCCACAGGTGGCTTCCGGGAAGAGACTGGGTACTCATAGTGGCTAAGGTCCATCGCTGAGGGTCAGCATCAGGGACAGACTGAGCTTGTGCTCTGGTCTTTGGTCCTCCTCGCAGGGCTGGGGCGGCCAGGATTTGAAGAAGTCTGAGACATAGCAGACCTGCGGGGCAGGGGAAAGCAGTGCATAAAGCCAAGGAAGAAGACCAGAGGGAGGAGCCAATGAGGGAGGAGCCAATAGGGTAGTAAAGAAAACCGGGCCAGTGGTGAGGGGCAAGCTCTGGGAAGCAGATCATCAGGCAGAGGTCACAGGAACATTGGGCTAAGGCTGGACAGGTCCTATAGGATGAGGCAGGCAGGGCTCACCATGAGGCACGCTACCAGGGCTCCCTGCAGGAGGCCGACGAGGACATCACTCCAGTGGTGCTTTGGTTGGACACACGGGTGTAGCCCACATAGATTGCAAAGGCCACCAAGAAGAACTGAACCGTGGGCTTCAGCAGCCGTGCCCACTTCCAGCAGTGCCGGGCCTGCACATAGAGCTGTGGGGACATCAGCCTGCATTAGCTGGGCCCATGGGTGTCCTCTCCCTGCCCAGCCCAAAGCAAGAATCGTAAACCCCCTACCCTCAGGGCCTCCTCAATGTACTCCATTGTGCAGCGGGAAAGACCCAGGCCCAGGGGAGGGGAGGCTGGGCAAGGTTCCCTGGGAGGAAGGGAGACACTTACCGCCAGGAACAACATGCAATACATGCCGAAGGAGGAGTGTCCGGAGTAAAAGGAGAGCCTGGGAGGGAGGGCAAGTTGGTCAGTAATAACTAGAACCTGGAAACAACCTAGATGCCCCTCAATGGAAGAATGGATAAAGAAAGTATGGAATATATATATATATATATATATATATATATACACACACACACACACACACACACACACACACACACACACACACACATTAGAGTACTACTTAGTGGTAAAAAAATAATGACACCTTGAATTTTTTATGTAAATTGATGGAAATAGAAAATACTATCCTGAGTGAGATAACCCAGACCCAAAAACATGAACATGGTATGTACTCACTCATTAGTGGGCTCTAGCCATAAACAAAGGACATTAAGCCTATAGTTCGCCAGCCTAGAGAAGCCAAATAACAAGGTGCACACAAAGAAAAATATATATAGATACTCCTGGAAATTGGAAGTAATCAAGATCGCCAGGCAAAACTTGGGATCATGGGGTGGGGGTAAAGGTGGGAGGGGGGAAGGAGAGAGGGGGAGAGGGAAGGGACAAGGGAAAGACTGGAGAGAGCTTGGGGGAGTGGGAGGGTGGAGATGGAGGAAGGGCAAATATAGGAGCAGGGAAGAAGATATCCCCATTAAGGGAGCCATTTTAACATTGGCAAGAGACTTGCCTCTAGAGAGGATCCCAGGTGTCCACAGGGATGTCCCCAGCTAGGTCCTTGAGCAGCAGAGGAGAGGGTGCCTGAACTGTCCTTGCCCCACTAGCACACTGATGATTATCTTGAATATCACCATCAAATCTTTGTCTGGCAATGGATGGAGATAGAGAGACCCTCATCAGAGCAACAGACCTAGCTCTCAAGGTCCAGTTGAAGAGCAGAAGGAGGGAGAAGATGAGCAAGGAAGTCAGGACTGCAAGGGGTTGGTTCACCAACTGAGACAGTGTGCCTGTTCTAATGGGAGCTCACCAAATCCAGCTGGACTGGGACTGAAGGAGCTTCTGATCAAACCAGACTCCCTGAATGTGGCTGACAATGGGGCTGACTGAGAAGCCATTGATAAAGGCAGTAGGACCTGTTTCTACCGCATGTACTGACTTTTTGAGACCCTAGTCTATTTGGATGCAAAGCTTCCTAGGCCTGGATGTAGGGGGAAAGGCCTTAGACTTCCCACAGGTAGGGCTCCCTGCCCTCTCTTAAGGAGGGAAGGGGAGGGAGGAGGGTGAGTAGGGGTGCGGGGGGGAGTGGGAGGAGGGGAGAAAGTGTAAATTTTTGAATGGAAAAAAATAAAGAATTAAAAAAAAGATACCATCTTACACCTGTCAGAATGGCTAAAATAAAAAACACCAATGATAACCTATGGTGGAGAGGATGTTGAGTAAGGGGAACACTCATCCATTGCTAGTGTGAATGCAAACTTGTGCGACCACTTGGAGATCAGTGTGGTGGTTTCTGAGAATATTGAGAATCAACCTACCTCAGGACCCAGCAATACCAATCTTGGAAATATACCCAAGACATGCCCAATCATACTACACACATTTGTTCAACTATGTTCATAGCAGCATTATTTGTAATAGCCAGAACCTGGAAGAAAGGATAAAGAAAGTGTGGCACATCTACACATTAGAGTTCTACTCTGCAGTAAAAATCAATGACATCTTGAATTTTGCATGCAAATGGATGGAAGTAGAAAACACCATCCTCAGTGAGGTAATCCAGACCCAAAAAGATGAATATGGTTTGTACTCACTCATTAGTTAATTCTAGCCATAAACAAAGGACACTGAGCCTATGATTCGCAATCCTAGAAAACCTAAGTAAGAAGATGAAACCAAACAAAAACATATATAGATCCTCCTGGAAATTTGAAGCAGACAAGATCACTAGGCAAAAGTTGGGAGCATGGGTGTGGGTGTGGGGTGGGGGAAGTGGAGATGGGTGAGAGAGGGAGAAGGGAAGGGTTGGGGAGAGCCTGGGGGAGTGGGATGGTTGAGATGGAGGAAGGACAGATACAGGAGCAGGGAAGAAGATATCTTAATTAAGGGAGGCATTGTGGGGTTGGCAAGAGGTTTTACTCTATAGGGGGGTCCCAGATGTCCACTGGGATGTCCCCAACTAGGACCCTGGGCAGCGGAGGAGAGGGTGCCTGAACTGACCTTGTCCCATAGCCAGACTGATGACTATCTTTAATGTCACCATAGAAACTTCATCCGGTGACAGTTGGAGATAGAAACAGAGAACCACAGGGGAGTAATGGAATTGCTTCCCATGGTCCAGTTGAAGGGCAGAAGGAGGGAGAATATGAGCAAGGAAGTCAGGACTGCGAGGGGTTGGTCCACCCACTGAGACAGTGTGCCTGAGCTAATGGGAGCTCACCAAAGCCAGCTGGACTGGGACTGAACGAGCATGGGATCAAACTGGACCCTCTGAATGTGGTTGACAATTGGTGCAGGCTGAGAAGCCAATGATAATGGCACTGGGATTTGTGTCTACTGCATGGACTGGCTTTTTGGGATCCTAGTATTTGGATGCACACCTTCCTAAGCCTGGATGGAGGGTGGAGTGCCTTGGACTTCCCACAGGGCAGGGTACCCTAAACTCTCTTAGGACTGGAGGGGAGGAGGAAGGGTTAGTGGGGAAGTGGGAGAGAAGTGTAAGGAGAGGAGGAAGTGGAAATTTTTATTCCTAGTATTAATAAAGTAAAAAAAAAATCCAAGTTGATTGTAGTGATTACAGGGGAAAAAGAAAGAAAGAAAGGCTGCTAGCCAACCATAAGAAGATGCTGTCAAAGCTCTTTCAGTTTTGATTATATCCTACAGACCTTTCTAACTACTCCCCTGGGCTGAGGGACTTGATCATGTCCACACAGTGATGATGAGATAACAGAACAATCTATTTGGGTTGAAGTTTCAGTTGTTCAAACAATTTTTCCATAATAGCTCAATTTGGGTCATGATTTTACATGAATTCCACTCCCTGTCTCCTCTTCACTGTCAACATAGCCTAAATGACATGATAATTTTTATAATTTCCAAAGTGAGGTTGTTTTCTACACGGTGGTTCGAAATATGAGAAAGAGGGAAACAAGTATTGTTTATGACTTAGAAAATGTCACAAGCTAATGCTGCCTTTAATCCTCGTGTAAGTGTAGTCCCAGAGGTATGAATTTTTATTTCTGTATTTCAACTGAGAACATTTTCAGCGCCCCTTCTCCACACCTCATCAGATAATCACAGCCTGGGCAGAATGGTTTCTACCCACCAGTGTGTTGACTTTAAATTGTTACTCTTGTCCTGCACCTCTGAAGCCACCAGAGAGCGCACATCTGTAATGCTCCTAAATTTTTACTCTTCTCTTGCACCTCTAACGCCACCAGAGGGCGCACATCTGTAACTCTCCTTGCCAGACACAAATCCTTTGTGCACTCCAGGGTTGGTCTTCTGGAGTTGATCCAGCACCAAGTTTAAAGAAACACTTAAAGGCCATTGCTAACAGATCCAAGTTTTCCTGGTGGCTACCTTGACTTACCCCTGAACACCAGGAAAAGAAAGGAAAGGAGGTAACTCTGGAGAAAGTCGCCTCAGGAGATTAAGAAACAAGCAGGTGTTGCCATATTAATTTCTAACAAAGTCGACTTCAAACTTAATCAGAAGAGATGGAGAGGGACATTTTCTACTCATAACAGGAACAATTCATCAGGATGAAGTCTCAATCCTGAATATCTATGCCCCTAATATAAAAGCACCCACTTACTTAAAAGAAACATTGCTAGAACTCAAGGCAGCAATCAAAACGCACACATTAATAGTAGGAGACTTTAACACTCCTCTCTCACCAATGGACAGGTCAATTGGACAGAAACGTAACAGAGAAATAAGAGAATTAATGGAGGTAATGAATCAAATGGACTTAACAGACATCTATAGAATATTCCACCCAAATAGGAAAGAATATACCTTCTTCTCTGCAGCTCATGGAACCTTCTCGAAAATTGACCACATACTCGGTAACAAAGCAAACATCCAGAGTTACAAAAAAATATGTGTAACCACCTGTATCTTATCAGATCACCATGGATTAAAGCTAGAATTCAACAACAATGCTACACCCAGAAAGCCTACAAACTCATGGAAACTGAACAGTCAACTACTGAACCATACCTGGATTAAAAAAGAAATAAAGAAGGAAATAAAAGTCTTCCTTGAATTCAATGAAAATAAAGAAACAACATACTCAAACCTATGGGACACTATGAAAGCAGTCCTGAGAGGAAAGTTCATAGCACTAAGTGCCCACTTAAAGAAAACAGAGAAAGCACACATTGGAGACTTAACAGCCCACCTGAAAGCTCTAGAAAAAAAAGAAGCAGACTCACCTAGAAGGAGTAGAAGACTGGAAATAATCAAACTGAGGGCTGAAATCAACAAAATAGAAACACAGAAAACAATTGAAAGAATCAATGAAACAAAAAGCTGGTTCCTGGAGAAAATCAACAAGATTGATAAACCCCTATCCAAACTAATCAAACGGCAGAGAGAGAATTTGCAAATTAATAAAATCACAAATGAAAAGGGGGACATAACCACAGACACAGAGGAAATTCAGAGAATCATTAGATCTTAATACAAAAGCCTGTATGCCACAAAACTGGAAAATGTTAAAGAAATGGACACTTTTTTAGATGAATACCATATACCAAAGTTATACCAGGACCAGGTAAACAACCTAAATAGACCTGTGAGTCGCGAAGAATTAGAAGCTGTTATCAAAAACCTCCCTTCCAAAAAACGTCCAGGACCAGATGGTTCCAATGCGGAATTCTACCAGAACTTCCAAGAAGACCTAATACCTATACTCCTAAATGTATTTCACAATATAGAAACAGAAGAGTCATTGCCAAATTCCTTCTATGAAGCTACAGTAACTCTGATACCAAAACCACACAAAGACTCAACCAAGAAAGAGAATTACAGGCCAATCTCACTCATGAACATCGATGCAAAAATCCTCAACAAAATACTGGCAAACCAAATCCAAGATCACATTAGAAAAATTATCCATTATGATCAAGTAGGCTTCATCCCAGAGATGCAGGGCTGGTTTAACATACGCAAATCTATCAATGTAATCCATCATATAAATAAACTGAAAGAAAAAAACCATATGATAGTTTCATTAGATGCTGAAAAAGCATTTGACAAAATTCAACATCCCTTTATGATAAAAGTCTAGGAGAGATTAGGGATACAAGGGGCATACCTAAATATAATTAAAGCTATTTACAGCAAGCCGACAGCTAACATCAAATTAAACGGAGAGAAACTTAAAGCCATTCCACTAAAATCAGGTACATGCCAAGGCTGTCCACTCTCCCCATACCTCTTCAATATAGTTCTTGAAGTCTTAGCAATAGCAATAAGACAACATAAGCGGATCAAAGGGATTTGAATTGGAAAGGAAGAAGTTAAACTTGTGTTATTTTCAGATGATATGATAGTGTACTTAAGCGACCCAAAAAACTCCACCAAAGAACTTCTACAGCTGATAAATACCTTTAGTAATGTGGCAGGATACAAGATCAACTCCAAAAAATCAGTCGCCCTCTTATACACAAAGGATATGGAAGCAGAGAGGGAAATAAGAGAATCATCACCTTTCACCATAGTCACAAACAGCATAAAATATCTTGGGGTAACTCTAACCAAAAAAGTGAAAGATCTATTTGACAAGAACTTTAAGTCTTTGAAGAAAGAAATTGAAGAGGATACCAGAAAATGAAAGGATCTCCCTTGCTCTTGGATTGGCAGGATCGACATAGTAAAAATGGCAATTCTACCAAAGGCAATCTATAGATTCAATGCAATCCCCACCAAGGTCCCATCAAAATTCTTCACAGATCTTGAGAGGACGATAATCAACTCTATATGGAAAAACAAAAAACCCAGGATAGCCAAAACAATCTTATACAATAAAGCAACTTCTGGAGGCATAACCATCCCTGACTTCAAATCCTATTACAGAGCTACAGTAATGAAAACAGCGTGGTACTGGCATAAAAACAGAGAAGTCGACCAATGGAATCGTATAGAAGACCCGGATGTTAACCCAAAAACCTATGAACACCTCATTTTCGATAAAGGAGCTAAAAGTGTACAATGGAAGAAAGAAAGCATCTTCAACAAATGGTGCTGGCACAACTGGATGTCAACCTGTAGAAGAATGAAAATAGACCCATATCTATCACCATGCACAAAACTCAAGTCCAAATGGATCAAAGACCTCAATATCAATCTGAACACACTCAACCTGATAGGAGAGAAAATGGAAAGTACCCTACAACATATGGGCACAGGAGATCGCTTCCTATGTATAATCCCAGCAGCACAGACATTAAGGGCAACATTGAATAAATGGGACCTCCTGAAACTGAGAAGCTTCTGTAAAGCAAAGGACACTGTCACTAAGACAAAAAGGCACCCTACTGATTGGAAGAAGATCTTCACCAACCCTGCAACAGACAGGGTCTGATCTCCAAAATATATAAAGAACTCAAGAAACTAGACGTTAAAATGATAATTAACCCAATTAAAAAATGAGGCACTGAACTGAACAGAGAATTCTCAACAGAAGAAGTTCAAATGGCCAAAAGATACTTAAGGTCATGCTCAACCTCCTTAGCGATCAGAGAAATGCAAATCAAAACAACTTTGAGATATCATCTTACACCTGTCAGAATGGCTAAAATCAAAAACACCAAGGATAGCCTTTTCTGGAGAGGTTGTGGAGAAATGGGTACCCTCATCCATTGCTGGTGGGACTGCAAACTTGTGCAACCACTTTGGAAATCAGTGTGGCGGTTTCTCTGAAAAATTGGGATCAACCTACCCCTGGACCCAGCAATACCACCCTTGGGAATATACCCAAGAGATGCCCTATCATATGACAAAAGCATTTGTCCAACTATGTTCATAGCAGCATTATTTGTAATAGCCAGAACCTGGAAGCAACCTAGATGCCCTTCAATGGAAGAATGGATGAAGAAAGTGTGGAATATATACACATTAGAGTACTACTCTGTGGTAAAAAACAATGACTTCTCGAATTTTGCATGCAAATGGATGGAAATAGAAAATACTATGCTGAGTGAGGTAACCCAGACCCCAAAAGAAGATCATGGGATGTACTCACTCATAATTGGTTTCTAGCCATGGATAGGGGGCCACTGAGTCTATAATTTTTGGTCCTAAAGAAGCTAAACAAGAGGGCAAACCCAAGGAAAAACATATAGTTATCCTCCTGGCTATGGGAAATAGACAAGATTGCCGGGCAAAAAATTGGAATCTTGGGGGTGGGGTGGGATAGGGGTAAGGGGAGATGGAGAGAGAAAAGTGTGAAGGAGAGGATGAGGGGAACTTGGGGAAACAGGATGATTGGGGATATAGGAAGGTTGGATAGGGGAGCAGGGAAACTCATATCTTAGTTAAGGGAGCCACCTAAGGGTTGGCAAGAGACTTGAACTTGGAGTGGCTACCAGATGCCCAGGGCAATGTCCCCAGTTAGTTCCTTGGGCACCTGAGGATAGGGAACCTGAAATGAACCTATTCTATAGCCATACTGATAAATATCTTGCATATCACCATAGAACCTTCAACTAGCAATGGATGGAGATAGAGACAGAGACCCACACTGGAGCACCGGACTGAGCTCCCAAGGTCCTAATGAGGAGCAGAAGGAGGGAGAACATGTACAACGAAGTCAGGACCACGAGGGGTGCCCCCACCCACTGAGACAGTGGGGCCGATCTATTGGGAGCTCACCAAGGCCAGCTGGACTGTGACTGAAAAAGCATATGATAAAACCGGACTCTCTGAACATGGCAGACAATGAGAGCTGACAAGAGGCCAAGGACAATGGCACGGGGTTTTGATCCTACTTCAGGTTCTGGCTTTGTGAGAGCCTAGACAGTTTGGATGTTCACCTTCCTAGATCTGGATGGAGGGCGCAGGACCTTGGACTTTCCACAGGGCAGGGAACCCTGACTGCTCCTGGGACTGGAGATGGAGGAGAAGAGGAGTGGAGGGAGGGTGAGGGGCGGGGGGATGGGGAGGGAAATGGGAGGTGGGGAGGAGGTGGAAAATTTTTTTTTCAATAAAAAAATGAAAATAAAAAATAAAAAAAAAGTTTCCCCATAAAAAAAAAAAAAAACAGTTGTAAGCAATCAGCCCAGCATCTGCTTGTTCTTGCTGACCTGTCATTGTGTTTGGCTACAGACAGAGTGCCTTCAAAGTCAACGGAGTGAGCTGGACTGAACCTGCTTGCAAAAGGCAAGATGCAGAGCAGCATGTAATTGCAGAACAGTTTGGGTGGTGGTGGTGGCAGGGGGGAGGGTGTCAACCAGTCCACGTCTTTGCCAAATCGGTGAAGTCACCTGTAAAGAATATTGTTAAGAGCACATTTTTTTTTGGTTTTTTGAGACAGGGTTTCTCTGTGGTTTTGAAGCCTGTCCTGGAACTAGCTCTTGTAGACCAGGCTGGTCTCGAACTCACAGAGATCCGCCTGTCTCTGCCTCCCGAGTGCTGGGATTAAAGGCGTGCGCCACCACCGCCCGGCCTTAAGAGCACATTTTTATTGTTAAAAAATTGTCTCATAACGTGTGTGTGTGTGTGTGTGTGTGTTTGTGTAGACCAGGAGAACACCCTGCATGTATTGGTTCTCTCTCTCTGTCATATGGGTCCCAGGGTTCAAACACAGGGCTTAAGGATGCTAGATTACTTTTCTTTACTCCGAGTCATTTCACCAGCCCCAATGTTTTTTATTATGAATGAAATTTTCACATTTGTTCTTAATGTTGATCATACCTAATAAAATTTTTAATTGTCTAAAAAAAAGAATAGTATAAAATTACGGATGACAACCAACCCTATATCCTGATGGAAGACAACCCTATAACCTGACAGTTGACAACCAAACATATACACTGAGAGGTGGCAACACTGTACCCTGACAGAAAACTAACCACTCTATACCATGACATGTAACAACGAAATATGTACACTGACAGATAACTAACCATTCTATACCGTGACATGTAACAACAAAATATATACAGTGACAGATGGAAACCCTATACCTTGAAAGATGACAATTATCTAGCCTGACAGACAACACTCCTGTAACAAAATGCATGACAACCAACCATAAACTCTAACAGATTACAACTGTATACACTGACAGATGACAACCCTATACCCTGACAGTTGACACCAACCTTATATCCTGACAGATGACAATATTATACCCTGTCAGATGCCAACAAACCCTATATCCAGACAGTTGACAAGCCTATAGCCTGACAGATGAAATCCCTACAACCAGACAGATGCCAACCAACCCTATACCCTGATGGATGCCAACCCTACACCCTGAGAAATGACAACCATTCCTATACCCCCTCAGAATATAACAGTGTACCATGACAGATGACAACTCTATAACCTGACAAATAACAATCCAATAGCCTGATTGTTGACAACCCTAATCTCTGAGAGATGACAACCAACCCTATACCCTGACAGATGCCAACCAACCCTATAACCTGACAGAGGATAACTCTATACCCATGACAAATGATAAATCTATACCCCTGACAGAGGACAACAGACCCTCTACCTTGCCTGATGACAACCCTATATCCTGACAGATGATAACCTTATACCCTGAATGGTGACAACCCTAATCCCTGACAGATGACAACCAACCCTATACCCTGACAGAAGATAACAGTATACCCTGACAGATGACAACCCTATATTCGGACAGATGACAGCCCTATACCCTGATGGATAAAAAACATCCCTATATACTAATATATGACAACCAATGCTATACCCTGAGAGTTGCCAACTCTATACCCTGAAAAATGACAACCAACATTATAACCTTATGTAAAACAATCCTGTACCCTGACGTATGATAACTCTATACCCTGACAGATGAAAATAATATAACATGAGAGATGACAAACTTATTCCCTGACAGATGACAACCAGCCCTATACCCTCACATATGAAAACAAAGCCTATACCCTGACATGTGACAGTGAACCCTATACCCTGACAGATAACAACCCTATACCCTGACAGATGACAGTGAAACCTATACCCTGACAGATGTCAAACAACCCTATATCCTAACAGATGACAACAAACGCAATACCCTGAGGGATGACAACCATATACTTTGACAGATGACATCCATATACCCTGACAGATGACAACCCTCTACTCTGACAGATGACAACCAACATTATTTCCTTACAGAAAAGACCCTATACCCTGACAGATTGTGACCCTAAATCCTGACAGATGACAATTTTATACCCTGACAGATGACAATACTGTACCATGAGAGATGACAAGCCTATATCCTGACAGATGACAACCAACCATATATGCGGAGAGATGACCCTGACAGGTGACAACCATCCCTTTACCATGACAGATGGCAAGCCAGTACCCTCACAGATAACAACCAACCCTCTACCCTGACAGATGACTACCAACGCTATACCCTCTCAGATGACAACCATTCCTACACTCTGACAGATCATAACACTAAGCCCTGCCTGAAAGATGAAAATCTAACCTATAACTTGCCAGATGACAACTCTATACCTGGCAGATGAAAGCCCTATACTTTGACAGTGACAACACTAGTCCCTGACAGAGGATAACTCTGTACCTGGCAGATGAAAGCCCTATTCTTTGACAGTGACAACACTAGTCCCTGACAGAGGATAACTCTGTACCTGACAGATGAAAGCCCTATACTTTGACAGTGACGACACTAGTCCCTGACAGAGGATAATTCTATACCCTGACAGATGACAACCCTATAGCATGGCAGATTACAACTTTACTTTAGCAAATCAGCTACTCCAACCCATTTGCAGGCTTTCTTCAGAGCCCCGGCATACCGGAGGGACTGTCCTATCAATGATGGTCCAAAAGACCTCCATCTAGGTTGCCATGGTCTGGTGAGTCACCAGCTGAAGATACGGTGCATACTAGAAAACAGAGCAGCAGTAGAGAGTCACCCCTTTACCAATGCCAACACTATACTCTGACAGATGACAACCAACCCTATACCTTGAGAGATGACAACTCTATATCTTGACAAATGACAACTTTATACCCTGACAGATGACAACCCTATAACCAGAGAGATGACAATCAAACCCATACCCTGACAGATGACAACCAACCATATACCCTGACAGATGAAAATTGTATACCCTGACAGATTACAAACCTATACACCTGACAGATGACAACTTTATACCTGTGAGATGACAAACAATCCTATACTGTGACAATTGAAACAAACCCTATGTCCTAACCTTTGCAAACCCTATTCCCTGACATAAGACAACCTTATACCTTGACAGATAAAAAGGAAACCTAGAGCCAGACAGGTGACAACTCTATACCTTGACAGATGACAACCCTATACCATGGCAGATAACAACCCTATACCCTGAAAAATGACAACAAACCCTATATCCTGACATATGACAACCAACCCTATACCCTGACAGATGACAACTCTATATTCTATCAGATGATCCTAAAAAATGACAATCAAACCTACACCCTGACAAATGACAACCAACCCTATACTCTGACAGATGGCAATTTTATACCGTGACAGATAACAACCAACCTTATATCCTGTCAGATGATACCTTATACAATGACAGATGATAAGCAACACTATACCATGAAAGATGACATTATACCCTGACAGATGACAATCAACCCTATATCCTGACAGATGACAACCTTATATCTTTATAAGTGCCAACATATAACCTTGACAGATGGCAACTTTATAACCTGACAGATGACAAAGAGACCAATACTTTGACAAATGACAACCCTATACCCTGTCAGATGCCAACACTCTATCCTGATAGATGACAACCCAGTACCCTGGCAGATGCCAACCCTGTACCCAGGCAAATGGCAACCATATACTCTGGCAGATGACATTCACCCATATATCCCAACAGATGACAACCAACACTATATCCTGATAGACGACAACACTATACCCTGATATATGACAACCAAACTTATATCCTGACAGATGACAACCATATACCCCTGAGAGATAATGACTAACCATATACCTTGACAGATGACAGCCAACCCTATACTTTGACAGGTAAGAGCCCTATACCATGAAAGATGACAACCAACCCCATATAACTGACAGACGACAACCAACCTTACATGCTGCCAAATGACATCCCTATATCCTGAATAGATGACAACCACATACCTTGACAAATGTCAACCCTACACCTGGAGAGATGACAAACAACATTATACCCTGACAAATGACAACCAACCTTATACCCTGAAAGATGAAAACTCTATACCCTGACAGATTACAAACCTATACCCTGACAGATGACAACATTATACCTAACAGATGACAAACAATTCTACACTTGATAATTGAAAACAAACCCTATATCCTGACCATTTACAACCCTATACCCTGATGTAAGACAACCCAATAACCTGACAGATGACAATCCAATCAACCCTATACACATACAGATGACAACACTATACCTTGACAGATGACATCCAACCCTATACCCTGACATAAGACAACCCTATAACGTGAAAGACAACAAAGAAACCTATAGCCTCATAGATGACCACCTGATACCTTGACAGATGACAACAAACCCTATACCCGAGGGATGATAATCCTATACCCTTTCAGATTGCAAACCTAAACCCCTGTCAGATGATAACCCTATATCCCAACAAATAACTACCAACTCTGTACCCTGACAGATGACAACCATATACCATGATGGATGACAACAAAATATTCTGATAAAAGATAATCCTATAACCTGATAGATGACAACCATATACTGTGACGACAGATGACATCCAACCCTATACCATGACAGAAGCCAATTCCATGTCCTGACAGATGGCAAAAACATCCCTTTACCCTGACAGATGACATCCAATCCTATACCATGACAGATGCAAACTATATTCTGACAGATGACAACTTTATACAGTGACAGATGATGAACTTATACCCTGACATATGACAATCAAACCTGTACTCTGATAGATGGCAACCCTATACCCTGAAAGGAGACAACCAACTTTATACCCTCAGAGATAACAACCTTATACCCTGTCAGATGCTGACACTATACCCTGACAGATGACAACCAAACCTATACACTGCCAGATAACAACCTTATACCTTGACAGAATACAAGCAACCCTATACCCTGAATGATGACATACCTATACCCTGACAGATGACAACTTACCCTATACCTGAGGTATTATAAGACTATACCCTGTCAGATTACAAATCTAAACCCCTGACAGATAACTCTATACCCTGACAGATGACTACCAACCATATATTCTGACATTATGACAACCAACTATATTCCCTGACAGATGACAACTATATCAACACTCTACCCAGACAGACGACCACCAACTCTATACCCTGACAGTTGACAAACATATACCTTTACAAATGCCAACTATATACCCTGACAGATGACAACCAACACTCTACCCAGACAGATGACCACCAACTCTATACCCTGACAGTTGACAAACATATACCTTTAAAAATGCCAACTATATACCCTGACAGATGACAACCAACATTCTACCCAAACAGATGACCACCAACTCTATACCCTGACAGTTGACAAACATACACCTTTACAAATGCCAACAATAGACCCTGAGAGATGACAACCAACCCTATACCATGACAGATGACAATGCTATACCCTGACAGATGACAACTTTATTTCATGACAGATGACAACTTTATTCCCTGACAGATGACAACCTTATACCCATACAGAGAACAATCAACCTTATATCTAACGGATGAAAAACAACCCTATAACCTGATAGATGACAACCAAACACACTCTGAAAGATGACAGTCTTATACCCTGACATTTTACAACCAGCCCTATACCATGACAGATGACAAACAACCTGATACCCTGACAGAAAATAACCATATACTCTGACAAATGACAACCCTATAACCTTACAGATGCCAACCCTTTATCCTGATATATGACAGACCAATCAACCCTATACACTTACAGATGACAACACTATACCTTGACAGATGACATTCAACACTATAACCTGACAATTTACAACTATAAACCCTCAGAGATAATATGACTATACTCTGACAGATGACAACCCTATACCCTTACAGATGCCAACTCTATTCCCTGACATATGACAACTTTATATCCTGACAGATGACAACCCTAAACAGAGACAGATGTCAAGTAACATTATACCATGACTGATGACAACTAATCATATAGCCTGCCAGATGGCAACCAAACCTATAACCCAACAGATGACAACCAAACTTAGACCTTGACAAAAGACCATCCTATTACCTGACAGATGACAACCAACCTTATCCCTGACAGATGAGAACCCTATACCCTGAAAATGACAATCCTATACCCCTCACAAATGACAAACCTAAACTTTGACAGATGATACCCAGCTCTATACACTGATAAATGACAACCAAACCTATACCCTGACAGATGACAGCAATCCCTATACTCTGAAAGATGACAACCCAATACCCTGTAGAAAACAACCAACTCTATACCCTGACAGATAACAAACAACACTATACCGTGAGAGATGACAATTCTATTCCCTGACAGATGACAATTATCCCTATACTCTGTCAAATGGCAACCCTATATCCTTTGACAACCCTATACAGATGACATCTCTATACCCTGTCATATGACAACTTTATACCCAGAAAGATGACCACCAACACTAAGAGACGAACTATATCCACATATACTATAATCTCTACCCACATATACTATAATCAGCACTGATGGTGGCTGTCACTATCCTGACCATCTCTACCCAAGAACACTATGATCAGCCCTGATTTGTACTGTCACTGTCCTGACCCATCTCTACCCATAGAATCTATGGTCAGTATTGATAGGGGCTGTCACTGTCCTGACCCATCTCTACCCAGAGAATCTATGGTCAGTATTGATAGGGGCTGTCACTGTCCTGACCCATCTCTACCCATAGAATCTATGGTCAGTATTGATAGGGGCTGTCACTGTCCTGACCCATCTCTACCCAGAGAATCTATGGTTAGGCCGGGCGCTGGTGGCACACGCCTTTAATCCCAGCACTAGGGAGGCAGAGGCAGGTGGATATCTGTGAGTTTGAGACCAGCCTGGTCTACAAGAGCTAGTTCCAGGACAGGCTCCAAAACCACAGAGAAACCCTGTCTTGAAAAAACCAAAAAAAAAAAAAAAAGAATCTATGGTCAGTTTTGATAGGGGCTGTCCCTGTCCTGACCATTTCTACCCACATATACTAGGGTCAGCATTGATTGGTACTGTCACTATCCTGACCCATCTCTACCCATGGAATCTATGGTCAGTATTGATAGGGGCTGTCATTATCCATACCTGTATGCACTGTGTAAACCATCTGTGGAGCAGGTTGCAATGAAACTCTTGCCAGGCTCCCCATTCCTGTCCACACTCAGAAAGTTCATCTGTAGAAGAGGGGGACAGAGCTTTCCTAGCAAGGCTTCCCAGGGACTGTCCAGACCTGCAGTGGCCATAAAAGGGCATCACAGCATCCATGGCCTGGGTCCCCAGGTCCTTTCCAGACCTGCAGAGGCCAGACATTGAAGAAGGGTGGCACAGCTCCTCCAGGCGAGCTCATGAGGTCCTGACTCTCCCTGAGGAGTCCAACCGTGTAAGAATGGTGCAGATTCACAGACTGGTTCCCCAGGGCCTATTGGGCCATGTGAAGGACAGCTGTGGAAGAGGGTTGTACAACATTTCTGCCATGGCTGTGCAATGCCTGTCCTGTCTTGGGGAGGCCACCCATGGTAGAGGGGGGCTCAGATTCCCTGGTATGGATCCCCAGGGCCTGTCCTGTGCTGGGAGTTTAGTCGTTGAAGTGGAGACAGATTCCCTTGCCTGGTAGTCCTTGGGAATATTAGCCGTGGAAGAGAGTCACAGCTTACCCAATCTTACAGATCTTAGGGATGTCAGTACTGGAAGAGAAAGGACAGGTCAGACATGGAGAAGGGGGTGATATTTCCATGCTCTGGCTCCCTAGGGATTGTCTGACCGAAGGAGTCAGAAGTGGAAGAGGGGATGCAGCCTTTTCCAGCAGACTACCCATGGCCTGTCTGACCTGCAGAGGCCGACCTTGAAAGAGGTGGACATAGTGTGCCCAGTCTGAGACTCCCAGGTTTGTATGGCACTGCGGAGCTCAGCCATGGAAAAGGGGTCTGCAGCTCCCCCTGCCTGTCTCCCCAGTGCATGTCTGAACCTGCAGAGGCCAGCCTTGGCAGAGGTGGATGCAACTTTATGGCCTGGCTCCTCAGGGCCCTCCAGCCCTGCAGACTGCAGCCACAGAAGAGGGGAGTGCTCCTGCCCCAGCATGGCTCCCCAGGCCATGTATGGCAAGTCATAGTCCATCTGTGGAAGAGAGGACACAGACCCCCTGCCAGCTCCTATTTCTGTCTGCACCTGAAGAGACGAGCTCTGGAAGGGGTAGGGCACAGCTTTCCAAGATGGGCTTCTCAGGGCCTGTCTCAGCCTGCCAGGATCAGTGGTTGGCTTCTCTGGACTGGCTTCCCAGGTCCTTTTAGGATATGCAAAGGCCAGCCATGGAAGAGAGGAGCACAGAGTCATGGAAGTTCAGGCTATGTG
Organism: Chionomys nivalis; assembly: GCF_950005125.1. Classification (NCBI taxonomy): domain Eukaryota; kingdom Metazoa; phylum Chordata; class Mammalia; order Rodentia; family Cricetidae; genus Chionomys; species Chionomys nivalis. Next base: position 7,320,583 of record NC_080091.1, read on the forward strand.
GTCCTTGCCCTGGCAGGCCCTGGGGAGGCCATTTGTTAAAGATGGGACAGTGGACGGCCATGGAAGAGGTAGCACAGCTCCCCTGGCTTGGTACCCTAAGGCCTAGGCTGTCTTTGGGAGGCCAGTCATAAAATTGGGGGTACAGCTTCTCCAGCATGGCTTTGGGGAATGTCCAGGTCTGTGGTGGGCAGCCACAGAAGTGGGTGGCACAGCAACATCCCCAGTCTGGTTCCCCGGGGCTTGTACAGCACTGCCTAGGCCAGTAATTGAAGAAGAGGTGCAGATTCCCCAGTCAGACTCCCCATTCCTGTCCACACCTGAAGGGACCAGTCACAGAAGTGGTATACACAGCTTCTTGGGCATGGCTCACCAGAGACTGCCAAGCACTGTGGAAGACAGCTGTGGAAAAGGGAGCACAGTTTTCCTGGCCAGGCTTCCCAGGGCCTGCCCAGCTCCATGACAGTCGTGGAAGAGAGGCAGCGATTTCCTCAGCCTGGCTTCCCAGGGTGTGTCTGGCACTGAAGAAGCCAACCATGGAAGAGGAGGCACAACTTACACAACTGTCTCCCCAGCATCTACCTGGCCTTGCAGAGGCCATCTGCAGAAGAGGATGGTGCAGCTTCCCCCACTTGTTTCCCCATGGCCTGTCTGGCCCAACAGAGGCCAGACATGGAAGACAAGGACGCAGTAACACTGTCTGACTACCCATGGTCTGTCCAGCACTGCATAGTGTGGACATAGAAGAGGGTTGTGCAGATTCCCTGGCCTCACTCCCCAAGGAATGACCAGCCCTGGGCATGACATCCTTGGAAGAGGGGGTTGCAGCTTACATGGCCTGACACCCCAGGGTTTGACCGGCCCTGGTGAGGCCAGATAAGGAATACTGTATGCACCTTCCCTGACCTGGCTCCCCATGCCCTGTCCAGTCCTGCAGAGGCCAACTGTGGAAGGGGAACACAGATTCTCCAGCCTGGTTCCCCATGGCCTGAACTGCACTGCAGAGGCCACTTCCTTCCACAGAGAGGAGGAGGGGGAAGCAACTAGCTTGGACAGACTCCCCAGGTCCTGTCCTGTCCTGGGGACACCAGCCATGGAAGAGGTGTGTGCAGCTTCTCTGTCCTGAGAGTCCCCGAGGAGGCTAGCCATAGAAGACAGGGTACAGTTCCCTTGCTTTTATTATTATTTTTTCTTACTTTAAAAATAATACCAATCAAAATTTCCACTTCCTCCCCTTCTCCCACTTCCATCCCACTCCTCCCACACCCACCCCTCCAGTCCTAAGAGAGGGTAAGCCGCCCTGCCCTGTGGAAGAAAGTCCAAGGCCCTCCCCACTACCTCCAGGCTGAGCAAAGTATGCATCCAAAGAGAATAGGATCCCAAAAAGCCAGTCCATGTAGTAGAGAAAAATCCCAGTGTTATTGTCATTAGCCCCTCAGTCTGCCCAACTGTAGCCATATTCAGAGGGTCCATGTTCCTTCATTCCCAGTCCAGCTGGAGTTGGTGAGCTCCCATTAGTTCAGTTACAGTGTCTCAGTGGGTGGACCCACCCCTCGTGATCCTGACTTCCTTGCTCATGTTCTCCCTCCTTCTGCTCTGCAACTGGACCTTGAGAGCTCAGTCCAGTGCTCTGATGTGGGTCTCTGTCTCGATCCGTTGCTAGACAAAGGTTCTATGGTGACATTCAAGATTGTCATCAGTCTGACTATGTGACAAGGTCAGTTCAGGCAACCTCTCCTCCACTGCCCATGGTCCTAGCTGGTGTCATCCCGTGGACTCCTCAGAACCCCTCCAGAGTCAAGACTCTTGCCAACCCCAAAATGGCTCCCTCAATTGAGGTGTCTTCTTCCCTGCACACATATCTGTCCTTCATATTCCTCCATCTCTACCATCCCAGTCCCACAAGCTTTTCCCAACCCTCCCCTTCTCCCCTCTTCCCTTCACTCTCCCCCTGCCACCCATCCTCCCAACTTTTGCCTGGCGATCTTGTCTGCTTCCAATTTTCAGGAAGATCTATATATGTTTTGCTTTGGGTTCACCTTATTACTTAGTTTCTCTAGGATCATGACTATAGGCTCAATGTCCTTTGTTTATGGCTAGAATTCCCTAATGAGTGAGTACATACCATATTCATATTTTTGGGTCTGGGTTATCTCACTCAGGACGGTGTTTTCTATTTCCATCCATTTGCATGCAATATTCAAGATGTCATTCTTCTTTATACTGCTGAGTAGTACTCTAATGTGTATATGTGCCACACCTTCTTTATACATTCTTCCATTAAGGGGAATCTAGGTTGTTTCCAGGTTCTGGTTACTAAAAATAATTTTGCTATAAACATATTTGAACAAATGCTTTTGTAATATGATTGGGTATCTCCTGGGTATCCCAAGAATGGATCCCGAGGTAGGTTGACTCCCAGTTTTCTGAGAAACCGCCACACTGATTTCCAAAGTAGTTGCATATTAGTAATGGATGAGTGTTCCCCTTACTCCACATCCTCTCCAGCATAAACCGTCACTAATGTTTTTGACTTTAGCCATTCTGACAGATGTAAGATGCTATCTCAGTGTTGTTTTGATTTGCATTTCCCCGGTAGTTGAGTAAGTTGAACATGTCCTTAAGTATCTTTTGGCCATTTGAAATTTTCTGTTTAGTTCAGTACCCCATTTTTAAATTGGGTTATTTAGAATTTTAATGTCTACTTTCTTGAGTCTTTTTATGTATTTTGGAGATCAGGCCTTTGTCTGATGTGGGGTTGGTGGAGATCTCCCATTTAATAGATTGCCTTTTTGTCTTAATGACTGTGTCCTTTGCTTTACAGAAGCTTCTCAGTTTAAGGAGGTCCCATTTATTCATTGTTGCAGCTTCCTTGGTGTTATAGAGCCTTCAGGATGCCAGTTGTGGAAGAGGGGGTGCATCTTCAACAGCCTGAATCCTTGGGACTTATGCAGTCCTATGGAGCCCAGCCTAGAAAGAGGGAGGTGACTGCCCTATCATGACTTCCCAGGACCTGTCCAGCCCTGGTGAGGTCTGTCGGGGAAAGGAGGCATACCTTACCTGGCTTGTCCTGTCCTGATGAGGCCAGCTGTGTAACAGAGGGCACTGCTTCCATGGGCTTGCATGCCCTACAGAGACCAGCTGTGGAAGAGGGGATGCAGCATTCACGACCTTACACCCAAGGGCATGACTGGTCCAGGGAGTGCCAGCCATGGAGAAGTATGCAGCTTACCCCACCTGGCTTCGCAGGGCCTGCCCTGTCTTGGGGATGTCAGCTGCAGAAGAGGAAGCACGCCTTCCTCAGTTTTGTGGGTCCTGTGGAGGCTTGCTGTGGAAGAGAGGGCAGCTTCAACTGGCTTGCAGGCCCCAGGGGAGCAGTAATGGAAAATGCGTTTCAGGGAAATCCTGGGAGAAGGGGAACAACTTACATGGTCTTGCACCCCAAAACATGGCTGGTCCAGAGGATGCTCACATGGTCTGGCTCCTTCATTTAGGCTGGTATTTGGGAGGTCAGCCATGGTAGTATGGTTGTGGCTTAAATGGCCAGGGAACCCCACACAGCATTGCCAGGCCTGATGAGGCCAGACATTAAATGGGGGGACACAGTTTCCATGGCCTGGTTCCCCAGGGCATATCCTATACTAGGGAATTCAGCCGTAGAAGAGGGGGCACAGATTCCGCAGACTATCTCCTCAGGGTCCGTCCTGTCCCAGGAGAAAAGCCATGGAAGAGGTAGCACAGTTTCCCTCTCCTGGCAGGCCCTGGGGAGGCTAGCCATGGAAGATGTGGTACAGGCCAGCCATGGAAGAAGGTCCCAACATTGCAGTCCTGGCTCCACAGGGCTTGTGCAGCATGCCAGAAGCCAGCTATGGAAGAGGGGGCTCAAGTTGCTCCAGCCAAGCTCACAGGAAATTGCACAGCCCTGGGTAGACCAGCTGTGGAAAAGGAGGTTACATCTTACATTACCTGGAACCCGAGGTCTTGGACAGCCCTTGTGAGGCCAGTCATGGAACGGGGTGCAGCTTCCCTTGCCTGGCTCCCCAGGGCCTGTTCCGTCTCAGGGAAGCAAGCTGCAGAAGATGGGGCACACCTTCCCTGAGGAGGCTAGCTGTGGAGAGGGTGCAGCTTCCATGAGCCTGCAGGCTGTGGGGAGGGTAGTAGTGGAAGAGGGGGCTCAGGCCATTCACGGAAGAGCAGATGCAGATTCCATGGCATTGCAGCCCAGGACATTCCAGCATAGGTGATGCCAGCCATGGAAAAGGTGGAAACAGCTGACCAAGCTTGGCTCCCATGTTTGTGTGTCCCTGTGAAGTTCAACCATGGAAGAGGGAAGGAAGCACAGCTCCCCATTTGTTTCCAATGGTTCTTTCCAGCCCTGCAGTGGCCATCTGTGACAGAACTGGGTGGACTTTTCCCCACTTGGTTCCCCAGGGCCTGTTTGGCTCTGCAGAGGACAGTCGTGGAAGATGGGGGTCCAGCATCCACATTCAGGTTCTCCAGGGAATGCCTGGCCCAGCATTGGCCAGCTGTGGAAGAGGGGTACAGCTGCTCTGGCATGATCCCACAGGACATGACTGCCACTGGGGAGGCAAGACATGGAAGAGTCGGGTGCATAATACATGGGTTGGCCCCCAGGTCGTGGTGGCCCTGATGACTCCAGCTGGTGAAGAGCAGGCTCAGCTTCCCCAGTCGACAAGACGCTGAGGACGCTAGACGTGGAGGAGGAGGCACAACTTCCACAGGCTTGTAGGCCCTGGTAAGGACAGATGTGGACATGGGAGGCACAGCTTTCCCCAGCATGGCTCCCTAGTCCATGGCTTGCCCTGGGGAACCCAGCAAAGGAAGAGAGGTCAGAACTTAACTGGCCTGGAATCACAGGGCAAAGGTTTCCCTGGCCTTGTTCCCCAGAGGCTGTCCTACCCCAGAGAGGACACCCATAGAAGAGTGGGGTGCAGCTTCCCCTGCTTGGCTCCCTAGTAACTGGCTTATCCCGGGAGGTCAGCCATCAAAGAGGGGGCACAGCTTCTCGGGCTTGCCAGGAGGCTAGCTGTGGATGAAGAGGCACAGCTTCCCCATTTTTAAAGTTTCTGGTGATGCCAGTAATGGAAGAGGGGCACAGCTGCCATGGCCTAGTTCCTGGGGGCTTGTCCAACCCTGCGGAGGTGAGCTGAGCAAGAGGGGGTGCATGTTCACTGGCCTAAATCCCCAGAGTCTGCGTGGCCCTGTGGAGCTCAGCTATGGAAGACAGGTCACAGATTTTCCAGCAGGACTCTAGGGACTGTCTGTTCCCGGGGAAGCCATCAGGGTGTGGTTCAGCTTATATGGCATGGTATCCCAGGGTTTGGTCAAGCTGGGAAAGGCCAGCTGTGAAAGAGGTGGGCACAGTTTCCCCTGTCTCGCTCTCCAGGACACAGTTTCCCCTGTCTCTGCTGTCTTAGGGAGGCCCACCATGGAAGAGGCCATGCACCTTCCTCAGCTTGGTAGGGCCTGTGGAGGCAAGCATTAGAAGAAGGGGTGCAGTATCCCTGTCCTGCTCCCCAAAATTTGTCTGGCCTTGTGAAGACCCATCATGGAAAGAGAAGTAAAGATTCCCTCATAGGGTTCCTCAGGGCCTCTCTGGAAAGGCAGAGGCTATCCTTGGAAGAGGCTGAGGCCTGATGCCCTGCAGAAGCTAGCCATGGAAGATCAGGGTGCAGCATCCCTGGTCTGGCTCCCCAGGACCTGTCTGGCCCTGCTGACCCCAGACATAGTAGAGGGGGGTGCAGATGCCCCAGCATGACTCCTCAGGGCCTGTTAGACATTGCAGAGGTGATCTATGTAAAGGGGGGCACAGTTTCCCTAGCCATGCTTCCCATTACTGTCTGCTTTTGGGGAGGGCAGCTGTGGAAGAGGGTGGCACTTCTTCCCTGGCCTGCATCCCTACAGTCTGTTCAGTGCTACAGAGGCTATCCATGGTAGAGCAGGCTTCAGCCTCCCTGGACTGGCTCTCCAGGGCCTGTTCATCCTAACAGAGGTGATCCATGGGTGAGGTGTTGCAGCTTCCCCTGACTGGCTCCAAGGTCTGTCTGGACCTGAAGATGCCAGCCATAGAAGATGGGAGTTAAGCTACCCTGCCGTTGTTCATCAGGCCCTGTATGGCACTGAGGGGACCCATCGTGGAAGGGAAGAGGAGAGCACAGCATCCCTGTTGTGGCATCCCGGGGCCTCTCTTTTCCTGTGGAGGCCATCTGTAGAAGAGGTGAGCCCAACGTCCCCAGCCTGGTTCCCTAGAACCTGACTAATCCTGAGGAAGTCAGCCAAGGACAAGCAGGGCATAGTGTTCCATGCTTGCCTTCCCAGTGCTTGTCCAGGCCTGCTGAGGCCAGCCATGAAAGGGGCATGCAGGTTTGGTAGCCTGGCACCACAGGCAGTGGCTGGCCCCTGGGAGGCCATCCTTGGAAGAGTGGCTGTCTCAGCTTCCCAGGCTGAGCACCCCAGGGCCTGATGTTCTGGAGAGATGGAAGAGGTGGTACAAATTCCCCAGCCTGGCAGGCACTGTGGAGGATAGACATGGACAGGTGGGTGCAGATTTACCAAGCTTGCATATGCTGGCGTGGCCAGTTGTGGAAGAGTTGACACAGGCCAGCCATGGAAAAGGGAGTACAGTTTTTACAGCCTGGCAGCCCAGGGCCTAGCCTGTCCTGGGGAGGCCAGGACACAGCTTCCCCAGCATAGATCCCCAGGGCCTCTACAGTCTTTTAGGGGCCAGCTATGGAAGATGGTGGCACAGATTTCCCCACCTGGTCCCCATATTCTGTGTGCCACTGCAGAAGCCAGCTGTGGAAGACGGTAGCACAGCATCTGCATCCCTAGGGCCAATCCTGCCCTGAGAGGACCAGCTGAGGAAGAGGGGAGTACAGTGTCCCTGGCCTGACTCCTGGTAAGAAGGGTTGCTACTTACATGGCCTGGCCCCAGGCAATGGCCGGCCCTAATGAGGACAATTGAGTAAGAGGGGGACACAACTTCCCTGGCACTGCTTCCCAGGGCCTGCACTTTCCTGGAGAGGCCAGTCATGGAAGAGGTTGGCACAGATTCCCAGGGATGTCTCCCCAGGAACTGTTCTGTCCTGGGAGGCAAGCCTTTGAAGAAATTTAACAGAGAAATAAGAGAACTAACAGATGTAATGAATCAAATGGACTTAACAGACATCTATAGAACATTCCACCCAAATAGGACAGAATATATCTTCTTCTCAGCATCTCATGGAACCTTCTCGAAAATTGTTCACATAATTGGTAACAAAGTAAACATCCACACATACAAAAAAATATTAGTAACCACCTGTGTCTTACCAGATCACCTTGGAAGGAAGTTAGAATTTAACAACAATTCTACCCCCAGAAAGCCTACAAACTCATGGAAACTGAACAGTCAACTACTGAACCACCCTTGGGTCAAGGAGAAATAAAGGAAAAAATTAAAGTCTTCCTTGAATTCAACAAAAATAAAGACACAACATATCCAAACCTAAGGGACACTATGAAAGCAGTGCTAAGAGGAAAGTTCATAGTACCAAGTGCCCACATAAAGAAAACGGAGAAAGCTCACATTAGAGACTTAACAGTATAGCTGAACGCTCTAGAAAAAAAAAAAAAAGAAGAAGCAGACTCACCTAGGAGGAGTAGAAGATTGGAAATAATCAAACTGAGTTCTGAAATCAACAAAACAGAAACACAGAAAACAATCCAAAGAATCAATGAAACAAAGAGCTGGTTCTTTGAGAAAACCTATCCAAATTTATCAAAAGGCAGAGAGAGAACACTCAAATTAACAAGATCAGAAACGAAAAGGGGGACATAACAACAGCTACTGAGGAAATTCAGAGAATCATTAGGTCTTACTACAAAAGCCTGTATGCCACAATATTGAAAAATGTGAAAGAAATGGACATTTTTTAGATAAGTACCATATACCAAAATTAAATAAAGACTGGGTGAACAATATAAATAAACCTATATGTCACAAGGAAATAGAAGCTGTCATCAAAAACCTTCCAATAAAAAAAAAGGCCAGGACCAGATGGTTTAAGGCAAAAAAACTACCAGAACTTCCAAGAAGAGCTGATACCTATACTCCTTAAGGTGTTTCACAAAATAGAAACAAAAGAGTCATTGCCAAACTCTTTTTATGAAGTTACAGTTACCCTGATACCAAAACTACACAAAGACTCAACTAAGAAAGAATTACAGACCAATCTAACTCATGAACATCGATGTAAAAATTCTCAATAAAATACTGGCAAACCGAATCCAAGAACATATTTAAAAATGTGATCCATTATGAACCAGAGAGGCAGAGCTAGTTCAACATAAAAAATCCATCAATGTAATCCATCATATAAATAAACTGAAAGAAAAATTATGATCAGTTTATTAGATGCTGAAAAAGCATTTGACAAAATTTAACACTGCTTTATGATAAAGGTCTTGGAGAGATTAGGGATACAAGGATCATAATTAATATATACAGCAAGCCGACTGCTAACATCAAATTAAGTGGAGGGAAACAAAGCCATTCCACTAGATTCAGGAGCAAAACAAGGCTGTCCACTGTCTCCATATCTCTTCAACATAGTGCTTGAAGTTCTAGCAATAGCAATAAGACAACATAAGGAGATCAAGGAGATTTGAATTGGAAAGGAAGAAGTCAAACTTTCATTATTTGCAGATGATATGATAGTGATAAGTGACCCCAATAACTCTGCCAAAGAACTCCTACAGCTGATAAATACCTTCAGTGATGAGGCAGGATACAAGATCAACTAAAAAAAAATCAGTAGCCCTTTTATACACAAAGGATAAAGAAGCAGAGAGGGAAATCAGAGAAACATCACCTTTCACAATAGCCACAAATAGCATAAACCATCTTGAGGTAACACTAACCAAGGAAGTGATAAATATATTTGACAAGAACTTTAAGACTTTGAAGTAAGAAATTAAAGAGGACACCAGAAAATGGAAGGATCTTGTGCTCTTGGATTGGTAGGATCAACATTGTAAAAATGGCAATTCTACCAAAGGCAATCTATAGATTCAATGCAATCCCCATCATAATCCCAACAAAATTCTTCACAGTCATTGAGAGAAGAATAATCAACTTCATATGGAAAAACAAAAAACGCAGGATAGCCAAAACAATCCTATATAATAAAAGTACTTCTGGCGGCATTACCATTCCTGATTTCAAACACTATTACAGAGCTACAGTAATGCAACCAGTTTGGTACTGGCATAAAAACAGAGATGTTGATCAATGGAATTGAATTGAAGACCAGGATATTAATCCACAAAACTATGAATGCTTGATTTTCGAAAAACTAGCTATAATTATACAATGGAAGGAAGAAAACATTTTTAACAAATGGTGCTGGCATAATTGTATGTCAACCTGTAGAAGAATGAAAATAGATCCATGTCTATCACCATGCATAAAACTCAAGTCCAAATTGATTAAAGACATCAATATAAATCTGTCTGCACTGAACATGATAGAAGATAAAGTGGGAAATAGTCTGTAACACATGGGCACAGGAGACCACTTCCTACATATAACCCCAGTAGCACAGACAACAAGTGAATAAATGGGACCTCCTAAAACTGAGAAGCTTCTGTAAAGCAAAGGACACAGTCATTAAGACAAAAAGACAACCTACTGAATGGGAGAAGATCTTCACCAATCCCACATCAGACAAAGGTCTGATCTCCAAAATATATAAAGAACTCAAGAAACTAGACACTAATTTTTTTTTTGCATCTCAACTTTTATTTGAAAACAACTTAAATTTTTAGACAAATGATTTTAGTATATAAATTTGATTTTGCTTTTATACAGAATATAAAGATTTCCCTCATTAATCTTCCATATGAAGGGGATTACAGGCCAGAAGAAAGACGCACTCTGTACACAAAGTACACCTCATATGTGTGGCACCGGAGACAAACGGTGTCGTGCTCCTGCACATAAATTAGGACCAAGTGGTGACATCACACATTAAGGGGGAGGAGAAAGATTCTAGCCAATCAGATTCAAGAAGCAAACAGGATACAGAATCTGCAAATAAGACCAAGTCAGCAACTTTTTCAGGACAGTGCAGTTCTATGGGGCTTGTGAGGCTACAATGTGTATATGGATGCACCATGGAGAGTTAGGTAGAGAGGCTCAACGAGGGAGTTTTCACTAAAGCAAATAAAAAACTTCTTGTCAACTGTCAAAACAAAACAAAATGAAAGGGATCCTGTGAGTGTTGGAACACCCAGGGCATGTTAGAGCAGCGCCCGTGCAGCATGCTAAGTTAGTTACAGCTTCTTCATTGGTGTGGAGCAATCATTAATGGTCTCGTTTTGCCTCTTCTTTCCAAACTCAGGCATGTCTTATTTTAGATCGAGTATAGCTTTTATCTATTATTTCATCCCTTAAAAACATGTGAAGACAACATTTATTCTGGGCCAGTGGATGACCAGCGAATTTGTTTATAAACTGTTCCAGCCCTTGCTTCCTTTCCTCGATGAAATTGTCATCAAATATTTCATAGTCTCCTCTAAAAGGAAGCTGCAGCAAAAAAGCTTTCCCAGGGAGTGGGGGAACTACAACCTTGCTCTCTCTTTCTAGTTCACTTCGAAGCTACTCAAAGTCACTGTATGTTCTTCTAACAGTAGATTCCTTCAGCTTGAAGATAGGAAGATTTGTCTTGACCCTGATCTCGTAGACGGTGAACCGGCCCCGGCCGACCCACATGGTCTGCCAGTAGCTCACATTGATCTCGAGGAAGTTGCTGGGCGGCCAGTAGGCGTCATTCAGGTTCTGCGGCTTGGTGATCAGCCGCCGGGTGTCCGCTATGGTCTCCGCCATTTCGCTGTGCGACATTAAAATTTTAAAAAACCCAATTAATAAATGGGGTACTGAACTGAACAAAGAATTCTCAACAGAAGAAGTTCAAATGGCCAACAGATACTTAAGGACATGTTCAACTTCCTTAGCTATCAGGGAAATACAAATCAAAACAACCATTTTACACCTGTCAGAATGGCTAAAATCAAAAACACCAATGATAGCCTATGCTGTAGAGAATTGGAGTAAGGGGAACACTCATCCATTGCTGGTGGGAATGCAAACTTGTGCAACCACTTTGGAAATCAGTGTGGTGGTTTCTCAGGAAACTGGGAATCAACCTACCTCAGGATCCAGCAATTCTACTCTTGGGAATATACCCAAGAGATGCCCAATCATACTACAAAAGCATTTGTTCAACTATGTTCATAGCAGCACTTTTTGTAATAGCCAAAACCTGGAAACAACCTAGATACCCCTCAATGGAAGAATGGATACAGAAGGTGTGGGACATTTACACATTAGAGTTCTACTCAGTGGTAAAAGACAATGGCATCTTGAATTTTCCATGCAAATGGATGGAAGTAGAAAACACTATCCTGAGTGAGATAACCCAGACCAAAAAAGAGGAATATGGTTTGTACTCACTCATTAGTGGACTCTCGCCATAAACAAAAACATTGATCCTTGAGAAGCTAAGTAATAAGGTGAATCCAAAGAAAAACATATATAGATCCACCTGGAAATTGGAAGTAGACAAGTTTGCCGGGTGAAAGTTGGGATCATTGGGGTGGGAGGGTTGGGTAGGGTGTAAAAGAGAGGGGGAGAGAGAAGGGAAAAGGGAAGGATAGGGGAGAGCTTGTTGGAGTTGGGTGGTTGAGATGGAGTGAGGGCAGGTACGGGAGCAGGGAAGAAGATATCTTAATTGAAGGAGCCATTTTAGGGTTGGCGAGAGACTTGGCTCTGGAGGGGTTCCTCAGAGTCCATGGGTATGACCCCAGCTAGGACCCTGGGCCATGAAGGAGAGGGTGCCTGAACTGGCCTTGTCCTGTAGTCAGACTGATGACTACCTTGAATGTCACCATAGAACCTTTGTTCGGCAACAGATGGAGACAGAGACCCACTTCAGAGCACTGGACTGAGCTCCCAAGATCCAGTTGAAGAGCAGAAGTAGGGAGAACATGAGCAAGGAAGTCAGGACCATGAGTGGTTCGTCTACCCACTGAGACAGTGTACCTGAGCTAATGGGAGCTCACTAAAGCCAGCTGAACTGGGACTGAATGAGCATGGGATCAAACTGGACTTCTGAATGTGGATGACAATGGGGGCTGACTGAGAAGCCAATGATAATGGCACTGGGATTCTATTCTACTGCATGTACTGGCTTTTTGGGATCCTAGTCTGTTTATGTGCATACCTTCCTAGGCCTGGATGTAGTGGGGAGGGCCTTGGACTTCCCTCAGTGCAGGGTACCCTGCCTGGACTGGTTGGGGGTGGTTAGTGGGGGAGTGAGAGAGAAGAGGGAGGAGGGGAAGAAGTGAAAATTTTGAATGGTTTTATTTATAAAGTAATAAAAATTAAAAAAATAAAAAAATAGAAAATTGTATTATAGCAGAAAGACACTAGAACTATTAGTTTTCATATTTTTAAAAAGCAAAAGCAAAACAAAATGAAGATAGCAGAACAAAGAATAAATTAAATAACATTAGGTTTTTAAAAGTTAAGTAAATACACTGTACATTACAAAAACAATCAGGGGCTGGAGGAAAAGGTAAGACATTAGGTACAGTGGTACACACATATAATGTAGTGGTGGGGAGGCTAGGCCTAGATTGCTGCAAGTTCAAGGTAAGCCTGAGAACACAGAGAGACTCTCATTCACAAAGTCAAAAGAAAAGAAGGGCTGAAGGAAAGGTTGAACAGTTAACATGGGGTGGAGGGACAGCTGAGCAGTTAACATGGGGCTGGAGGGACAGCTGAGCAGTCAACATGGGGAGGAGGGACAACTGAGCAGTTAACATGGGGCTGGAGGGACAGCTGAGCAGTTAACATGGGGAGGAGGGACAGCTGAGCAGTTAACATGGGGTGGAGGGACAACTGAGCAGTTACCATGGGCTGGAGGGACGGATGAGCAATAAAGTTGGGGCTGGAGAGATGCCTCAGTGGTTTAGAACACTTGCTGTTCTTCTAGAGGATCTGAGTTCAGTTCCTCAGCACCCACATCAGGCAGTTCACGATGACCTCTCACTACAGCTCTAAGGAATAATACAGCACTGTCTTCTGACCTACTTGGGCATTCACACATTTATAGATAAAAATGTCTTAAAAATAAAATCAAAACTCTGACCATCTGAAGAATTCTCTAGGGCTGGAGGTTAGCTCAGTGTAGACTCAGCACACACAGAGCCCTAGACTCAATCCCAGCACACCTTTCCAGGCAAGACAGCAGACACCTATAAATGCAGCACTCAGAGAGGTGAGCCATGAAGACTGTCAGAAATCTGAGCCCAGCCTACACATTAAGTTCTGGGCCTGACTGGACAACTGAGTGAGAACCTATTTCACAAAGCCTTAAACAGAAGGAAGAATGACTTCATTCTTCTGTCTTAGCAAACAAGGAAAGGGGTGGACACGAGAAAGAGGAGGAAACAAATCCTGCACAGGACAAGGACGTTTCAAAGGAAACGGCAGAATGGAGAGAGAATGGAGATGGCCAGTGCTGCTCCTTCCCTTGCTCTCCTGAGAAGAAGAAATGCTCCTGGAGACAGCATGCTGAGCTCTGTCGCTCGAGGTCCCATAAGGTGGGCCCTGGCAGGAGTTCAAGCTGCAATAAGGAACTTTACACACGTGACTCAAACAACAAAACAACTTTCAAAAGCATCAAGTTCCTTGGTGCAAAATAACATAAAACTTTTCTGAATTGTGGAGTTCACCATACAGAGCAGACTGCTTGGGAATATAAATTTAGTCATAATTATATATTCAGGAATTGATAAAGGAAAACTTATCTCAATTACCCAATTTCATCCTTATGTACTCATATGGGTCTTCATCCTCGTCTTTGTAACACATCACAGAAAAAAGTCACATCTTCAGCCATTCCAGCAAGACTCATGACATTAGATTTTTCAGAGTTACAGTAATACTTCTCAGCCTGCATTCACATCAGAGAGGACAGCAATAGCTGAAGACTCAGACAGACTGAACATTTAGAAGCCGGAGGCTAAGAGCAGAGAAAAACAGTGATGTACCTTGAAGTAAGGACAGGAACAGCAGAACTTCACTAAAAGATCAACATTAAAAACACCTTGACTTCTTGTGGAAGGAAAATGTCACCAGGGTTATATTTATTATTGTTATAGTTCTCACTCTGGAAATGCTTCATGTGTCCATGTTGGTCCCAAGCATCAATACAACAACGTTTGTGCCTTTTCTGCTCCATCTCCAAAGCACCAGTGCTCTACTGCACAGCCGTGTGTTCCAGAGAGGAAGTTCCCCATGCAGTCTGTGGGCAGCAGCAAAGCTGAAGCAGGCCCTATGTATTCTAGTAACTACTAACATAACAACATGGCCTGGGCTAGAAGAATGGCCTGGTAGTCTTCCAGAGATCCTGGGTTCTTTTCCCAACACCCACATGGAGGCTCATAACCACCTCTAATTCCAGTTCTAGGGGATCCAAAGACTTTATGACCTCTTTGGGCACCAGGCATACACACAGTTCACAGACAAAAATACAGCAAAACGTCCATACATACAAAATAAAAATAAATACAACTTTTTCAAAAAGGATAATTTCTTATCACTTAGTTGAAATTCAGCCTAAAAGTCAGTATTTTCCTAAACTTTCTCTGTGTGTGAAAGCAATGTAAAAATAAGGCCAAAGGAAAAGATGCTATTTCATATTTCATGTCACACTTACAATTTACAGATACAGAGTAAGCAAAATGAAAACAATATCTTTATTGCAAAGAAATTACCACTATTTAATCACAGTACATAGGCAAATAGTTACTAAGAGCCCACAGTTCACAAGGTACAACAGGGGGTTACAAGCACTGGCTGTTCTTCTGAAGGACCGGGGTTCAACTCCCAGCACCAACAATGCTGCTCACAACTCTTTGTAACTCCAGGTCCAGATGCTCTGACACCCTCACACCACTGCACATACAATAAAGTTAAATAACTTTTTAAAAAGTCTTATGTATGTAAGACTTGTGTTCAGATAATGCTAACCAAATCTGGGTATAGTAGCAAATGTAGTCCAAGGATTCAGAAAGAAGAAGAAAAATGGTGAGTTCAAGGACAGACTATATGGCAAGACATTGTTAAAAAACAAAACAAAACCAAAAACATACCTAAATTCTATCCTAGATACCATGAAAGCAAAGCAACTGATTTTCTTGTCATTTACCGACTTACAGAATTTAAAACAAAGGGCTGGGAATGTAGCTCAGTTGACAGAGCGCTTGCCTAGCATGAGGCTCCTGAAGCCTTCAGTTCAATCCCCATCACCCCACAGAGCACACATGGCAGGTGCAGTGGTGCATGCCTGCAATCTCAACCTTTAGGAGGTAGGGACAAGAGGATGAGAAGCTCAAGGTCATCCCCCAGCACACAGGAAGTGCCATGTCAGTCTGAGCTACTGTTTCAAAAGACAAAAAAAAAAAATTAAACCTGGCACGGTGACACATGAATTAATCCCAGTACTTAGGAGGTGGATCTCTGTGAGTTCAAAGCCAGCCTGGTCTACATTATGAATTCCAGTACAGCCAGAGGTACAAAGAGAGACCTTGTCTCAAAAGGGAAAAAATAATGTTTTACACCAAGAACTCACAGTTTATTAGAACTAGAGAGTCAGTTTTTAATATCTTTAAATTATCCAGATATGCAAATAAAATGTATATATCTTTGGTCCATCATTTTCCATTCTGATTTGTTCTTTAATTATGAAAATATCAATGCTAAATTATGTCTTTAAAAACAACAAAAAAGCCAGTTGGTATTAAAAACAGGGTTAGATGTTATCAGTTTTAATAAAACTTTTTAATAAAAAATAAAAAATGAATAAAGCTGTTTTTAATAAAATAAGATCTCAACTTCTGCTAAAGACCCGAATGGAAGGAAGGAAAGAAGGAGGGGAGGAAGGAAGGAAGGAAAGAAAGGAAGGAAGGAAGCAAGGAAGGAAGGAAGAAAAGGAAGGAAAGGAAGACAGGAAGGAACCAAGGAAGGAAGGAGGGAAGGAAGGGAGGAAGGAAAGAAAGGCAGGAAAGAAAGAAAGGAAGGAAGGAAGGAAGGAAGGAAGGAAGGAAGGAAGGAAGGAAGGAAGGAAGGGCCAGACCAGCCTTTTAGTGCTTATTCACAAAAGAAAAGTCATTTAACAGGCTTTGTCTGTTACAAAATAACACTCCCTTTGTAAAGCCCTGTTGGCAGCTTCCAAAATGTTTTCACCCAAAGGTCCAAAAACATTACAATCTGCCTTAACAGAACAGAAACCAAGGCTAAATAAATGACTGAATGACACCTGAGGCCAATCCTCCCAGTTCACAAACCTGAGGATCTCTCTCTTCTCAAATGCTTAAACTTTGGAAGTCCTTCGTAATGTAAGACTGCACTTGTTAGAAATTGTTGTTAGTGGAATCAGAGATTAAATATAAACCATAGGAGTAAACAACACCTGCTTTCTCCAGAAAACCCAACTTGATGGCCATGGTTTAGAGAGCCACCAACATCAACCTGTATATGCGGCTTCATCTGCTTCCAGGTCACAACAATCCCTTGGTTAGATAGTGGAGTGCTGGCTGAAGAACACGAGGGGCTACATATTCTTTCTATCTCTATTGGTCTAAAATTTTTAGTAGGACCCATAGGAAAATAGGTATGGATTGGAAGGGATGAAGATGGAGCAATTACTATGTTAAAGAGAAAATGAGTATTTGAGGCATGACATAAAATACTGTGCAAACAGATTCAGGGAGATATTGTGAGAAAGCTCACGCAGGCATTTTACTATTTAGATAGGCCTATATGTTACACTGAGCTAAGAGATGCCTCACTGAATTTTAGGCATTTGTTCTTCTAACTCATATGCTGTTCAGAATAAGTCTATGTTCTAGTCCAAGGCTAGGATGGTGGCAGGAATGAACATGGCTCCCATAGGCTCCTCGGTGTGACACTATTAGGGGTGTGGCCTTGTTCTAGTCCATGGCTAGTGTGGTGGCGGAAATGAACACGGCCCCTATAGGCTCCTAGGTGTGGCACTCTTAGGGGCGTGGCCTTGTTGGAGGAAATTTGTCACTGGTGGTGGACTTTGAGGTTTCAGATGCTCAAGACAGACCCAGTGTCATTCTCTCTTCCTGCTGCCTGCCAATCCCGATGTAGAACTCTCAGCTCCCTCTGCAGTACCGTGCCTGCTTGAGCACCACCTGTTCCCTGCCATTAGGATAAGAGAATAAACCTCTGAACTGTAAGCCAGCCCAAGTAAATGCTCTCCTTTATAAGAGTTTCCATGGTCATGGTGTATTTTCACAACAGAACTTTAACTAAGACAGCTAGTTTCTCCTAGTTTCAGTAAAATTACAGATCTGACTGAGTAAATAAACATTTCAAAAATTTTATGTAACAGCAGCACATGTTCACACAGAATCAGCAGCTCCAAAGCTCAGACCTTAACCAGAAGATAAACTCTGTTCTAAAAATAGATCTCTTATCAGCAATTATCCTTTGAAATAATTAGATCCATAACTAACCTTCATACCAAAATAAACTCCAGATAGGTAAATACTTTAGCAGTTAAAAACCCTAAGCACGGAGTTCCTAGAAGAAAATGTAGGATATTTGTACTTTATAATCTTAGGCCACAGACAATCTCTGTAACATAACACAAAGTTGACTTTTCTTTTTCTTTTTTTTTGTATTTATTTATTTTACTTGAAAAAAAAATTTACCGCCTCCTCCCCACCTCCCATTTCCCTCCCCCTCCTCCCGCCCCTCCCTCTCCCTCCACTCCGCTTCTCCTCCCTCTCCAGTCCAAAGAGCAGTCAGTGTTCCCTGCGTTGTGGAAAGTCCAAGGTCCTCCCCCCTCTGGGGGTAAGGGGAGATGGGGAGAGAAAAGTGAGAAGGAGAGGATGGGGGGAACTTGGGGAAACGGGATGATTGGGGATAAAGGAAGGTTGGATAGGGGAGCAGGGAAGCACATATCTTAGTTAAGGGAGCCACCTAAGGGTTGGCAAGAGACTTGAACCTGGAGTGGCTACCAGGTGCCAGGGCAATGTCCCCAGTTAGTTCCTTGGGCAGCTGAGGACAGGGACCATGAAATGACCCTATCCTATAGCCATACTGATGAATATCTTGCATATCACCATAGAACCTTCATCTAGCAATGGATGGAGATAGAGACAGATACCCACACTGGAGCACAGGACTGAGTTCCCAAGGTCCCAATGAGGAGCAGAAGGAGGGAGAACATGTACAACGAAGTCAGGACCACGAGGGGTGCACCCACCCACTGAGACAGTGGGGCTGATCTATTGGGAGCTCACCAAGGCCAGCTGGACTGTGACTGAAAATCATGGGATAAAACCGGACTCTCTGAACATGGCGGACAATGAGAGCTGATGAGAGGCCAAGGACAATGGCCCGGGTTTTGATCCTACTTCAAGTTGACTTTTCTTATGGGCCGGCTACAATCGAGTTTATAGGAAAGAACCTTGGAAAGCATCTATGCCTAACTCAAGGGCCTACAGAGACAGCACAGGCTCCTGACCATTCTGTTTCCTGGACCCCACCACGTCACTGTGCCAAGCTTATGAGAGAGATGCTAAATCTTTCAAAACAAGTACAAAATTTATAAACCAGAATATGAATTTCACCCAACTTACTTAAAATCTAGGTTTACAAATTGGTCTGAGTCCAACTGCCACCTAAAGCTCCTGCAATGGCAGCTGAGAGAATGATACTGAGCAGGACTGTCCTGATACAGCTAGATGCACACAAGTGTGGTGGCCATGTCAGAGGAGCAGCAGGTGACAATGACACCAGGGATCAGTCCACCAGCATGCAAGGCCCCGAGCGCCTCAGCCCCAGAATGTCTCTTGCTCCTTCTGTGTCTTTGCATGTTTGCCACTGACATTTTTCTCTGGTATCTGCCGTGGTGTGAATGGATGTAGGGAGATCCCCACTATCTTTAACTCAGTGGGTTTATCTCATGGATGATCCTGTTCTACATTTATACATATGAATTATTATGAAGATGATTTCCTCTTAAGCTGGACTGCTTAACTGAAGCAATTATTTTATACAATAATAGTATTAGTTTTAAAAAAAAAGACTTTGATGATTGAGGGTCTTTAATAAATATAGTTAGGGATTATGACAAGGGTTAGCTTAGTGGGAAAATTAATATAGATAAAAATTAGATATGGTGTTGCCTTGCCCTGCCCCTGATAAAGCAGAGGCTGTAGAGGATAGAAAACT
This sequence comes from Chionomys nivalis, assembly GCF_950005125.1. Classification (NCBI taxonomy): domain Eukaryota; kingdom Metazoa; phylum Chordata; class Mammalia; order Rodentia; family Cricetidae; genus Chionomys; species Chionomys nivalis. Next base: position 7,339,919 of record NC_080091.1, read on the forward strand.
AGAACAAGTAAATGTCACACAGCTAGTTTTTCTTGAGGGGCCATATAGACTGTGGCTTAGATTAATGATTAAGAAAAACACAATACCACTCTTTGGAATATACCCAAGAGATGCCCTATCATATTACAAAAGCATTTGTTCAACTATGCTCATAGCAGCATTATTTGTAATAGCCAGATCCTGGAAACAACCGAGATGCCCTTCAACGGAAGAATGGATGAAGAAAGTGTGGAATATATACACTTTAGAGTACTACTCAGCGGTAAAAACAATGACATCTTGAATTTTGCATGCAAATGGATGGAAATAGAGAACACTATCCTGAGTGAGGTAACCCAGACCCAAAAAGGTGAACATGGGATGTACTCACTCATAATTGGTTTCTAGCCATAAATAAAGGACATTGAGCCTATAATTTGTGATCTTAGAGAAGCTAAATAAGAAGGTGAACCCAAAGAAAAACAGGTAGTTATCCTTCCGGATATTGGAAGTAGACAAGATTGCCGGGCAAAAATTGGGATCTTGGGGGTGGAGTGGTATAAAGGTAAGGAGAGATGGGGAGAGAAAAGTGAGAAGGGGAGGATGGGGGAACTTGGGGGAATGGGATGGTTGGGATAAAGAAAGGGTGGATATGGGAGCAGGGAAGAATATATCTTAATTAAGGGAGCCATCCTTAGGGTTGGCAAGAGGCTTGACCCTAGAGGGCCTCCCAGATGTCCAGGGAGATGACCCAGTTAGTTCCTTGGGCATCTGAGGAGAGGGAACCTGAAATGGCCCTATTCTATAGCCATACTGATGATTATCTTGCATATCACCATAGAACCTTCATCTGGCGATGGATGGGGATAGAGACAGAGACCCACATTGGAGCACCGGACTGAGCTCCCAAAGTCCAAATGAGGAGCAGAAGGAGGGAGAACATGAGCAAGGAAGTCAGGACCACAAGGGGTGCACCCACCCACTGAAACAGTGGGGCTGATGTATTGGGGGCTCAGCAAGGCCAGATGGACTGGGACTGATGGAGCATGTGATCAAACCGAACTCTCTGAACATGGTGGACAATGAAGGCTGACTGAGAAGCCAAGGACAATGGCACTGGGTTTTGATCCTACTGCATGAACTGGCTTTGTGGGAGCCTAGCCAGTTTGGATGCTCACCTTCCTAGACCTGGATGAAGCGGGGAGGACCTTGGACTTCCCACAGGGCAGGGAAGCCTGACTGCTCTTTGGACTGGAGAGGGAGGAGAAGAGGAGTGGGGGGAGAGGAAGAGGAATGGGAGGCTGGGAGGAGGCAGAAATTCTTTTTCAATAAAAAAAAAAAAACAGTTGAGAGTGAACTCCATAGGGGCAAGACTGAGCCATTGGCCTAGACCAGAGCAGTGGTCTCCAAAAGAACAGGGCTGAACCAGCGACCTGGGCCAGAGCAGGCCTCGGAAAGTGAACTCCACAGGAGCAGAAGTGGATCCAGACCAGGGACATATGCAGAAACAGGACTGGGCCAGCAACCTAGGCCTGAGCAGGCCTGAGACGGTGAGCTCCACCGGAACAAGACTGAGCCAGCTACCTAGGCCAGAATGGGCCTGCGACAGTGAACTCCAGAGGAGCAGGTACAGGGGAGTAACTGCTGAGTGAGTGAGCCAGAGCCAGAGATCACTGCAGGTATGTGAATCTGGGACCTTCAAGGGAGTAGACCTAAGGCAGGACCCCTGTGGGTCTGGATGTGAGTCTAGGACCTCAGAGGAACTAGGCCTGAGCCAGGGCCTCTGAAGGTCTGGGTGTGAGTCTGGGACCTCTGAGTGTGAAGTAAGGAACCAGAGATCTCTGTGGGTCTCTGAGGGAGTAGGACTGAGTTAGGACCTCTGTGGGTCCAGGTGTCAGCCTGGGACCTTCAAGGGAGTAGATTGGAGCCAGAGACCTTTGCATGAGCAACCCCAAACCAGGGACCTCTGCAGAAGCAGATCCAGATCAGGGACATTTACAGAAACAGATCTGAGCCGGCAACCTAGGCTAGAGTAGGCCTGAGACAGGAAATTCCAAGGGAGCAGAGCAAAGGCCAGGAGTGCTGAATGACCTCCAGGAATACTCTTTTTTTTAAAAAAAAAATTCCTATTAAATTAAGTCAACTTTTGCTTTGAAATTATTTTAATTTTTAGTTTTGAAATTATTCAAGAATAATGAGCATCTTTATTCATATCTGCTTAAACATACCTCACCAAAGACATATTGTACCTTTTCGAGTGGGTGAGGAGGATGGTGACACAGGGTTCTCATAGTTCAGGCTGATTAACAACTTATGAGACAGACTGTTCCAATACTGAGGGGATCTAAGAGGTGAGTCAGTGGCCACAGGGATGGACAGCTGGATGCCCCACTCTCTGGGACCTCCCCACTGGGACAAAACCCAGGGGCCTCTTCCCAATTCCGTTGGCTTTTTTAGTGAACCAGCATGGAGTATTCCTGTGTCTGGGCTATCCCAAACCCACCCAATCTCCACACTCAGCTGTTCCCCTGTGAGCTCAGTAGAACTCTGGAACACAGATTGCTCCAATACTAAGGAGACCTGGGAGCTTGCTCAAAAACTGAGGGGACCTAAGTTTAGTCACAGTAAGGATTGGACCAAGACACCAAGACACTGCCAGCCTCATTTGAAGTAAGAGATGGGTAGGCACCAATGCAAGAATTTCTACAACATCCTAAAAAGCAACATGGTAACACCAGAACCCAGTGGACACACACAAAAAAAGACTTGATCATCCTAAACCACAAGAAGTAGAAGTAAATGACTTTAAATGTAACTTTATGAAAAATGATGGAGACTTTAAAGAGAAAGTGAAAAACTTCCTTAAAGAAATGGAAGAGAAGACAAACAAAAAGTTGAAAGAAATTAATAAATCCCTCAAAGAAACACAAGAAAACCAAGAAAAAGCAATTAAATAGGTAAAGGAAACAGTTCAAGACTTGAAGACTGAAATAGACGTAATAAAGAAAACACAAACTGAGGGAATAGTGGATACGGAAAATCTTGGTAAACAAGCAGGAACTACAGATACAAGTATAACCAACAGAATTCAAGAGATAGAAGAAAGAATCTCAGGCACTGAAGATACTAGAGATGAAGTAGACTCATTGGTTAAATAAAACATTAAATCCAACAAATTCTTAACACAAAACATTCAGGAAATCTGGGACACCATGAAAAGACCAAACCTAAGAATAATAGAGGTAGTAGAAGGAGAAGAACTCCACCTCAAAGGCACTGAATATATATTCAATGAAATTATAGAAATACACTTCTATAATTATAGAAATATATATTCAACAAAATTATAGAAGAAAACTTTCCAAACCTAAAGAAGGGTAGCCATATGAAGGTACAAGAAGCTTACAGAACACCAAATAGACTGGATCAAAAACAAACATCCACTTGCTATATAAAAATCAAAACACAAAACATACAGAACAAAGAAAGAATATTAAAAGCTGCAAAGAAAAAAGACCAAGTAATATATAAAGGTAAACCTATCAGAATTATACCTGACTTCTCTATGGAAATTATGAAAGCCAGAAGGTCCTGGATAGATGTGCTGCAGACACTAAGAGACCATGGATGCAAGCCCAGACTACTGTACCCAGCAAAGCTTTCACTCACCATCGATGGAGAAAACAAGATATTCCAGGAAAAAAAAAACAAACTTAAACAATATGTATCCACAAACCCAGCCTTACAGAAAGTATTAGAAGGAAAATCCTAACCCAAGGAAGCTAACAACATCCACAATAACACAGACATCTTATAACACCTGCCAGCATAACCCAAAGAAGGAAAACACACAAAACTACTCCTGAAAAATATCTGGAGTTAACAACCACTGATCATTAATATCACTTAATATCAATGGACTCAATTCACATATAAAAAGACACAGGTTAAGAGAATGGATATGAAAACAGTATGCAGCCTTCTGCTGTTTACAAGAAACACACCTCAACTTCAAAGACAGACACTACCTCAGAGTAAAGGGATGGGTAATGGTTTTCCAGTCAAATGGACCTAACAAACATGAATGTGGCTATCCTAATATCTAACAAAATTGACCTCAAACTTAAGTCAATCAGAAGAGATGGAGAAGGACACTTTGTACCCATGACAGGAACAAGTCATCAAGATGAAGTCTCAATCCTGAATATCTATGCCCCTAATACAAGAGCACCCACATATGTAAAAGAAACATTACTAAAACTTAAATTGCACACCAAACCCCACACACTAATAGGAAATTTCAACACTCCTCTTTTGACAATGGACAGGTCAAACAGACAGAAACTTAACAGAGAAATAAGAGAACTGACATATGTCATGAATCAAATGGATTTAACAGACATCTATAGAACATTCCACTCAAACAAAAAATATACCTACTTCTCAGCACCTCATGGAACCTTCTTAAAAATTGATCACTTTCTCAGGAACAAAGCGAACACCAACAAATAAAAAATGAAGTAATCCACTGTGTCTTATCAGATCACCATAGAGTAAAGTTCGAATTCAACAGCCATACTACTCCCAGAAAGCCTACAAACTCATGGAAACTGAACAGTCAACTACTGAACCACCCCCCAGTCAAAGAAGTAATAAAGAAAGAGATTAAAACCTTGAATTCAATGAAAATGAAGGCACAACGTATCCAATCTTATGGGACACTATGAAAGCAGTGCTAAGAGGAAAGTTTATAAAGAAAACAGAGAAAGCTCACATCAGTGACCTAACGGCATGCCTGAAAGATCTAAAAAAAAAAAAAGAAGAAGCAGACTCACCCAGGAGGAGAAGAAGACTGGAAATAATCAAAATGAGGGCTAAAATCAACAAAATAGAATAGAAAAACAGAAAACAAGTCAAAGAATCAATGAAACAAAGAGCTGGTTCTTTGAGAAAATCAACAAGATTGAAAAACCCTTAGCCAAACTAATCAAAAGGCAGAGAGAGAACATTGAAATTAACAAAATAAGAAAGGAAAAGAAAGACATAACAATGGACACTGAAGAAATCAGAGAATTATTAGGTCCTACTACAAAAACCTGTACTACACAAAATTGGAAAATATAAGAGAAATGGACTTTTTTTTAGATAGATACCAACTACCAAAATTAAATCAAGACCAGGTGAGCAATTTACTATAAGCCACGAGAAGATAGAAACTGTCATCAAAAACCTCCGAACCAGAAAAGCCCAGGGCCGGATGGTTTTAGTGCAGAATTGTACCAAAACTTCCAAGAGACCTAATACGTATACTCGTCAAAGTGTTCCACATAATAGAAACAGAAGGCTCACTGCCAAACTCTTTTTATGAACCTACAGTTACCACGATACCAAAACCACACAAAGACTCATCCAAGAAAGAGAATTAAAGACCAATCTCACTCATGAATGGATGCAAAGATTCTCAATAAAATACTGGCAAACTGAATCCAAGAACACATGAAAAAAATCATCCATTATGACTAAGTAAGCATCATCCCAGAGCTGAAAGACTGGTTCAACATATGAAAATATATCAATGTAATCTATCATATAAATGAACTAAAAGAATAAAAGAAAAAGATCATTTCATTAGATTCTGAAAAACATTTGACAAAATCCAACACTCTTTCATGATAAAGGTCTAGAAGAGATCAGGGATACAAGGATAATATCTAAATATAATAAAAGCAATATACAGTAAGCTGACAGCTAACATCAAATTAAATGGAAAGAAACTGAAAGCAATTCCACTATAATCAGGAACAAGATAAGGCTGTCCACTCTCTCCCTATCTCTTCAACATAGTTCTTGAAGATTTAGCAACAACAATAGACAACATAAGGAGATCAAGGGGATTCTAATTAGAAAGAAAGAAGTTAAACTTTTGTTATTTGCAGATGATATGATCATGTATATAAGTAACCCCAAAAACTCTACCAGAGAACTCCCACAGCTGATAAGCACCTTCAGTAAAGTGGCAGGATACAAGATCAACTCAAAAAAAATCAGTAGCTTTCCTAGACATAAATGTTAAAGAAGCTGAGAGGGAAATCAGAGAAATATTACCTTTCACAATAGCCACAAATAACATAAAATATCTTGGTGTAACACTAACCAAGGAAGTGAAAGACCTATTGGACAAGAACATTAAGTCTTTGAAGAAAGAAATTGAAGAAGACACCAGAAAATGGAAGGATTTCCCATGCTCTTGAATAGGAAGGAACAATATAGTAAGAATGGCAAACCTACCAAAAGCTATCTATAGATTCAATGCAATCCCCATCAAAATCCCAACACAATTATTCACAGACCTGGAAAACAATAATCAACTTTATATGGAAAAACAAAAAACCCAGGATAGCCAAAACAATCCTGTATAATAAGGAACTTTCGGAGGCATTACCATCCCTGACATCAAGCTCTATTACAGAGATACAGTAATGAAAACAGCTTGGTATTGGCATAAAAAGAGAGAAGATGATCAGTGGAATTGAATTGAAGACCCAGATATTAATCCACAGAACTACAAACACCTGGTTTTTGACAAAGAAGCAAAAATTATACAATGGAAAAAAACATCTTCAGCAAATGGTGCTGGCATTACTGGATGTCAACCTATAGAACAATGAAATAGATCCATATCTGTCACCATGCACAAAACTCAAGTCCAAATGGATTAAAGACTTCCATATAACTCTGATGACACTGAACATGATAGAGGATAAAGTGGGAAGTAACTTTCATTGCATGGACACAGGAGACCACTTTTTAAATATAACCCCAATGGCACAGACAATAAGGCAACAATGAATAAATGGGACCTCCTGAAACTGAGAATCTTCTGTTGCGCAAAGGACACAGTCAATAAGACAAAAAGACAGCCTACTGAATGGGAGATCTTCACCAACCCCACATCAGACAAAAAACTGATCTCCAAAATATGTAAAGAAGTCAAGAAATTAAACATTAAAAATGTAAATAATCCTATTAAAAATGGTATACTGAACTAAACAGAGATTTCTCAACAGAAGAATTTCAAATGACCAAAAAAATCTTCTGGACTTGTTCTTCCTTGGTTATCAGGGAAATGCAAATCAAAACAACACTAAGATACCATCTAACACTTGTCACAATGGCTAAGATCAAAAACACCAATTATAGCTTATGCTGGAGAGAATGTGAAGTAGGGGGAACACTCATCCATTGCTGGTGGGAATGCAAGCTTGTGCAACAACTTTGGAAGTCAGTGTGGTTGTTTCTCAGAAAATTGGGACTCAACCTACCTCAGCATCCAGCAATACGACTCTTTGGAATATACCCAAAAGATGCTCAATCATATTACAAAAGTATTTGTTCAATTATGTTCATAGTAGCATTATTTGAAATAGCCAGAAGCTGGAAACAACCTAGATGTCCCTCACCTAAAGAATGGATATTTGCAAATTAGAGAACTACTCATCTGCAAAAAGCAATGATATCTTGAATTTTGCATGCAAATAGATGGAATTAGAAAACACTATCTTGAGTGACGTAACCCAGAACCAAAGAAATGAATATAGTATATACTCACTCATAAGTGAATTCTAGCCATTAAACAGAGGGCATTGAGCCTATAGTTCATGATCCTAGAGAAGCTAAGTAAATAATGCGAACACAAAAACATATATAGATCCACGTGGGCATCGGAAACAGACAAGATAACCAGGCAAAATTTGGAAGCATGGCAACACGGGTAGAAGGAAGGGGAGAAGGGCCAAGGAGAACTTGAGGGAATGGAATACTCGAGATGGAGGAAGGAGAAATATGAGAGCAAGAAAAGAGATATCATCAATGAGTGAGCCATTATGGGGTTGGCAAAAACCTGGCTGTAGAAGATTCCCAGGAATCCACAAGGATGACCTCAGCTTAGACCCTAAGAAATAAAGCAGAGGGTACCTGAACTGGCCTTGCCCTGTATTCAGACTGATGATTATCTTAAATATCACCATAGAACCTTCATCCAACAACAGATGGAAACAGAGACAGAAAACCACTTCGGAGCACTGGACTGAGCTCCCAAGGTCCAGTTGAAGAGTGGAAGGAGGGAGAGTATGAGCAAGGAGGTCAAGACCATGAGGGTTTCACCCACTCAGACAGTTTGCCTGAGGTAATGCGAGCTCACCAATACCAACTAGCCTGGGAGTGAAGGAGCATGGGATCAAACTAGTCCCTCTGAATGTGGTTGACAGTTAGGGCAGACTGAGGGGCCAATGACAGTGGCACTGGGATTGGTCTCTACTGCATGCTTTTTGGGATCCCATTCTCTTTGGATGTATACCTTACTCAACCTAGATGTAATAGGGAGGGCCTTGGACTTGCCACAGAGGATCAGGGTGCCTTGTCTTCTCTTAGGATTGTAGGGGAGGGGTGGCAGGGTGTATGGAGGGAGCAAGGGAAGGGAGGTTGTGGGAATTTCAATTGGTATTTTTTAAAAAAGAAAAAAGAAAATAAGATCCCTCATTTTACTACCTCCTAAAGACATACCTAGCCATCAATGATAGGGATTATTTTATGGTAAAAGAGTGGAGAAAGATCTTTATAGCATCTCAGAACAAAAACCAAGCAAGGTTCACTCTTCCAATATTTGAGAAAATAGTTGTAAAACAAAAATTGTTAGAAGAAATTTCTAAAGAAAAAGGTTACTTCATGCTTTGCAAAGAACTATCAACCAAAACATAATTATCATTCTAAATATAGATGCAACAAACACTAACTCACACAGTTTTACAAAGCAGATACTACTAGATACAAAACTTGTTCTTTCAATGCAGTGATAGTGAATTCATTATGGTTCTCTGACCTTTAGATGGAAGAACTACATACGCACACACACACACACACACACACACAGATAAAGTGACACCAGAATTTGAGTAGACATAATCAGATATTCAGAACATTCTGCCCAAATACAGAATATACCTATTTTTAGTAGCCAGTGGAAATTAGCCTTTTTGGTCATGTATGAGGACACAAAGCAAGTCTCACTAAATACTGGAAAATTGAAACAACTCTTTATATACTATTGTTTTTTGTGTATCAAGACTGAAAAGAGGAATGTAAATTTTAGAAAACATACATACTCATGAAAATTAAACAACAAACTATTGGGCTGGCTGACCAGGATTGAGCCAGCGACCTGGTCCAGAGCAGACTGGAGATAGCAGAATCCACCAGAACAGGTACAGGGGAGTAATCCTGAGTGAATTAGAGCCAGAGACCACTGAGGGTCCGGACATGAATCTGGCACCTTCAAGGGAGTATACCTATGCCAGAACCCCTGTGGATCTGGGTGTGAGTCTAGGATCTCTGAGGAACTAGGCCTGAGCCAGGACCTCTACCACTCTGGGTGTGAATCTGGGACCTCTGAGGCAGGAACCAGAGATCTCTGCAGGATTGGGCATGAGTCTGGAACCTCAGAAGGAGTAGGCTTGAACCAGGACTTCTGTGGGTCTGGGTGAGTTCTGGTACCTCAAAGGGAATAGGCAGGAACCTGAAACCTCTGCAGGTCCTAGCCTGAATCTGGGATCTCTGAGGGAGTAAGCCTGAGCCAGGTCCTCTACAGTTCTTGATGCACCCGAGCCTGGGAACTCCGAGGCAGTAGACATGAGCCAGAGAACTTTGCAGGAACAACTCCAAGCAAGGACTTCTGTAGGAGGGATTTACAGAAACAGGTCAAAGCAGGTAATCTATGCCAAAGTAGGCTTGAGACTGCTAACTCCAAGGGAGCAGAGCAAAGCCCAGGAGCACAGAGCTATCTCCAGGAACAGGAATAACCAACAGGGTAACTAGAACTGTGGCACTGACTCTACCACGAGGAACAACCATCTGAGATTTGGATTCACTGGCACCTAGAAAATTAATCAACAAACTCCCAGACAGACCCAACCACATCTATTAGAGCAAAAGATTGGTAGAAAAGGTAAGAACACATGCAACATCACAAGGAGCAACACAACACCAGTAAAACCTAAAGACCCTACAACAGCAAGACCTGAACAACAAAATGTAGATGAAGCAGAAGAAAATGACCTAAAATAACTTCAGGAGAATGTTTGAAACTCTAAAAGATGAAATAAGAAATTCCCTCAGAGAAATGGAGAAAAAGACAAACAAAAAGTGGAAATCATCAGCAAATCCCTTAAAGGAAACCAAGAAAAAGCAATCGAACATATGAAATAAACTATTCAAGACATGAAAACTGAAATACAGACAATAAAACAAAACACAAGCCTTGGTAATTATAGAAACAGAAATCATGAGAAAATAATCAGGAACCACACACACAAGCATAAACAGTAGAATACAAAAGATGGAAGAGAGAATCTCAAGTGCTGAAGATACAATAGAGGAAACAGACTCATCAGTTAAAGAAAACATTAAATCTAACAAAAGCTTAACCCAAAATATGCAGAAAATAGGGGACACCATGAAAAGGCCAAATCTAAGAATAATAGGTATAGAAGAAGGAGAAAAAAGTTCAACTCAAAAGCATAGAAAATGTATTTAACAATATCATAGAAGAAAACTTTCCCACGTTAAAGAAACATATGCCTATGAAGATCCAAGTAGCTTACAGAACAGGAAATAGACTGGATCCAAAAAAGACCCCTCACCATATAATAATCAATACACTAAACTTATAGAGTAAAGAAAGAATATTAAGAGGTGAAAGGAAAAGTCTAAGCAACATATAAAGGTAGACCCATCAGAATTACACCTGACTTCTCATTGGAGACATTAAGAGATCACAGATGCCAGCCCAGACTACTATACACAGCAAGATTTTCAATTACCACAAAAGGACAAAACAAGATATTCCATGACAAAACTAGATTTCACTAATACCTAGTCACAAACCCAGCCTTACTCCTAATATAGAAGAAAAACTCCACCCCAAGGAAGTTGGTTACACCAGCAAAAACACAAATGATTGATAATCTCATAGCAGTAAATCTCAAAGAAGACAAAAACACACAAATTAACATCACCAACAATGGAAACTAATTAAGAGGAGATAGAAAACATTGGTCATTATCACCTCTTAATATAAATGACTCAACTCATCTATAAAAAGGCACAAGATAACAGATTGGATACGAAAACAGAATCCATCCTCCTTTTGCATACAAGAAACACATGTCAACCTCAAAGACAGACATTGTTGCAGAATAAGGGGTTGGGAAAATTTTTTTCCAGTAAAATGGACCTAAGAAACAAGCAGGTGTAGCGATCCTAATATCTAGACTTCAAGCTATAGTCAATCAAAAGAGACACAGAAAAAATCCAAAGAGAAAATCTCAATACTGTACATCTATGCCCCAAATAAAAGGGTGACCTCATATGTGAAAAAAAAAAAAACACTTCTAAAGCTTAATTCATACATTAAACCCCACACACTAATAGTGGGAGACTTCAACACTCCCCTCTCACCACTGGACAGGTCAATAAGATAAAAAATGAACAGAGAAATAAGAGAACTAACAGATGTTATGACTCAAATGAAATTAACAGACATCTATAGAATATTCCATCCAAATAGAAAAGAATATACCTTGTTATCAGCACCTCATGGAACCTTCTCAAAATTGACCACATACTCCCAATAGATCAGCCCCACTGTCACAGTGGGTGGGTGCAGTCCTCATGGTCCTGACTTCCTTGCTCTTGTTCTCCCTCCTTCTGCTCCTCATTTGGACCTTGGGAGCTCAGTCCGGTGCTCCAATGTGGGTCTCTGTCTCTATCTCCATCCATCACTAGATGAAGGTTCTTCTTATTTAGCTTCTCTAGGATCACAAATTATATGCTCAATGTCCTTTATTTATGGCTAGAAACCAATTATGAGTGAGTACATCACCAAGGCCTGCTGGACTGGGACTGAAAAAGCATGGGATAAAACCGGACTCTCTGAACATAGTGGACAATGAGGGCTGATGAAAAGCCAAGGACAGTGGCACTGGGTTTTGATCCTACTGCATGTACTGGCTTTGTGGGAGCCTAACCAGTTTGGATGCTCACCTTCCTAGACCTGGATGGAGAGGCTAGGACCTTGGACTTCCCACAGGGCAGAAAACCCTGACTGCTCTTCGGACTGGAGAGGGAGGGGGAGAGGAGTAGGAGGAGGGGGAGAGGAGTGGGGGGAGAGGAGGGACATGGGAGGCTGCGAGGAGGCAGAACTTTTTTTCAATAAAAAAAATTCAAACAAAAAAATTGACCACATACTTGGGAACAAAACAAACCTCAACAAATGCAAAAAGTTGGAATAACTCAATGTACCTTATCAGATCAGCATGGTCTAAAACTAGAAGTCAACAGCAAAATATTAATAAATTCCAGAAAGCCCCAATACATGGAAATGAAACAATGCTCACCTGAATCATCAAATGGTCAAGGAAAAAATAAAGAAAGAAATTAAAGACTTCCTAAAATTCAATGAAAATGACCACTCAACCTACCCAAATTTATGGGACAAAATGAATGTGTTTTAAGAGGAAAGTTCATAGCACTAAATACCTACATAAAGAAGCTAAAAAAATCACACACAAGTGAATTAACAGAACATTTGAAAACTTTAGAACAAAAAGAAGCAAACTCGCCTAAGAGAAATAGATGGCAGGAAATAATCAAATTGGGAGCTGAATTCAACAAAATAGAAACAAAGAAAACAATAGAAACAAAGAATCAATGAGACAAAGAGTTGGTTCTTCATGAAAATCAACAAAATATACAAACCCTTATCCAAACTATCCAAAGGCAGAGAAATTAAATCACGACCAGATAAGCAAATTAAACTGACCTATAACTGCTCTAAGAAATAGAAACAGTCATCAAAAGTCTCTAAACCAAAAAAGCCCAGGACCAGATGATTTCGGCTCAGAATTCTACAAGACTTTCAAAGAAGAACTAATACCACTGCTCCTCAAATTATTCCACACAATAGAAACAGAAGGAGCAATACCAAACCCTTTTAATCAGGCTACAGTTACCCTGATACCCATATGATAGAAAGACATTACTAAGAAAGAGAATTACAGACCAATCTCACTCATGAACATTGATGCAAAAATACTAAATAATTTCTTTCTTATTTATTCCTGGACCCAGGTGTGGTTCAGTAGTTGACTGTTCGGTTTCCATGTGTTTGTGGGCATTCTGGGAATAGCATTGTGTTTGAATTCTGGTATTGGCATAAGAACAGACGGGAGGACCAATGGAACAAAATCTAAGACCTGGATGTAATCCACACACCTTCGAACACCTGATCTTTGATAAATAAGCAAAAAATACCAAATGGAGAAAAAGAAAGCATATTTAACAAATGGTTCTAGCATAACTGGATATCAACCTGTAGAAGAATGAAAATAGACCCATATCTGTCACCATGCACAAAACGCAAGTCCAAATGGATCAAAGACCTCAACATAAATTCAGCCAAACTGAAACTTATAGAAGAGAAAGCGGGCAGTACACTCGAATGCATTGGCACAGGGAACCAATTCCTAAATAGAACCCCAGCAGCACAGACACTGAGAGAAATAATGAATAAATGAGACCTCCTAAAACTGAAAAGCTTCTGTAAAGCAAAGGATCCAGTCAACTAGACAAAATGACAGCCTACAGAATGGGAAACGTTCTTCACTAATCCCACATAAGACAGAGGTCTGATTTCCAATATACAAAGAAATTGGTCATCAAAAGATCACATAATCCAATTAAAAATAAATGAAGCACAGACCTAAACAGAAAACTCTCAACAGAGGAATCTAAAATGGCTGAAAGACACTTAAGGAAATGTTCAAAATCCTTAGTTATCAGAGAAATGCAAATCAAAACAACTCTGAGTTTCCATCTGTAAGAATGGCCAAGATCAAAAACATTGATGACAACTTATGCTGGAGAGGTTGTGGGGAAAAGGGAACACTTCTGCATTGCTGGTGGGAATACAAACTGGTGCAGCCCCTTTGGATGTCAGTGTGGTGATTACTCAGAAAATTAAGAAACAACCTTCCTCAAGACCCAGTAATATCACTTTTGGGTCCTTATCCAATGGATGCTCAATTGTCCCACAAGGACATGTGCTCAACTATGATCATAGCAGCTTTGTTTGTCATAGCCAGAACTTGGAAACAATGTAAATGTCCCTAGACAAAAAATGGATAAGGAAAATGTGGTACATTTACAAAATGGAGTACTATACAACAGAAAAAAGTAACAACATCTTGAATTTAGCAGGAAAATGGATGGAGCTAGGAAACATTATTTTGAGTGAATTACCCAGACACAGAAAGACAATTATCACATGTACTCACTACTAGGTGGTTTTTAAACATAAATCAAAGAAACCCATCCTACAAATTACAGTTCCAGAGATCCTAGACAACAATGAGAACACTAAGAGAGACTTATATAGATCTAACCTACATGGGAAGTAGAAAAAGTCAAGATCTCTTGAGTAAATTGGGAGCATGGGGACCTTGGAGGAGGGTTGAAGGGGGCAGAGGATAGGCAGGGAGTGGAGCAGAGAATAATGTAGTAGTCAATAAAAATCAATAAAAAAGGAAAGATTTTGTTCTTAACCAAAAAGTAGTTTTTATTATTTGATGTTCTAATATGTCCTCAATATTTATCAATTTATATCATTATTATTTACAACTCATCACTTTAAATAGTTTTTTATGTAAAAGATTGAACTATCTTTGATACCTTTCTTCTTGAGCTTATAGTTGATGAATTAAACAAAATAAAATGGCTTTATTTTTGAAAATTAAATTTGAAAATGCACATCATATTTAACATGGTGGTGATAAGATGGAGATTCATGCAGATTGAAGCGAATTCTTCTATTTCTTTAGGTGTTGCCAAAAATGATGGCGTTCTGTTATCAAATACAAACAGGCCTGAACTTTGACCCTAAGAAGAAAGATGGATCCCTGCATGTGATTGGTTCCCTGGCTGAGATTTTGTTGAAGATTAAGACTATTAGTTTCTTTTCCATATGTTGGAAGGTATTTGTGTAGTGTTTGTGTGATAGTGTGTGTTCATGTGTATAGACATGTGGTTTGGAGGACGGAGTGAGGTGCCTTCCTCTATGACTCCCCTTATTTTTGTTATTTTACTTTTATGTGTATGGTGTCTGCATATGCATGCCTGGTGCCTGAAGAGCTAGAAGAAGGTGTCAGACTCACTGAAACAGGAGTTACGGATGGTTATGAGGTGCCATGTGAGTACTGAACTGACCCGGGTTCCTCTGGAAAAGGCAACAGTACTCTCCACTGCTGAGCCCTCTCTCCACCTGCTGTTTATTTATTTTAGACAGTTCTCTCATTATCTTGGAACTTACAGTTGCTAGACTGGCTACTGTGGCTGGTCTCCGCAGGACTGGACAAGCCCTGGAGAGTCAGGTCTGGGATGCCGCAACCCACTCTAACACAGCGGGTCTCTGCAGGACTGGACAGACCATGAAAAGCTAGACCTGTGAAGAAGAGCTATCTCTTCCAAGGGTGGCCTCACCTGGGCCAGACAGGCCCTGGGGAGCAAGGCCAGGGATGTCGTGCCTCGATTTCCACACCTAGTCTCTATAGTTCTGCAAAGTTCTTGTGGAGCCAGGCCTGGGGAACCGAAGTCCCCTGTTTCACAGCTGAACACCACAGTACTGGCGAGTCCCTGGGGATTCTTCCCCATGTAAAGAATCTTCCTCTTGCCTGTTTGCTCTCCTCAGGAGAGGAAAGGCCCTTGGGCTCCAGTCCAGCTGTTTTCCCTCTTCCATGCCTGGCCTGTCACTCTTCTTCCACATCTAGACTCCCCAGGGCCTGCCAGGGCAGAGAAGTTGCACGCTCTTCTATGGCTTGACTCCCAATGGCAGGACAAGCCCTGCTGAGCCAGGAGGGGGAAGATGTTACCCCTCTTCCATAGTTGGCCAGCACATGGCCAGAGAGTGCCAGGGGATCTGTGTCAGGTAACTGCCCACCTCTCTTCCACATATTTCCTCACCAGAGGTAGCCATGCCCTGGGAAGCCAGGTCATATAAGTTACAAAACCTCGTCCACAGCTGACCACCCCTGGGCCGGCCATACCCTGGAGTCCAGGTTGTGGAAATTGTGCCACCTCTTCCATGGCTCTCCTGAGCATCCTCTTCCATGGCTCTCCTGAGCACCCTCTTCCATGGCTCTCCTGAGCACCCTCTTCCATGGCTCTCCTGAGCACCCTCTTCCATGGCTCTCCTGAGCACCCTCTTCCATGGCTCTCCTGAACACCCTTTTCCATGGCTGGCCTCTCAGGGCCTGCAAACCTGTGGAATCTGCATCCCCTCTTCCACCTCTAGACTTTCCATGGCCTGAAAGACTAGGGACACTATGCCCTTCCTTCCACAGATAGCACAACCAGCGTCTTCCAGGGCAGGAAATCTGTGCGTTATTTTCAATGACTGAACTCACCTGGACAGGACAGTCCTGGGGATCCAGACCAGGGATGCTGCACCCTGCTAATCCACGGCTAGCTTCTACAGGACATCAGGCCTCAGTCTCTTCCAAGGATAGCCTGTGCTAGTCCAGAGAGGCCCTGAGGAACCCTTTGGGGGAATCTTCACTTTCCATGACTGGTCTTCACAAGGCCAGACAAATTTTAGGGAGCAAGGCATGGATACTGCACCCCTTCTTCTAATGCTTGTCTCCACAGGGCCTGCCAAGCTTGGGAAGGTGCATGGCCTCTTCTATATTGGGCCTCCCCAAGACAGGACATGCCTTGGAGAGTGAGACAGGGGAAACTGTGCCCACCTCTTTCACAACTGACTTTACCGGGCTTGACCAAACCCTGGGATACCATGCCATATAAGCTGAGCCACACTTTTATAGCTTCCCCAGGACCAGACAGTCCCTAGTGAGTCAGGCTGGAAAATCTATGACTTGTCTTCCATAGCTGAGCTCCACAGGGCCATGCAGACTCTGGGGATTTAGGCCTGTGAAGATGCATCCCCTCTTGCTCAGCTCACCTCCGCAGGGTTGGACAAGCACCCAGGAGCTAGGCCATGGCAGCTGTGCCCCTCTTCCATTACTGGCATCACCAGGAACTTTAAAATTGGGGAAGCTGTGACTTTTCATCCATAGCTAGCCTCCTGGCAAGCCCGAGAAGCTGTGCCCCCTCTTTGATGGCTGACATCCCGGGATAAGCCAGTTAGTTACTAGGGAGCCAAGCAGGGGAAGCTGCACCCCACTCTTCCATGGCTGTCCTCTGTGGGGCAGGACAGGCTCTGGGGAACCAGGCCAGGGAAGCTGTGGACTCCTCTTTCATGGCTTGACTCACCAGGGCCAGCTGTGCCCTGGGATTCCAGGCCAGTTAAACACTGACCCCTCTTCCTCTGCTGGCTTCCCCAGGGCAAGCCATGTACGAGGGGACCAGGTTGGGGAAGCTGTGCCTCCCACATCCACATCTGTCCTTACCAGGGCCTACAAGCCTGTGGAAGTTGTGCCTCCTCCTCCACATCTAGCGTCCTCAGCGTCTTGCCGACCGGGGAAGCTGAGCCTGCTCTTCACCATCTGGAGTCATCAGGGCCACCACGACCTGGGGACCAACCCATGTATTATGCACCTGACTATTCCATGTCTTGCCTCCTCAGTGGCAGTCATGTCCTGTGGAGTCAGGCCAGAGCAGCTATATCCCCTCATCCACAGCTGGCCAATGGTGGGCCAGGCATTCCCTGGAGAACCTGAATGTGGATGCTGCACTGCCATCTTCCATGACTGGCCTCTGCAGAACCAAACGGGCCCTGGGGAGCCAAGTGGGGAAAGGTCCACCCAGTTCTTTCACAGATGGCCACTGCAGGGCTGAAAAGACCCTTTGGAACCAAGTGGGGGAGCTGTGTTTCGCTCTTCCACAGCTGACCTTCACAGGGACACACAAACATGGGAGCCAAGCTTGGTCAGCTGTTCCCACCTTTTCCATGGCTGGCATCACCTATGCTGGCAATGCCCTGTGTTGTACGGGGCTGCGGTGGGGCTGTGTCCTGCCACCCAGCTATCTTTACCCAAAATAATTACATGGAAACTATTCTTTAAATATTGCTTGCCCCATTAGTTCCAGCCTCTTATTGGCTAGCTCTTTCATATTGATCTAACCCATTTCTAATATTCTGTGTAGCACCACGATCTGGTTGCTTACCAGGGAGGATCTTATCCTGCGTCTGTGCCCAGCAGGAGAATCATGGCGACTCACTGAATCTGCTTCTTTCTTTCAGCATTCTGTTCTGTCTACTCCGCCTACCTAATTTTTTGTCCTATCAGGGCCAAGCAGTTTTCTTTATTAATTAACCAATGAAAGCAACAGATAAATACAAGACCCACCTCCTTCATTTCCCCTTTTTCTGTTTAAACAAAAAAGAAAGGCTTTTACTTTAACATAGTAAGATTACATATAACAAAACAGTTATCAAGCAAGAATTACAGTTTTAATATTTATATCTATTTTATCCTTTATCATAACTAAGGAAAACTATAACTATGTATCCATTCTTCAACTCCATCAAAGACTCCAGAAGGATATAATATTACGTAAGCAAACAAGCAATCCAAAACTCTAGAAATGACAGAGACATCTCGCTGCCTGTACAGTCACCCAAAGTTCCTGTGTACCGTTGGGGCATCCATCTTCGGCCTTCAGGTCCATAGTATCCAGCAGACATTTTCATGAAGCAGGAAATTCCAAAGACAGTTCAGTCACTTTCTGCTGTGTCCTGCAGAATGTCTCCCAGACTCTTTCATGAGTCAGGAACCCCAAAAGAACATCTCACATTTTGGCAAGTTCAGCAGTCCTCTCTCTGCGGGTTCTTTGTGTCCAGTTTATGCATCAGTCCAAGCAAGAGCAGTTTCTTGCCCAAATGGCTATCAAACTCCATAAGGAGCCTCTTCGATGCCCATCTTCTTCTTGAAGTAGATTGGTGCTGCCAGGAGCAGACGTGTCTCATTGCCATGAAAAACCCTAAGTTATTAAAACATTTAAATGCCATATTCTGCAGTCTTTGAAAGATATGAAGAATGCCTATCTAAAATATATCTATACACATCTTGAAAATCTAACTAACATGACTACAAGTTTGACTATTATTGATGATTATCCATTAACAACCTATATACGTTACATTTTTAAATGATCTACACAATCACAATACCTTAATCAATATCAGAAATACATATAACAAAATTGACCTTAAAATCCACACCAATGCAAACTATTCATATCTATATCATATCCCTGTTTAAATGTAAAATAACATTTATAAACCATATCTGGGAACAGGGGCGCAGTTTTTTCTCTCCAAACTGCTTCCTGCTGTATAGGGGCGTTGTTAATCAGATATTTTATGGTATAACCTGTGTGCCAGGGTCATCTCAGTTGGCAGTTGAGTGAAGTGATTTTTAGTGTGTTCACAGCAACCTTTCAGGAGGGCGTGGTCTATCATACCATATTGAAATAGAAACAATCCACAGGGTCTCATCCTCTGTGAAAACAAAAAAAGAATCTCCTTTCCAAAGCATCATATCCTTAGACCCAAATTCTAAAGTCATAATACCCTTATGATATCCATTCTTGGCAGCCCATATAATGAAATGTCTCTCTGTACTTAGCTCTTTTACAGTCAAAAAATTTAAAGAAAACACAATGTTCATAATCCAGACTCTCTGTGAATTTTCCATTGTTACGTGGCTTATTTTTTTTCTTTCTTTTAATCTATAACTATCTGTATTCTTTATATTCTTTTTCTTCTCTCTCCCAAGCCTACGTACATTCATCCAACACTGTGAATCATTTAGTTGTCTTTTATGTCTGAATCTGTTTTATTGTGAATCTGTAATTTTTTTACTATCCAGGAGCATTTCTTAAAATGTTAAGCATTTTTAAAAACTTAAGTTGCACCATGTACAAGTAATAGGGTATTACCTGTGTCCTGCCCAGTCTAAACCTTAACTGTGCTATCATTATGGTAATTACGGTAGTTCCTGCCTGATACCAGCACAGTTCAGCATGGTGGAGCTGAGCCACTCCTGTCTCAGAGCCATTTGGTGCCCCTGAGCCACACACATTTCCAGGCAAACTGCAGTCCACATTGCCATCAAACAGGCAGTAGCACTTTACTTCAAATGCTCCATTCAAAAGCTCTGTCTTTCGCAGGTGCCAGACAGAGTTTGCAATGGCAGCACAGCCCAGAAAGCTGGCATTTTAAAACAGCCAGTTTTTTCCTGCTGCTGAGTCAGGACAATTTCTTTGCATCACACCACCCACAAACAGCATAAAGCTGCCTTAAATTCTCTTCCTCTCCTTTTTAAGCCCTCTTGGGTCTTACGTAGCATTAGCTAATCACATTGAGCGCCACTCTGTTGTGATGAGGAATGGCAGGGCTGTGTCACCAGCACCCAGCCACCTGCCCGGCTTACAAGACCCACCTCCATCAGCCCTGGACTGCAATGCCATGGAATCTGCATCTGCTCTTCCGTGAATGGCCTGAGCCCCCTCTTCCACTACTACCCTCCCCACAGCCTGCAGGCTCATGGAAGCTGCACCCTCTCCACAGCTAGCCTCCTCAGGGAAGGTGTGTCCTATCTTCTGCAGCTTGCTTCCCTGAGACAGAACAGGCCCTGGGGAGCCAGGCAAGGGAAGCTGCACCCCCTTCCATGACTGGCCTCACAAGGGCTGTCCAAGACCTTGAGTTCAAGGTATTGTAAGTTGTAACCTCCTTTTCCACAGCTGGCCTACCCAGGACTGTGAAAATTCTTGTGGGCTTGGCTGGAGCAACTTGACCCCCCTCTTCCATATCTGGCTTCTGACATGCTGCACAGCCCTGTGGAGCCAGGCCTGCAATGTTGGGACCTTCTTCCATGGCTGGCCTATACCACATCTTCTATGGCTAGCCTCCCCAGAGCTTGCTAGAAGAGGGAAGCTGTGCTACCACTTCCATGGCTTTTCTCCTGGGACAGACAGACCCTGAGGAGACAGTCTGCGGATTCTGTGCCCCCTTCTATGACTGAATTCCTTAGTATAGGATAGGCCCTGGGGAACCAGGCCATGCATGCTGAGTCCCCCGCTTTCACGTCTGGCTGCATCAGGCCTGGCAATGCGGTGTGAGGTTCCCTGGCCATTTAAGCCACAACCATACTACCATGGCTGGCCTCCCAAGTGCCTAAACAGAAGAGCCAGACCATGTAAGCTGTGCCCCATCTTCCATGGTTAGCATCCCCTGGGCCAGCCATGTCCTGGGGTCAAGGCCATGTAAGTTGGTCCCCTTCTCCCATGATTTCTCTGAAACCTTTTATCCATTACTATGAACCTGGGGCCGGCAAGCCACTTGAAACTCTCCTCTCTTCTACAGCAAGCCTCCACAGGGCCCACAAAACTGGGGAAGGCATGCTTCCTCTTCTTCAGCTGACATCCCCAAGACAGGACAGGCCCTGGGAAGCCAGGTGGGGTAAACCGCACACCTCCTCTATGGCTGGCACTCCCTGAACCAGCCATGCCCTTGGGTGTAAGGTCGTGAATGCTGCATCCCCTCTTCCACAGCTGGTCTCTGTAGGGCATGCAAGCCCCTGGAAGCCGTGCCCTCTGGAACACAGCTGGCCTCACCAGGACAGGCCAAGCCAGGTAAGATATACCCCCTTTCCACGACAGGACTCACCAGGGCTGGACAGTTCCTGGGGAGTCATGACAGGGTAGTCACCTCCCTCTTTCAAGGCTGGCCTCCACAGGACTGCATAAGTCCCAAGGATTCAGGCCGTTGAAGATGCACCCCTCCTTCTTCCATGACTGGCATCCTGAAGACTCTATAACACTAAGGAAGCTGCAACTATGAATAAATGGGACCTCCTGAAACTAAGAAGCTTTTGTAAACAAAGGACACAGTAAATAGGACAGAAATGCAGCCTACTTAATGGGAGAAGATCATCACCAACCCACATCAGACAAAGGACTGATATCCAAAATAATTAACTCAAGAAACCACACATTAAAATTCTAAATAACCAAATTTAAAAAAAAATTGGGTACTAAATTAGACAGAGAATTCAAATGGCCAAAAGATACTTAAGGACATGTTCAACTTCCTTAACTACCATGGAATGCAAATCAAAACGATTTTGAGATACCATCTTACACCTGTCAGAATGGCTAAAATCAAAAACATTAATGATAGCTTCTGCTGGAGAGGTTGTGGAGTAAGAAAAACACTCATCCATTGCTGGTGAGAATGCAAACTTGTGCAACTACTTTGGAAATCAGTGTGTTGGTTTCTCAGGAAACTGGGAGTCAGCCTACCTCAGGATCTAGCAATACCACTCTTGGAAATATACCCAAGAGATGCCCAATCATAATACAAAAGCATTTGTTCAACTATGTTCATAGCAATATTATTTGTAATAGCCAGAACCTGGAAACAACCTAGATGCCCCTGAATGGAAGAATGGATAATTCTTTCTAGTGTGGCACATTTACACATTAGAGTACTACTCAGTTGTAAAAAAAAATGACTTCTTAAATTTTTCATGCACATAGATGGAAGTAGAAAACACTATCCTGAGTGATATAACCCAGACCCAAAAATATGAATATGGTATGTACTCACTCATTAGTGAATTCTAGCCATAAACAAAGGACATTGAGCCTATAGTTCATGATCCTGTAGAAGCTAAGTAATAAGGTGAACCCCCCAAAACATATATAGATCCACCTGGAAATTGGAAGCAGACAAGATCACCAGGCAAAAGTTGGGAACATGGGGCAGGGTAAAGGTAAGGGGATAAGGGGAGGGTTGGGGAGAGCTTGGGGGAGTAGGATGATTTAGATGGAGGAAGGATAGATATGGAAGCAGGGAAGTAGATATCTTGATTGAGGGAGCCATTTTGGGTTTGGCAAAAGGCTTGGCTCTGGAGGGGTTCCCAGGTTTCCACGGGGATGACCCCAGCTAGGACCCTGGGCAGTGGAGGAGAGGGTGCCTGAACTGGCCTTGTTCTGTAGTTAGACTGATGACTGTCTTGAACTTTCATCTGGTGACAGATGGAGACAGAGGCAGAGACCCACATTGGAGCACTGGACTGACCTCCCAAGGTCCAGTTGAAGAGCAGAAGGAGAGAGAATATGAGCAAGGATGTCAGGACCATGAGGAGTTCACCCACTGAGACAGTGTGCCTTAGCTAATGGGAGCTCACCAACTCCAGCTGGACTGGTCCTGAACGAGTATGGGATCAAACTGGTCATTCTGAATGTGGTTCACAGTTGGGGCAGACTTGGGGGCCAATGATAATGGCACTGAAATTTGTCCCTACTGCATGTACTGTTTTTTTGGGATCCTATTCTATTTGGATGCATACCCTCCTAAGCCTGGGTGTAGGGGGGTAGGACTTTGGACTTCCCCCAGGCAGGGTACCCTGCCCTCTCCTAGGAGGGTGGGGGAGAATATAGGGGGGGAGCAGAAGGGTAGTGGGAGGAGGATGTGGCAAGTTTTATTGGTATTATTGATAAAGTAATAAAAAAGTTAAACTGTATGTAAAACACCATTTTAAAAATAAATAAATAAGAGTACCAGTAGAGACAGCATTGGGGTGAGTTTGTGACGCGGCAGCAGCCCCGGACAGGGAACTTAGAAGTTCAGAAGTTCCTCACACCCCACCCCCACCCCTCCTGGGCTCGCTGCAGAGACTCTACTCCCTGCAGACTGCCTCTCTGTTCCTATCCCACCCAGCTTGCATCCAGAACCTTCTGCCCCCTTCCTTCTTTGGGCACTTAACACCACCTAGCTCAGCCTGTCTGGGCGCTGGGGGCGAATCCTCAGGGCAAACAGGCGGGCAGGAGTTCCTCTGTTTCACTGGCCTGCCTGCACCAAGCAAGGTAGGTGCTTTGTTTACGAACTACCTAACCAGCGCGGAGATCTGAGCTCGGTACCAGGAGAGACAGCATTGGGGTGAGTTTGTGACACAGTAGCATTGGGGTGAGTTTGTGACGCGGCAGCAGCCCCGGACAGGGAACTCAGAAGTTCCTCACACCCCACCCCCACCCCTCCTGGGCTCGCTGCAGAGACTCTACTCCCTGCAGACTGCCTCTCTGTTCCTATCCCACCCACCTAGCATCCAGGACCCTTCTTCCTTCTGCCCCCTTCCTTCTTTGGGCACATAACACCACCTAGCTCAGCCTGTCTGGGCGCTGGGGGTGAATCCTCAGGGCAAACAGGCTGGCGGGAGTTCCTTTGTTTCACTGGCCTGCCTGCACCAAGCAAGGTAGGCGCTTTGTTTACGAACTACCTAACCAGCACGGAGATCTGAGCTCGGTACCAGGAGAGACATCATTGGGGTGAGTTTGTGACGCGGCAGCAGCCCCGGACAGGGAACTCAGAAGTTCCTCACCCACCCCCATCCCTCCTGGGCTCCCTGCAGAGACTCTACTCTCTGCAGACTGCCTCTCTGTTCCTATCCCACCCAGCTTGCATCCAGAACCCTTCTTCCTTCTGCCCCCTTCCTTCTTTGGGCACATAACACCACCTAGCTCAGCCTGTCTGGGCGCTGGGGGCGAATCCTCAGGGCAAACAGGCAGGCGGGAGTTCCTTTGTTTCACTGGCCTGCCTGCACCAAGCAAGGTAGGTGCTTTGTTTACGAACTACCCAACCAGCAAGGAGAGCGGATCTTGGCACCAGGAGAGCCATCATTGGGCACGGAGATCTGATATTGTCACCAGGAAAGACATCACTGGAGCACCAGGAGAAGCATCACTGGGGAGTACCATCACTGGGAAGGTACAACAGTAGGCAAGGAGACCTGATCCTGTAAAAGAAGATCCATAGGAGAGCATTCAGAGGAAGAGATGGGCAGGCGCCAATGCAAGAATTCACCCAACAATCTGAAAAATAATATGAAACCACCAGAACCCAGCGACCTCACAACAGGAGGACATGAACACCTTAATCATGAAGAAGTAGAAAAAAATGACTTTATGAAAGTGATTGACGCCCTTAACATGTAAAAAATGCCCTTATAGAAATGGATGAGAAGTATAACAGAAAGTTTGAAGAATTGAGTAAATCAGTGAATGATACCCTAGGAAACCAAGGAAAAACAATCAAACAGATAATGGAAACAGTTCAAGTCTTGAAAACTGAAATGGAGGCAAAGAAGAAAACACAAACAGAAGGCCAGCTGGACAGGGAAAATCTAGGTAAACGAATAGAGTCTACAGAAACAAGCATAACCAACAGAATACAAGAGATAGAAGAAAGAATCTCAGATTCTGAAGATACCATAGAGAAAATAAACACGCTGATCAAAGAAAACAGCAAGGCCAACAAACTCTCATCACAAAACATTCAGGAAATATGGGACACAATAAAAAGACCAAACCTAAGAATAATAGGAGTAGAAGAAGGGGAAGAAGCGCATCTCAACAGTCCAGAAAATATATTTAATAAAATTATAGAAGAAAACTTTCCCAACCTAAAGAAAGATATACCTACGAAGGTACAAGAAGCATAAAGAACACCGAATAGGCTGGATCAAAAAAAAAAAAAAAACATCCCCTCGCCATATAATAATCAAAACACAAAGCATACAGAACAAAGGAAAATATTAAGAGCTGCAAAGGAAAAAGGCCAAGTTACTTATAAAGGTAAACCTTTCAGACTTACACCTGACTTCTCTATGGAAACCATGAAAGCCAGAAGGTCCTGGATAGATGTACTGCAGAAACTAAGAGACCATGGATGCAAACCCAGACTACTATACCCAGCAAAGCTTTCATTCACCATTGATGATGAAAACAAGATATTCCAGGACAAAAACATTTTAAGCAATACATAGCCTCAAACCCAGCCTTACAGAAAGTACTAGAAGGAAAACCACAAACCAAGGAAACCAACAACACCCATAAAAACACAGGCATCTGACAACTCTCCATCAACAAAACTCAAAGAAGGGAAACACACAAACACTACCACAAAAAAAAAAAAAATAACCGGAGGTAACAACCACTGGTCATTAATATCACTTAATATCAATGGACTCAATTCACCTATAAAAAGGCACAGGTTAAGAGAATGGATACAAAATCAGGATCCAACATTCTGCTGCATATAAGAAACACACATCAAACTCAAAGACAGACACTACCTCAGAGTAAAGGCTTGGGAAAAGGTTTTCCAATCAAATGGCCAAAGAAACAAGCAGGTGTGGCTATACTAATATCTGCCAAAATTGATTTCAAACTAAAATCAATCAGAAGAGATGGAGAAGGACATTTTATACTCATAACAGGAACAATTCATCAGGAGGAAGTCTCAATCCTGAATATCTATGCCCTTAATATAAAAGCATCCACTTATGTAAAAGAAACATTACTAGAACTCCAAGCATACATCAAATCCCACACTCTAATAGTAGGAGATTTCAATACTCTTCTCTCACCAATGGACAGGTCAATCAGGCAGAAACTTAACAAAGAAATAAGAGAACTATCAGATGTAATGAACCAAATGTACTTAACAGACATCTATAGAACATTTCACCCAAATAGGAAAGAATTTACCTTCTTCTCAGCATCTCATGGAACCTTCTCAAAAATTGATCACATAATCGGTAACAAAGCAAACATCCACAGATACAAAAAAAAATAGTAACCACCTGTATACTATCAGATGACCATGGAATAAAGTTAGAATTCAACAACAGTTCTACCCCCAGAAAGCCTACAAACTCATGGAAACTGAACAGTCAACTACTGAACCAAAAAGACAACTTCTTTCTTTTCAAGGAAGAAATAAAGAAAGAAATTAAAGTCTTTCTTGAATTCAACAAAAATAAAGACACAACATACACCAATCTATGGGCCACTATGAAATCAGTGCTAAGAGGAAAGTTCATAGCAGCAAGTGCCCAAATAAAGAAAACAGAGAAAGCTCACATTAGAGACTTAACAGCACATTTGAAAGCTATAGAAAAAAGAAGAAGCAGACTCACCCAGGAGGAATAGAAGACTGAAAATAATCAAACTGAGGGCTGAAATCAACAAAATAGAAACACAAAAACAGTCCAAAGAATCAATGAAACAAAAAGTTGGTTCTTTGAGAAAGTCAACAAGATTGACAAACCCCTATCCAAACTCATCAAAAGACTTAGAGAGAACACACAAATTAATAAGATCAGAAATGAAAAGGGGGACATAACCACAGATACAGAGAAAATTCGGAGAATCAATAGATCTTGCTACAAAAGCCTGTATGCCGCAAAACTGGAAAATGTGAAAGAAATGGACACTTTTTAAAAGATAAGTACCATATACCAAAATTAAACCAAGACCAGGTGAACAATTTAAATAGACCTGTAAGTCACGAGGAAATACAAGCTGCCATCAAAAACCTCCCTACTAAAAAAAAAAAGCCCAGGACCAGATGGTTTCAATGCAGAATTTTACCAGAACTTCCAAGAAGAGCTAATACCTATACTTAATGTGTTTCACAAAATAGAAACAGAAGAGTCATTGCCAAACTCCTTTTATGAAGCTACAGTTACCCTGATACCAAAACCACACAAAGACTCAACTAAGGAAGAGAATTACAGACCAATCTCACTCATGAACATTGATGCAAAAATTCTCAATAAAATCTTACACCTGTCAGAATGGCTAAAATCAAAAACACCAATGAAAGCCTATGCTAGAGAGGATGTGGAGTAAGGAGAACACTCATCCATTGTTGGTGGGAATGCAAACTTGTACAACCACTTTGGAAATCAGTGTGGCAGTTTCTCAGGAAACTGGGAGTCAACCTAACTTAGGATCCAGCAATTCCACTCTTGAGGATATATCCAAGAGATGCCCAATCATACTACAAAAACATTTATTCAACTATGTTCACAGCAGCACTATTTGTAATAGCCAGAACCTGGAAACAACCTAGATGCCCCTCAATGGAAGAATGGATAAAGAAGGTGTGGAATATGTACACATTAGAGTTCTACTCAACGGTAAAAAACAATGACATCTTGAATTTTTCATGAAAATGGATGGAAATAGAAAACACTTTACTAAGTTAGCTAACCCAAACCAAAAAGATAAATATGGTATGTATTCACTCATTAGTGGATTCTAGCCATAAACAAAGGACATTGAGCTTACAGTTCATGATCATAGAGAAGCTAAATAATAAGGTGAACACAAAGAAAAACATATATTTATCCTCCTGGATATTGGAAGTAGATAAGATCACCGGGCAAAAGTTGGGAGCATGGGTGTTGGGGTGGGATGGGTGGAAGGGGAGATGGGGAGAGAGAAGGGAGAAGGGGAGGATTGGGGAGAGCATGGGGAATGGGATGGTTGAGATGGAGAAATGGTGGATATGGAAGCAGGGAAGACGGTATCTTAATTAAGGGAGCCATTTTAAGGTGGGCAAGAGACTTGGCTCTAGAGGGGTTCTCAGGTGTCCAAGGAGATGTCCCCAGCTAGGTCCTTGGTCAGCAGAGGAGAGGGTGCCTGAACTGGCCTTGTCCTATATTCACACTGATGAATATCTTGAATATCACCATAGAACCTTCGTCCAATAATGGATGG
This sequence comes from Chionomys nivalis, assembly GCF_950005125.1. Taxonomy (NCBI): domain Eukaryota; kingdom Metazoa; phylum Chordata; class Mammalia; order Rodentia; family Cricetidae; genus Chionomys; species Chionomys nivalis. The sequence continues at coordinate 7,368,536 of NC_080091.1, forward strand.
AGATAGAGACAGAAACCCCCATTGGGGCACTGGACTGAGCTCCCAAGGTCCAGATGAAGAGCAAAAGGAGGGAGAACATGAGTAAGGAAGGGAGGACCGCGAGTGGTGCGTCCACCCACTGAGACGGTGGGACTGATCTAATGGGAGCTCACCAAGGCCAGCTGGACTGGGACTGAACGAGCATGTGATCAGACTGGACTCTCTGCATGTCGCTGACATTGGGGGCTGACTGAGAAGCCAATGATAATGGCACTGGGTTTTGATTCTACTGCATGTACTGGCTTTTTGGGAGCCTAGCCTGTTTGGATGCTCACCTTCCTAGACCTGGATGGAAGGGGGCATTGAATTTTCCACAGGGCAGGGCACCCTCACTTCTCTTAGGACTGGAGAGGGAGGGGGAGAGGGATGGGGGAGTGGGAAGGAAATGGGAGGAGGGGAGGAGGTGGAAATTTTTAATAAATAAGTAAATTAAAAAAATTGTGACTTTCTTACAGAATTCAAGAACTGATCAGGGCAATCAAATCTCATTGATCAAGCTGCCTTCATTCCAGGCATGCAGAGAAGGCTCTACATACATAAAGGAATAAATGTAATTCCTCACTCAAACATCTGTGTCAGAGACAGACATTACACAGTTGTCAAGAACTGAATACAAGTGCTTTTTTCTTTTCTTTTTCCTATCCCTCCCTCCCTCCCTCCACCTTTCTCTCTCTCTCTCTCTCTCTCTCTCTCTCTCTCTCTCTCTCTCTCTCTCTCTTTCTTTCTTTCTAGCTTGTGATCCCCTTGCCTCCATCTTGGTACTAATGTAACTGTGACAAAACACCCAACTATGCGGAACTCTTGCTCCATTTTAAATTGTTTATTATCATTTTAATTCCTAGATATTTTTAAATCATTTTTACTGTTGTAAATTATCTTTTCCACGTGATCACGGTAGGATAAGTACTAATTTTTTCCCATTAAAAAAACCAAAATAAACAGGCTAAGCACCCACAAAGCCAGTTCATGTATTAGGATCGAAACCTAGTGCCATTGTCCTTGGCTTCTCATCAGCCTTCATTGTCCGCCATGCTCAGAGAGTCCAGTTTCAACCCATGCTTATTCAGACCCAGACCAGCTGGCCTTGGTGGGCTCCCAATAAATCAGTTCCACTGTCATAGTGGGTGGGTGCATCCCTCGTGGTCCTGGTTTCCTTGCTCATGTTCTCCCTCCTTCTGCTCCTCATTTGGACCTTAAGAGCTCAGACCGTTGCTCCAAATTGAGACTCTGTCTCTACCTCAATCCATCGCCAGATGAAGGTTCTAAGGTGATATGCAAGATATTCATCAGTATAGGATAGGGTCATTTCCGGTTCCCTCTCCTTAGTTGCTCAAGGTACCAGCTGGGGACATCTCCCTGGACACCTGCTAACCCCTCTAGAGTCAAGTTTCTTGCCAACCCTAAGATGGCTCTCTTAGTTAGGATATATACTTCGCTGCTCCCGTATCCTCCCTTCCTATATCCCAACCATCCTAATCCCCCGAGCTCCTCCCATCCTCCCCTTCTCATGTGGGTGCTTAGCCTGTTTAGATGCTCACCTTCCTGGACATAGATAGAAGACCTTCGTCTTCCTGCAGGGCAGAGAATTTGGACTGCTCTTCAGTATCGAGAGGGAGGGGGAATGGTGTGGGGGAGGAGAAGAAGAGTGGGGATGGGGGAGGGGACTGGGTGGAGGGGGCAATATTTGGGAGGAGGGGAGGGAAATGGGAAACGGGGAGAAGGTGGAAATTTTAATTAAAAAAGAATAAAAAAAAAAAAAACAAAAAACAAAACCATAGGCCAGGTGGTGGTGGCGCACACCTTTAATCCCAGCACTAAGGAAGCAGAGGCAGGCGGATCTCTGTAAGTTTGAGGCCAGCCTGGTCTACAAGTGCTAGCTCCAGGGCAGGCGCCAAAGCTACAGAGAAACCCTGTCGCTAAAACAAAACAAAACAAAACAAAATAAAATATCGTGGCTTTTCTGTTCAAAAATAATAATAATAAACACTTTCTTTTCTTTTCTTCTCTCTCTTTTTTTTCAAAAGACTTACTTATTATGTACACAGTGTTCTGCACGCATGCATTCCTGCAGGCCAGAAGATGGCATCAGGTCTCATTATAGATGGTTGTGATGCACCATGTGGTTGCCAAGAATTGAACTCAGGTCTTCTGGAAGAGCAATTGGTGCTCTTAACCTCTGGGCCACCTCTCCAGCCTCCAACAGACAATTTCTTAAACCAAATTATATCTAATAATGGTTTGGAGTTCATTTTTCACCGTCTTCCGAGGCATCATCAACTTGCAAATAACACCAATTTTCTTGTTTGTTACCTCATATACTAACTAGAAGTTCCAAAATGGCCTGAGTGATATTTGGATAAAGGAAAAACTCCAGCTTTGTATGTCAACATAACTTCCTTTAAAAATTATTCTTACGATAGGTGCTGAGAAGTCCCATCTGGATGGGTGAGTGTGTGCTATCCTGGGGCGCACTGTCCCGGTAGAGAGCACAAACGCCCCCCCCCCAGCTCCTGCTGCAAGGCTTTCTTTCCTACACACCCGCCCCCCACCCCCACCCCCAAGCCTGCCTTGTCTGCAAGGTCCTTAGCTGTGGAACAGTTTCCTGCCCTTTCACTAAGGCTACCAACCCAGAGCAGTGAGGGCCTGACTAGAGGGCAGGCCTCAAGGTCCCCGCCAGGGAAAGCGGGCCCCCGCTGCTGGGGCTGCAGTCTCTGCTGTGATCTCCTGGACCTGCTCTGCCTGCGCCCTACTTCCCTTTGTCCCTGGCTCATTGGGGCATCCAGGAGTTCCTGTGTAGGTGCCGAGAAGTTTCATCGGGACGGGTGAGTGTGTGCTATCCTGGGGCGGACGGTCCCGGTAGAGAGCACAAACGCCCCTCCCCCAGCTCCTGCTGCAGGGCTTTCTCTCCTACACACCCGCCCCCACCCCCACCCCCAAGCCTGCCTTGTCTGCAAGGTCCTTAGCTGTGGAACAGTTTCCTGCCCTTTCACTAAGGCTACCAGCCCAGACCAGTGAGTGCCTGACTAGAGGGCAGGCCTCAAGGTCCCCACCAGGGGAAGCAGGCCCCTGCTGCTGGGGTTGCAGTCTCTGCTTGTGATCTCCTGGACCTGCTCTCCCTGCCCCCTATTTCCCTTGGTCCCGGGCTCATTGGGGCCACCAGGAATCCCTGCATAGGTGCTGAGAAGTCCCATCTGGATGGGTGAGTGTGTGCTATCCTGGGGCGCACTGTCCCGGTAGAGAGCACAAACGCCCCCCCCCAGCTCCTGCTGCAAGGCTTTCTTTCCTACACACCCGCCCCCCACCCCCACCCCCAAGCCTGCCTTGTCTGCAAGGTCCTTAGCTGTGGAACAGTTTCCTGCCCTTTCACTAAGGCTACCAGCCCAGAGCAGTGAGTGCCTGACTAGAGGGCAGGCCTCAAGGTCCCCGCCAGGGAAAGCGGGCCCCTGCTGCTGGGGCTGCAGTCTCTGCTGTGATCTCCTGGACCTGCTCTGCCTGCGCCCTACTTCCCTTTGTCCCTGGCTCATTGGGGCATCCAGGAGTTCCTGTGTAGGTGCCGAGAAGTTTCATCGGGACGGGTGAGTGTGTACTATCCTGGGGCGGACGGTCCCGGTAGAGAGCACAAACGCCCCTACACTAAGGCTACCCAACCAGAGCAGTGAGTGCCTGCCTAGCGGGCAGGCCTCAGCAACCCCCGAAAGGGAGTGCAGGCACCTCCAGCTTGTACTGCAGTGTCGCCTGTGTTCTACTCGACCCCGCCCGACCCCTTGCATTCGGCCTTCTTTACGCGGGTCATTGGAATACCACGCATCCATGTTTTGGTGTTGAAGAGTTCATCTGGAAGGGAACGGTTCCTGCCCCTACACTGAGGAGATACACCTAGAGAGTTCGTCACAGCAAAGACTGGTCCAAGACATCAGGCCTCTCCTGGCTCCATTTGAAGGAAAAGATGGGCAGGCGCCAATGCAAGAATTCCCCCAACAACTTGAAAGGCAACGTGACATCACCAGGATCCAGGAATACCGAAATGAGAAGTGTACACCCTAATCCAGAAGAATTAGAAGAATTCGACTCAAAAGTGAATTTTATGAAAATAATAGAGGACCTTAAACAGGAGGTGAAAAACTGCCACAACCAATTAGAGATTACAAACAAAAAGGTAGAGGAAATGAATAAATCTCTCAAAGATACCCAAGAAAACCAAGAGAAACAAGAAAAAGTAATCAAACAGGTAAGGGAAACGGTTCAAGACTTGAAGAATGAAGTGGAAGTAATAAAGAAAACACAAACCGAGGGAAGGATGGAGATGGAAAATTTGAATAAACGAACAGGAACTACAGAGACAAGTACCACCAACAGATTACAAGAGATAGAAGAAAGAATCTCAGACACTGAAGATACCATAGAGAAAATAAACACTCTCATCAAAGAAAACAGCATAACCAACAAATTCTCATCACAAAACATTCAGGAAATCTGGGACACAATAAAAAGACCAAACCTAAGAATAATAGGGATAGAAGAAGGAGAAGAAGTACAGCTCAATGGTCCAGAAAATATATTTAATAAAATTATAGAAGAAAACTTTCCCAACCTTAAGAAAGATATTCCTTTGAAGGTCCAAGAAGCATACAGAACACCAAATCGACTGGATCAAAAAAAAACATCTCCTCGTCATATAATAATCAAAACACAAAACATACAGAATAAAGAAAGAATATTAAGAGCTGCAAAGGAAAAAGGTCAAGTTACCTATAAAGGTAAACCTATCAGACTTACACCTGATTTCTCTATGGAAACCATGAAAGCCAGAAGGTCCTGGATAGATATACTGCAGAAACTACGAGACCATGGATGCAAGCCCAGACTACTATACCCAGCCAAGCTTTCATTCACTATAAATGGAGAAAACAAAATTTTCCAGGATAAAAACAAATTTAAACAATACGTAGCCACAAATCCAGCCCTTCAGAAAGTAATTGAAGGAAAATCACAAACCAAGGAGTCCAACAATGCCCACAATAACTCAGTCATCTAATGACCCTTCACCAGCACAACTTGAAGAAGGGAAACACACAAACTCTACTACCAAAAGAAGGAAAGAAAGAAAGAAAGGAAAAATGACCGGAGTTAACAACCACTGGTCATTAATATCACTTAATATCAATGGACTCAACTCACCTATAAAGAGGCACAGGCTAAGAGATTGGATACGAAAACAGGATCCAACATTCTGTTGCTTACAAGAAACACACCTCAACCACAAAGACAGACATCTACTCAAAGTAAAGGGCTGGGAAAAGGTTTATCAAGCAAATGGACCTAAGAAACAAGCAGGTGTGGCCATACTAATTTCTAAGAAAGTTGACTTCAAACTAAAATCAATCAAAAGAGATGGAGATGGACATTTTTTACTCATAACAGGAACAATTCACCAGGATGAAGTCTCAATCCTGAATATCTATGCCCCTAATATAAAAGCACCCACTTATGTAAAAGAAACGTTACTAAAACTCAAGGCAGTCATCAAACCACACACACTAATAGTAGGAGATTTCAACACTCCTCTCTCACCAATGGACAGGTCAATCAGACAGAAACCTAACAGAGAAATAAGAGGATTAAAGGAGGTAATGAATCAAATGGACTTAACAGACATCTATAGAACATTCCACTCAAATAAGAAAGAATATACCTTCTTCTCTGCAGCTCATGGAACCTTCTCGAAAATAGACCACATACTCGGTAACAAAGCAAACTTACACAGTTACAAAAAAATATCGGTAACCACCTGTGTCTTATCAGATCACCATGGATTAAAGTTAGAATTCAACAACAATGCTATCCCCAGAAAGCCTATGAACTCATGGAAATTGGACAGTCAACTACTGAACCACACCTGGATCAAGGAAGAAATAAAGAAAGAAATTAAAGTCTTTCTTGAATTCAATGAAAACGAAGACTCAACATACTCAAACCTATGGGACACTATGAAAGCAGTGCTAAGAGGAAAGTTCATAGCATTAAGTGCCCACATAAAGAAAACGGAGAAAGCACACATTGGAGACCTAATAGCCCACCTTAAAGCTTTAGAAAGAAAAGAAGCAGACTCACCTAGGAGAAGTAGAAGACTGGAAATAATCAAATTGAGGGCTGAAATCAACAAAATAGAAACACAGAAAACAATCCAAAGAATCAATGAAACAAAAAGCTGGTTCTTGGAGAAAATCAATAAGATTGATAAACCCCTATCCAAACTAATCAAACGGCGGAGAGAGAATACGCAAATTAACAAAATCAGAAACGAAAAGGGAGACATAACCACAGACACAGACGAAATTCAGAGAATCATTAGATCTTACTACAAAAACCTTTATGCCACAAAATTGGAAAATGTAAAAGAAATGGACACTTTTTTAGATAAGTACCATATACCAAAGTTAAACCAGGACCAGGTGAACAATCTAAATAGACCTGTTAGTCGCGAAGAATTAGAAGTTGTTATAAAAAACCTTCCCACCAAAAAAAGCCCAGGTCCAGACGGCTTTAATGCAGAATTCTACCAGAACTTCCAAGAAGACCTAATACCTATACTCCTTAATGTATTTCACAATATTGAAACAGAGAAGTCATTGCCAAATTCCTTTTATGAAGCTGAAGTTACTCTGATACCAAAACCACACAAAGACACAACCAAGAAAGAGAACTACAGGCCAATCTCACTCATGAACATCGACGCAAAAATACTCAATAAAATACTGGCAAACCGAATCCAAGAACACATTAGAAAAATTATCCATTATGATCAAGTAGGCTTCATCCCAGAGATGCAGGGCTGGTTCAACATACGAAAATCTATCAATGTAATCCATCATATAAATAATCTGAAAGAAAAAAACCATATGATCATTTCATTAGATGCGGAAAAAGCATTTGACAAAATTCAACATCCCTTTATGATAAAGGTCTTAGAGAGATTAGGAATACAAGGGTCGTTCCTAAATATAATAAAAGCAATTTATAGCAAGCCGTCAGCTAACATCAAATTAAATGGAGAGAAACTCAAAGCTATTCCACTAAAATCAGGAACACGACAAGGTTGTCCACTCTCTCCATACCTCTTTAATATAGTGCTTGAAATTCTAGCAATAGCAATAAGACAACATAAGGGGATCAAAGGGATTCAAATCGGAAAGGAAGAAGTTAAACTTTCATTATTTGCAGACGATATGATAGTGTACATAAGCGACCCCAAAAACTCCAGCAAAGAACTCCTTCAGCTGATAAACACCTTTAGTAGCGTTGCAGGATACAAGATCAATTCCAAAAAATCAGTTGCCCTCCTATACACAAAGGATAAGGAAGCAGAGATGGAAATCAGAGAAGCATCACCCTTCACGATAGCCACAAATAGCATAAAATATCTTGGGGTAACCCTAACCAAGGAAGTAAAGGATCTATTTGACAAGAACTTTAAGTCAATGAAGAAAGAAATTGAGGAGGATACCAGAAAATGGAAGGATCTCCCTTGCTCTTGGATAGGGAGGATCAACATAGTAAAAATGGCAATTCTACCAAGGGCAATTTATAGATTCAATGCAATCCCCATTAAAATCCCATCAAAATTCTTCACAGATCTTGAGAGGACAATAATCAACTTTATATGGAGAAACAAAAAACCCAGGATAGCCAAAACAATCTTATATAATAAAGGATCGTCTGGAGGCATTACCATCCCTGACCTCAAACTCTATTACAGAGCCTCAGTATTGAAAACAGCTTGGTATTGGTATAAAAACAGAGAAGTTGATCAATGGAACCGAGTAGAAGACCCTGATTTCAACCCACAAACTTATGAACACCTAATTTTTGATAAAGGAGCTAAAAGTATTCAATGGAAAAAAGAGAGCATCTTCAACAAATGGTGCTGGCAGAACTGGTTGTCAACGTGTAGAAGAATGAAAATAGATCCATATCTATCACCATGCACAAAACTCAAGTCCAAATGGATTAAAGACCTCAATATTAGTCTGAACACACTGAACCTGATAGAAGAAAAAGTTGGAAGTACTCTACAACATATGGGTACAGGAGATCACTTCCTACGTTTATCCCCAGCAGCACAGACATTAAGGGCAACATTGAATAAATGGGACCTCCTGAAACTGAGTAGCTTCTGTAAAGCAAAGGACACTGTCACTAAGACAAAAAGGCAACCCACTGACTGGGAGAAGATCTTCACCAACCCTGCAACAGACAAAGGTCTGATCACCAAAATATATAAAGAACTCAAGAAACTAAACTTTAAAATGCTAATGAACCCAATAAAAAAATGGGGCACTGATCTGAACAGAGAATTCTCAACAGAAGAAATTCAAATGGCCAAAAGACACCTAAGGTCATGCTCAACCTCCTTAGCGATAAGGGAAATGCAAATTAAAACAACTTTGAGATACCATCTTACACCTGTCAGAATGGCTAAAATCAAGAACACCAATGATAGCCTTTGCTGGAGAGGTTGTGGAGAAAGAGGCACACTCATTCATTGCTGGTGGGAATGCAAACTTGTGCAACCACTTTGGAAATCAGTGTGGCGATTTCTCAGGAAATTTGGGATCAACCTACCCCAAGATCCAGTAATACCACTATTGGGAATATACCCAAGAGATGCCACATCAAATGACAAAAGTATCTGTTCAACTATGTTCATAGCAGCATTGTTTGTAATAGCCAAAACCTGGAAACAACCTAGATGCCCTTCAATGGAGGAATGGATAAAGAAAGTGTGGAATATATACATATTAGAGTACTACTCAGCAGTAAAAAACAATGACTTCTCGAATTTTGCGTGCAAATGGATGGAAATAGAAAACACTATCCTGAGTGAGGTATCCCAGACCCAAAAAGAGGAACATGGGATGTACTCACTCATAATCGGTTTCTAGCCATAAATAAAAGACATTAAGCATATAATGTGTGATCCTATAGAAGTTAAATAAGAAAGTGAACCCAAAGAAAATCATATAGTCATCCGCATGGAGAGGGGGAAGTAGACAAGATTGCAGGGCAAAAACTGGGAACTTGCGGGTGAGGTGGCATGGGGCAAAGGGGAAATGGGATGAGAAATATGAGAAGGGGAGGATGGGAGGAGCTCGGGGGATTGGGATGGTTGGGATATAGGAAGGATGGATACGGGAGCAGCGAAGTATATATCCTATCTAAGGGAGCCATCTTAGGGCTGGCAAGAGACTTGACTCTAGAGGGGTTCGCAGGTGTCCAGGAATATGTCCCCAGCTGGTACCTTGGGCAACTAAGGAGAGGGAACCTGAAATGACCCTATCCTATACTGATGAATTTCTTGCATATCACCTTAGAACCTTCATCTGGCGATGGATCGAGGTAGAGACAGATTCTCAATTTGGAGCAACGGTCTGAGCTCTTAAGGTCCAAATGAGGAGCAGAAGGAGGGAGAACAAGAGCAAAAAATCAGGACCACGAGGGATGCACCCACCCACTGTGACAGTGGAACTGATTTATTAGGAGCCCACCAAGGCCAGCTGGTCTGGGACTGAATAAGCATGGGTTGATTCCGGACTCTCTGAGCATGGCGGTCAATGAAGACTGATGAGAAGCCAAGGACAATGGCACTAGGTTTCAATCCTAATACATGAACTGGCTTTGTGGGAGCTTAGCCTGTTTAGAAGCTCACCTTCCTGGACGTAGATAGAAGACCTTCGTCTTCCCGCAGGGCAGAGAATTTGGACTGCTCTTCAGTATCGAGAGGGAGGGGGAATGGTGTGGGGGGAGGAGAAGAGGAGTGGGGATAGGGGGAGGGGAGTGGGGGGAGGGGGCAATATTTGGGAGGAGGGGAGGGAAATGGGAAACGGGGAGCAGGTGGAAATTTTAATTAAAAAAGAATAAAAAAATAAATAAAAGAAAAAAAAAAATTATTCTTACTTTATGTGCATAAGTGTTCTGCCTATATGCATATCTGTGTGCCATTTGCATGCCTGGTGCCCCTGGAGGTCAGAAGAGGGTGATGGAGGCCTTGGATCTGGAGTTACAGAGGATTGTGAACTGTCATGTTGGTGCTGGGATTCAAACCCTGATGCTCTGGAAGAGCAGACAGTACCATCTCTCCAGCCTCAGCACAACCTTCCCTCACAGGAAAATTTCAGTCATGACATTATAACAAATTAATGCGACCCAGGGAAGGGGCGGGGGGAGGATGACAAACATTCCAAACACTGCAGTTAAACGTGTGCTAGAAAGTGCTGGAAAAGAACACAAATGGAAAGGGTGAGACGGAGAAACTAGACAACTCAGATGTGGACCGGACAATCCAGAAGTAAATAAGGACCTTACATTACAGAGCTCACACAGAGGAAACACACAGCTCGTACTTCAACCCAGGAGACTTACCCTCTCCGATGGCGCTTTGCTGGGTCCATTAGCAGCCATTCTTCCAGGCGCTTCTGGGCCTGCAGTCCGACCTGCTCCTCACTTTCCAAGGGCAATGCAGAAGCAGTGGAGCCTGCAAGGGAAATGACCATTGAGAAGTTGACAGTGGGCGAGGTACAGAAAACAAGTTGGCAATCACAGATTGGTTGTATTAAATTTAATCACCAGTATATTTTAGCTTATAAACCACAAATAGCTACCTATATTTCATGACAGTTTCCAAACAGAAAAAACTGAGAGCCACAGTCACTGCATATAGTTAAGATCTGCCTTACAAGTGACATAATGCCATGACGGGCCTCTTCTCACGACAAAAGATAGATTTTCTTAAGAAGTTACATTCACAACTGTGAAACTACATTCTCAATTGCTGTAATAACAAGCCACAACACTATAAAAATCAAGACCATATTTAATCATATTTATTCAAACACTGTCTGTTTAATAAAACAAAATGATTAGTTTCGTGGAAGCACTTAATGCAGAGTGAAGACCTAGAAGGCTCTGCATTTGAGGGCTAAGGGCAGCTGCATCGGTTTCCTGACAAAGGAGCTCAAATCCAGAACTCATGCTCAAGGATAGTAAGCATGAATGGAAACTTTTAAATGATTTAAAATATTTAAAACCCAAACTTTTGGGAGGGGAGTGACCTAGAGTTACTGCAGCTGCAAACCCAGACAGCCACTCTCACCAGGGCTGGGTCTGCAGTTCGATCCTAATAACCAGCAGATGTGTCTGTGAAACATCAGCAGAATACTAGGAGGTCAATAATTCAACTATTTTATATACATCACCCTCTTCAGATATGGATTCTAAGCAATCAATATTTTTAAAAAGATATTTTCAAAAAGAATCTGTGAAATATGGACGGCTACCAGGTTCACTAGGAACTTACCACCATGATAAGCAATCTGTGCACTGACTTTTCAGAGCTACTGTAGTTCAAGTGGTTTGGCCATATGCATGACAAATTCAGGAGTTCTAGCCATTGCAAAGATGCCACAAATCAGCAAACTGACCCAGGTTTAAACAGCGCTAAAGCTCCATGACAGGCTATGTGAGATAGAGATTTTTTAAATTAATTAATTAATTAAAGATTTCTGCCTCCTCCCTGCCACCACCTCCCTTTTCCCTCCCCCTCCCCCGATTAAGTCCCCCCTCCCTCATCAGCCCAAAGAGCAATCAGGGTTCCCTGCCCTGTGCAAAGACCAAGGACCACGCACCTCCATCCAGGTCAAGTAAGGTGAGCATCCAAACTGCCTAGGCTCCCACAAAGCCAGTACATGCAGTAGGATCAAAAACCCATTGCCATTGCTCTTGAGTTCTCAGTAGTACTCATTGTCCTCTATGTTCTGCGAGTCTGGTTTTATCCCATGCTTTTTCATACCCGGGCCAGCTGGCCTTGGTGAGTTCCCGATAGATCATCCCCATTTTCCCCATGTGTGGGTGCACCACTCGCAGTCCTGACTTCCTTGCTCATGCTCTCTCTCCTTCTGCTCCTGATCTGGACCTTGAGGTTTCAGTCCAGTGCTCCAATGTGGGTCTCTGTCTCCTTTCATCGCCTGATGAAGGTTAATATTGAGGAGGATGCTTATATGTTTTTCTTTGGCTTCACCTTTTTATTTAGCTTCTCTAGGATCATGAATTATAGGCTCAATGTCCTTTATTTATGGCTAGAAAACAAATATGAGTGAGTACATCCAATGTTCCTCTTTCTCTTTTTGGGTCTGGCTTTCCTCACTCAGGATAGTGTTTTCTATTTCCATCCATTTGTATGCAATTTTCAAGAAGTCATTGTTTTTTACTGCTGAGTAGTACTCTAATATGTGTATATTCCATACTTTCTTCATCCATTCTTCCATTGAAGGGCATCTAGGTTGTTTCCAGGTTGTGGCTATTACAAACAATGCTGCTATGAACATAGTTGAGCATATACTTTTGTTGTATGATAGGGCATCTCTTGGGTATATTCCCAAGAGTAGTATTGCTGGGTCCAGGGGTAGGTTGATCCAGAATTTCCTGAGAAACCGCTATAATGCTTTCCAAAGTGGTTGCACAAGTTGGCATTCCCACCAGCAACCTCTCCAGCAAAGGCTATCAATGGTGTTTTTTATTTTAGCCATTCTGACAGGTGTAAGATGGTATCTTAAAGTTGTCTTGATTTGCATTTCCCTGATTGCTAAGGAAGTTAAGCATGATCTTAAATGTCTTTTGGCTATTTGAACTATTTCTGTTGAGAATTTTCAGATCAGCTCAGTGCCCTTGTCTTGATTTGCATTTCCCTGATCGCTAAGGAAATTGAGCTTGATCTTAAGTGTCTTTTGGCCATTTGAACTTTTTCTGTTGAGAATTTTCTGTTCAGCTCAGTGCCCCATTTTATAATTGGGTTGATTAGCCTTTTACGGTCTAGTTTCTTGAGTTCTTTATATATTTTGGAGATCAGACCTTTGTCAGTTGTGGGGTTGGTGAAGATCTTCTCCTAGTCAGTGAGTTGCCATTTTGTCTTAGTGACAGTGTTCTTTGATTTACAGAAGCTTCTCAGTCTCAGAAGGTCTCATTTATTCAAAGAGGCCCTTAATGTCTATGCTGCTGGGGTTATACTTAGGAAGTGGTCTCCTGTGCCCATGTGTTGTAGAGTACTTCACACTTTCTCTTCAATCAAGTTCAGTGTGTTCAGACTGATATTGAGGTCTTTAATCCATTTGGACTTGATTTTTGTGCATGGTGATAGATATTTATCTATTTTCTTTCTTCTACAGATTGACATTCAGTTTTGCCAGCACAATCTGTTGAAGATGCTCTCTTTTTTCCATTGTATACTTTTAGCTCCTGTATCGAAAATCAGGTGTTTAAAGGTTTGTGGGGTAAAATCAGGGTCTTCTATTTGATTCCATTGGTCGACTTCTCTGTTTTTATGCCATTACCAAGCTGTTTACAATACTGAAGCTATGTAATAGAGTTTGAAGTCAGGGATGGTAATGCCTCCAGACAGTCCTTTATTGTAAAAGATTGTTTTGGTTATCCTGGGTTTTTTGTTTTTCCATATAAAGTTGATTATTGTCTTCTCCAGATATGTGAAGAATTTTGATGGGATACTGATGGGGATTGCATTGAATCTATAGATTGCTTTTGGTAGAATTGCCATTTTTACTATGTTGATCCTCCCAATCCAAGAGCAAGGGAGATCCTTCCATTTTCTGGTGTCCTCTTCAATTTCTTTCTTCAAAGACTTAAAGTTCTTGTCAAATAGATCTTTTACTTCCTTGGTCAGAGTTACCCCAAGATATTTTATGCTATTTGTGGCTATCGTGAAAGGTGATGCTTCTCTGATTTCCCTCTCTGCTTCCTTATCCTTAGTGTATAGGAAGGCAACTGATTTTTTGGAGTTGATCTTATATCCTGCCACATTCCCAAAGGTGTTTATCAGCTGTAGGACTTCTTTGGTAGAGTTTTTGGGGTCGCTGAAGTATACTATCATATCATCTGCAAATAACGAAAGATTAACTTTTTCATTTCCAATACAAATCACTTGATCCCCTTATGTTGTCTTATTGCTATTGCTAGAACTTCAAGCACAATATTGAAGAGGTATGGAGAGAGTGGACAGCCTTGGCGTGTTCCTGATTTTAGTGGGATGGCTTTGAGTTTTTCTCCGTTTAATTTAATGTTGGCTGTCAGCTTGCTGTAAATTGCTTTTATTATATTTAGGTATGACCCTTGTATCCCCAAACTTGCCAAGACCTTTATCATAAAGGGATGTTGAATTTTGTCGAATGCTTTTTCAGCATCTAATGAAATGATCATATGGTTTTTTTCTTTCAGTTTATTTATATGGTGGATTACATTGATAGATTTGCGTATGTTGAACCAGTTCTGCATCTCTGGGATGAAGCCTACTTGATCATAATGGATAATTTTTCTAATGTGTTCTTGGATTCAGTTTGCCAGTATTTTATTGAGAATTTTTGCGTCGATGTTCATGAGTGATACAGGCCTGTAATTCTCTTTCTTGGTTGGGTCTTTGTGTGGTTTTGTTATCAGGGTAATTGTAGCTTCATAAAAGGAATTTTGTAATGACTCTTCTGTTTCTATATTGTGAAATACATTAAGGAGTATAGGTATTAGGTCTTCTTGGAAGTTCTGGTAGAATTCTGCATTGAAACCATCTGGTCCTGGGCTTTTTTTGGAAGGGAGATTTTTGATAACAGTTTCTAATTCTTCGCAACTAACAGGTCTATTTAGATTGTTCACCTGGTCTTGGTTTAGCTTTGTTATGGTACTTATCTAAAAAAATGTCCATTTCTTTTGCATTTTCCAGTTTTGTGGCATACAGGCTTTGTAGTAAGATCTAATGATTCTCTGAATTTCCTCTGTGTCTGTGGTTATGTCCCCCTTTTCATTTCTGATCTTATTTATTTGCGTGTTCTCTGTCGTTTAATTAGTTTGGATAGGGGTTTGTCGATCTTGTTGATTTTCTCCAAGAACCAACTTTTTGTTTCATTTATTCTTTGGACTGTTTCTGAGTTTCTATTTTGTTGATTTCAGCCCTCAGTTTGATTATTTTCAGTCTTCTACTCCTCCTGGGTGCGTCTGCTTCTTTTTTTTTCTAGATCTCTCAAGTGTGCTGTTAAGTCCCCAATGTATGCTTTCTCCATTCTCTTTAAGTGGGCACTTGGTGTTATCAACATTCCTCTTAGCACTGCTTTCATTGTGTCCCATAGGTTTGAGTATGTCGTCTCTTTGTTTTCATTAAATTCAAGGAAGACTTTAATTTCTTTCTTAATTTCTTCCTTGAACCAGGTGTAGTTCAGTAGTTGACTGTTCAGTTTCCATGAGTTTGTCAGCTTTCTGCGGGTAGCATTGTTGTTGCCTTCTAACTTTAATCCGTGGTGATCTGATAAGACACAGGTGGACACTGATATTTTTTTGTATCTGTGGAGGTTTCCTTTGTTTCCCAGTATGTGGTCAATTTTCGAGAAGGTTCCATGAGCTGCAGAGAAGAATGCGTATTCTTTCCTATTTGGGTGGAGTGTTCTATAGACGTCTGTTAAGTCCATTTGCTTCATTACCTCCAACAATTCTCTTAATTATCTACTAGGTTTCTGTCTGATTGACCTGTCCATTGCTGAGATTGGTGTGTTGAAGTCTCCTACTACTAGTGTGTGTGGTTTGATGTCTGTCTTGAGTTTTAGTAATATTTCTTTTACATAAGTGGGTGCTTTTTTAAAAATATTTATTTTTTATTATGTATACAATATTCTGTCTGTGTGTATGCCTGCAGGCCAGAAGAGGGAACCAGACCTCCTTACAGATGGTTGTGAGCCACCATGTGGATGCTGGGAATTGAACTCAGGACCTTTGGAAGTGCAGGCAATGCTCTTAACCTCTGAGCCACCTCTCCAGCCCCAAGTGGGTGGTTTTTATATTAGCGGCATAGATATTCAGAATTGAGAGTTCATCCTGCTGAATTGTTCCTGTTTAAAGTTAGTTTTGTTAGAAATTAGTATGGCCACACCTGCTTGTTTCTTAGGACAATTTGCTTGAAAAACCTTTTCCCAACCCTTTACTCTGAGTATATGCCTGTCTTTGTGGTTGAGATGTGTTTCGTGCAAACAGCAGAATGTTGGATCCTGTTTTCTTATCCAACCTCTTAGCCTGTGCCTTTTATAGGTGTATTGAGACCATTAATAATAAGTGATATTAATGACCAGTGGTTGTTTACTCTGGTTATTCTTATTGCTTTTGGTAGTAGAGTTTGTGTGTCTCCCTTCTTTGAGTTTTGCTATTAAAGGGTCGCTAGATGCCTGACTTATTGTAGGCAGTGTTGGCAATGTTGGATTCCTTGGGTTGTGATTTTCCTTCTATTACTTTCTGTAGGGCTGGATTTGTGGCTATGTATTGTTTAAATTTGTTCTTATCCTGGAATGTCTTGTTTTCTTCATTAATACTGAACGATAGCTTGGCTGAGTATAGTCATTTGGGTTTGCATCCATAGTCTCTTAGTTTCTGCAGTACCTCTATCCAGGACCTTCTGGTTTTCATGGTTTCCATAGAGAAGTCAGGTGTAAGTCTTATAGGTTTACTTTTATACGTTACTTGGCCTTTTTCCTTTGCAGCTCTTAATATTCTTTCTTTAATCTGTATATTTTGTGTTTTGATTATTATATGATGAGGGGATGTTTTTTTTTTTTGATCCAGTCTATTTGTGTTCTGTATGCTTCTTGAACCTTCAAAGGAATATCTTTCTTTAGGTTGGGAAAGTTTTCTTCTATAATTTTATTAAATATATTTTCTGGACTATTGAGCTGTACTTCTCCTTCTTCTTCCCCTATTATTCTTAGATTTGGTCTTTTTATTGTGGACCATATTTCCTGAATGTTTTGTGATGAGAATTTGTTGGTTTTGCTGTTTTCTTTGATCAGTGTGTTTATTTTCTCTATGGTATCTTCAGTGTCTGAGATTCTTTCTTCTATCTCTTGTAATCTATTGGTAGTACTTGTCTCTGTAGTTTCTGATCGTTTACCCATATTTTCTATCTCCAGCCTTCCCTCGGTTTGTGTTTTCTTCATTACTTCCATTTCATTCTTCAAGTCTTGAACCGTTTCCCATACCTGTTTGATTGCTTTTTCTTGTTTCTCTTGGTTTTCTTGGGTATCTTTGAGAGATTTATTCATTTCCTCTACCTTTTTTTTGTAATCTCTATTTTATATGGCAGTTTTTCACCTCCTATTTAAGGTCCTCTATTATTTTCATATAATTCAGTTTAGAGTCAATTTCTTCTATTTCTTCTGGAGTAGGATGCACAATTCTTCTTATTTCAGGATCCCTGTATTCTGGTAATGTCATGTTGCCTTTCAGGTTGTTGGAGGAATTCTTGCATTGGTGCCTGCCCATCTCTTCCTTCAAATGGAGCCAGGAGAGGCCTGGTGTCTTGGTCCAGTCTTTGCTGTGACTGACTCTCTGGGTGTATCTCCTCAGTGTAGAAGCAGGAACCGTTCCCTTCTAGATGGAACTCCTCAGCACCGAAACATGGATTCCTGGTAGTCCAATGACCAGTGGGCAAAAGGGAGAACTTCGGGGGCAGGGCGGGGTCGAGTAGAACACCAGAGACCATGCAGCACAAGCTGAAGGTGCTCGTGCTCCTTTTCAGGGGACCTTGAGGCCTGCCCGATAGACAGGCACTCACCGCTCTGGGTGGGTAGCCTTGGTGGAGGAGCAGGAAACTGTTCTTGAGCAAAGGACCTAGCAGACAGCAGGGCAGGCTTGGGGGGAGGCTGCGAGGCTGGGTCGTGTGTAAGAAAGACAGCCCTGCAGCAGGAGCTGGGGGAGGTGTGGTTGTGCTCTCTTCTGGGACAGTCTGCCCCTGGATAGCACACACTCCCCCGTCCAAATGGAACTCCTCAGCACCGACTCAGCATGCTATTTCCATGTATGATGACTTCAGTGTTACCCATATATGTCACAACAAAGAACAACTTTGTTTTGTGGGTCCTGGGGATTGAACTAGGTCATGAACTTCAGAAGCATGTACCTGGCCTAATTGTCGATATTCTTTTTAGTGGGTCATGACATCTTTTGTGGCTTTGGTATCAGGGACTAGGTCTGCTTATTTAAACCTGACTAGTCAGTAGCCCTGGGCAAACACTAGGTTAAATTTGCTTCCATCATGCTGCATCTGCACCTGAGTCCTTGTATTAC
Organism: Chionomys nivalis; assembly: GCF_950005125.1. NCBI lineage: Eukaryota > Metazoa > Chordata > Mammalia > Rodentia > Cricetidae > Chionomys > Chionomys nivalis. The sequence goes on from NC_080091.1 coordinate 7,386,731, forward strand.
ACCTGTGCACCATCACATACAGCTAGTTTTATTTTGGGAGGACTTTGTGTCATGTAGTCTAGGTTGGCCTTCAGGTCAGTAAGTAGCCTGGGTTCACCTTGCACTTTTCCCTAACATAAGCTACATTCTCCAGTTTGTGATATTTAAATAGGAAACACTGAGGCTGTGCCCAATCACATACAATTTTAACCTTAGCTCTGGGAAGTCAGAGGCAAACCTCCTCTATACAGTAAGATCAAGAGATAGTTACAGAAAGAAAAAAAGCACTAATAATTTTTAGGCTTGTTTATAAAATACTTCATGACATTTATTTATTGTGCATGTGTGTTTTCATGATTATTCAGTATCATAATGAGCCATGCTGTTAGTTAAAAGTAATGTGTAGGAGGTAGGCTGACTACCAGGACATGCCTGCATTTTATCCTACATTTCCTCCTTCTATATCATTTTACTTTCCTTATTGCAGAGCCTCATGAACAGTGAGCAGAATATGGCAACCAATATTATTACAACTTAAAAGATAATAGCATACTTAAAGTAAAAACAGGACAACTGACAATTTAGCTGATGACAGTTTGTCACTCATGTTGAGGACCAAGTAGTTGTTACTATCGTTACCTTGGTGCACCCCAAAACAAAAGACCACAATGCCTCTGGGTAAGAAAGGTGTAGGGAGAAGAACCACTCCAGTAATGGTTTTAGGTAACAGCATCTGCTTTACTGCCTGTGAGCAACTCATTATACAGTGGAAACCTATTGTGTATAATTGGTTAGCCCATTATTTATTAGCACCATCTTATACATGAGCATGAATGTAGATATGTGACCACTATGACCTAGAATTCAACAATGACTCTTGCTCTTTTTGAAGATATCAGATAGCACTGATTGAGTGCTATTTGACTGTCAAAATTATGTCATTAGAAAAGTAAAATAATTTCATCTTCCAGAGGTACTGGCTTATCTACTTCAGAAACCTATAGTACCTGCATAGAAGGCTCAGTTGTCAACAATGTGTGCTGCTCTTGCAGAGTACCTGAGCCTGGTTCCTAAAACCCAGGACTGTTGGCTCATAAGCCTATGATTCCAATGGCTCTATCCCTTCTTTTGGCATCTGAGAGAAGTAGACAAGCATATACTTTCATGCACCAATAAAAACAAAATAAACAAATAAGGATTAACATATATTGAAATAGGATCTATGGGAGAAGTTCCAGGCCCTGTTAGAAAGAAGCAGACAATGTGCATTATATGTTTACTTGATATCAAGAGGCATTTTTTCTTATTAATAAATCATCTTAAGATATTTCATGTAAATATTACATATTGATTATAAATATAGCCACATTGGTAATTCAGGACTTTAATCCTAGATCTCAGTAGGTAGAGGCAGATGAATCTGTGAGTTTGAGGCCAGCTCGCAGTACATAGTAAGGACCTGGTTTCAAATATAAATATGGATACTCCATGTATATACGGTATGGAGTTGACAAAGTCTTTGTTCTAGGGAGACTTCTCTCTTGATTGTAATTTTTGAAGATAACTTGTGTATCATGTGAATTTATTATTCTCATATGATCCTCATGTTTAAGTAAATTAATATTGATAAAAGAATCAATATTTAAATGTTTGAGAAAGTAATCCTGTTGTTTTAAGATTACAGAGATTTAATATTTGAATTTCTGACTGCTGAGAAAGCTCAGCTTTTAAGAGCACACACTCCATTGGTGTGGGAGCAGGGTGCCAATCCAGTCCCAAGACACTGGTAGACCAGGATTGAGCCAGAGACCGGGTCCAGAGCATACAGGAAACAGCAAATTCCACTCGAACCGATACCAGGGAGTAACCACTGAGTGAGTGAGCCAGAGCCAGAGACCACTGAGGGTCCAGACATGAATCTCAGACCTTCAAGGGAGTAGACCTAAGCCAGGACCCCTGTGAGTCTGAGCGTGAGTCTAGGGCCTCCGTGGAACTAGAACTGAGCCAGGACCTCTGCCAGTCTGGGCATGAATCTAGGACCTCTGAGGGCGTAGGCAGAAACAAGAGATCTCTGTGGGGCCAGGCATGAGTCTGGGACCTCGGAGAGAGTAGGCCTGAGCCAGGACCTCTGTCGGTCTGGGCATTGGTCTAGGTCATCAAGAAAATAGGAAGGAACCAGAAACCTCTGTGTGTCTGAGCATGAGTCTGAGACCTCCAAGGGAGAAAGCCAGAGCCAGGTCCTCTATGGGTCTGGGTGCACCCAAGCCTGGGAACTCCAAAGCAGTAGACCAGAGCCAGAGACCCTTACAGGACCAAATCCAAGCCAGGGACTTCTGCAGGAGGGGTTCCAGACCAGGATTTGCAGAAATAGGTCAAAGCCAGTAACCTAGGCCGAAGTAAGCCTGAGACAGCAAAGTCCAGGAGAGTGGAGCAAAGCCCAGGAGTGCTGAGCTATCTCTAAGAATACAGAGTAACCAATGGGGTAACTGGAATTGCAGCCCTGACTTTACCACGAAGATCAACCATCTGAGATTTGGATTCACTGGCAACTAAAAGATTAATCAACAGAATCTCAGACAGTCCCAACCATGCCTATTAAAGGAAAAGATGAGTAGAAAAGAAAAGAACACACACAACACCACAAAGATCAACACAACACCAGTAAAACCTAAAGACCCTACAATAGCAAGACTTGAACAACCAAATATAGATGAAGCAGAAAAAAATGACCGAAAAAATAATTTCAGAAGAATGTTTGAAACTCTTAAAGAGGAAATGAGAAATTCCCTCAAAGAAATGGAGGAAAAGACAAGCAAAAATGGAAGAAAATGGCAAATTCCTTAAAGAAAATCAAGAGCAATCAAACATATGAAGGAAACTATTCAAGACTTGAAAACTAAAATAGAGACAATAAATAAAATACAAACCAAGGGAATTATAGAAACAAATCATAGAAAACAATCAGGAACCACAAATGCAAACATAAACAGCAGAATACAAGAGAGGGAAGAAAAAAAATTCTCAAGCACTAAAGATAAAATCGAGGAAATAGACTCATCAGTTAAAGAAAATATTAAATCTAATGAAAGCTTAACACAAAATATCCAGGAAATATGGGACATGATGAAAAGGTCAAATCTAAGAATAATAGGTATAGAAGAAGTAGAAAAGTTCAACTCAAAAGTACATAAAATGTATTTAACAAAATCATAGAGGAAAACTTTCCAAACCTAAAGAAAGATATGCCTATGAAGATACAAAAAGCTTACAGAACACCAAATAGACTGTATCCAAAAAAGTCCCTTCGCCACATAATAATCAAAACACTAAACATACTGAGCAAAGAAAAAATAATAAGAGATGCAAAGGAAAAAGGCCAAGTAACATATAAAAGCAGACCTATCAGAATCACACCTGACTTCTCATTGGAGACAATGAAAGCCAGAAAGTCAAGGTTTAGCATTATGCAGACATTAAGAGACCACAGATGCCAGCCCAGACTACTGTACCCAGCAAAACTTTCAATCACCATAGAAGGACAAAACAAAATATTCCATGACAAAACCATATTTAACCAATACCTACCCACAAACCCAGCACTACACAATGCTAGAAGGAAAACTTCAATCCAAGGGATTTGATTACACAAACAAAACACAGACAATTGATGGTATCATCATAGCAAATCCCACAGAAGGGAAAAACACACAAATTAACATCACCAACAATGAAAACTAAATTAACAGGAGATAGCAATCACTGGTCATTAATATCCCTTAATATAAATGGACTCAACTCATTTATAAATAGGCACAGGCTAACAGAATGGATACAGAAACAGAATCCATCCTTCTTCTGCATACAATAAACACATCTTCAAAGGCAGACATCATCTCAAAATAAAAGTTTGGGAAAATATCCCAATCAAATGAACCTAAGAAACAAGCGGGTGTAGCTATCCTAATATCTAACAAAATAGTATTCAAGCTAAAATCAATCAAAAGAGACAAAGAAGGTCATTTCATATTAGTCACTGGAAAAAAATCCATCAAGAAAAAAATCTCAATATTGAACATCTATACCCCAAACAGAAGAGCACACTCATATGTAAAAGAAACACATCTAAAGCTTAAATCATACATTAAACCCCACACACTAATAGTGGGAGACTTCAACACTCCACTTTCATGACTGGACAGGTCAAGCAGACAAAAATTTAAGAGAGAAATAAGGGAACTAATAGATGTTATGATTCAAATAGGCATAACAGACATCTATATAATATTCCATCCAAACAGAAAAGAATATACCTGCTTCTCAGCACCTCATAAAACCTTCTCAAAAAATGACCACATACTCAATAACAAAACAAACATCAACAAATGCAAAAAATTAGAATAACCCAATGTACCAGATCACCATGGTTTAAAACTCAAGGTCAACAGTAACACTAATTCCAAAGTCCACAAACACATGGAAATTAAACAATGCTCACTTGAATCATTAATGGATCAAAGAAGAAATAAAGGGAGAAATTAAAGACTTCCTAAAGTTCAATGAAAATGACCACACAACATACCCAAATTTATGGAACACAATGGAAGCAATGTTAAGAGGAAAGTTTATAGCACAAATAACCTACATTAAGAAGCTGGAATAATCCCACACTAGTGAATTAACAAAACATTTGAAAACTTTGGAACAAAAAGAAGCAAACTCACCTAAGAGAAGTAGATGGCAGGGAATAATAATATTGAGAGATGATATAAACACAATAGAAACAAAGAAAACAATACAACGAATCAATGAGACAGAGTTGGTTTTTTGAGAAAATCAACAAAACAGACAAACCTTTATTCAAATTAACCAAAAAGTAGAGAGAGAATATTCAAATTTACAAAATCAGGGATGAAAATGGGGACATAACAACAAGCACAGAAGAAATGCAGATAATCATCATGTCATATTTTGAAAACCTAGACTCCACAAAATTGGAAAACTTAAAAGAAATGGACAACTTTCTGGATAAATATCACTTACCAAAATTAAATCAAGACCAGATAGGCAAATTAAACAGAACTATAACTGCTGAAGAAATAGAAACAGTCGTCAAAATTCACCCAACCAAAACAAAGCCCCAAACTAGATAGTTTCAGCTCAGAATTCTACAAGACTTTCAAAGAAGAACTAATACCAATACTCCTCAAATTTTTTCACACAATAGAAGCAGAGGCTACAATTACATGATACCCCAACCACAGAAAGACATTACTAAGAAAGACAATTACAGACCAATCTCACTCATGAAATTGGATGCAAAAATATTAAATAAAATCGAATCCAAGAACACATCAGAACCATCACCATCTGATCAGCTTCATGAAGTCAGCTTCATCCCAGAGATGCAGGGATGGTTCAACATATGAAAATCTGTTAATGTAATCCACCATATAAACAAACTGAAAAATAAAAACTACATGATCATCTTTTTAGATTTTGAAAAAGCTTCTGACAAAATACAACATCCCTTCATGATAAAGGTCTTGGAGGGAGCAGGGATACTAGGAACATACCTAAACATAATAAAGGCAATATACAACAAGCCAACAGCCAACATCAAACTAAATGGAGAGAAACTTCCAGTGATTCCACTGAAATCAGGAACAAGACAAGGTTGTCCACTCTCTCCATATTTATTCAATATAGTGTTTGAGGCCCTAGCTAGAGCAATAAGACAACAAAAGGAGATCAAGATGATACAAATCAGAAAAAAAAAAGAAGTCAAACTCTCACTGTTTGATGATAATATGATAGCTTATGTAAGCAATCTAAAAATTCTACCAAGGAACTTCTACAATTCATAAACACTTTCTATTGTAATGTAGCGGGATACAAGATTAACACAAAAAATCAGTATTCCTCCTGTACACAGATGATAAAAGGGCTGGGAAAAAATCAGAAAAAAAACACCATTCACAATAGCCACAGATAGCATAAAATATCTTGGAGTAACTCTAACCAAACAAGTGGAAGACTTGTATGACAATAACTTTAAATCTTTGAAGAAAGAAATTGAAGAAGACACTAGAAAGTGGAAAGATATCCCATGATCTTGGATAGACAGCATTAACAAAGTAAAAATGGCAATCTTACCAAGAGCAATCTACAGATTCAATGAAAGGCCCATAAAAATCTCAGCAAAATTATTCACAGACCTCAAAAGAATGGTACTCAACTTCATATGGAAAAGCATAAACCCAGGATAGCCAAATCAATCCTGTACAATAAAAGAACTTCTGGAGGCATCAAAATCCCTGACTTCAAACTCTATTACAGAGCTACAGTACTGAAAACAGCCTGGTATTCATATAAGAACAGACAGGAGGATGAACAGAACTGAATAGAATACACAGATATTAATCCACAATCCTTAGAACACCTTATTTTTGACAAAGAAGCAAAAAATATCAAATGGAGAAAAGAAAGCATATTTAACAAATAGTGCTGGCATAACTGGATTTCAACATGTTGAAGAATGAAAATAGATCCATATCTATAACCATGCAGAAAATTCAAATCCAAATGGATCAAAGACCTCAACAAAAAGCCAGCTATGGGGAGAAAGTCAATAAGCATCTCCACTCCATGCCCTCTGCATCAGCTCCTAGGTCTCTCCAATCCTTCCCTGTTTGGATTTTTGTCCAGATGTCCTTCAGGGATGAACAACAATGCAGAAATGTAAGTCAAATCAACCTCTTCCACCCCAATTTGCTTTGGGTCATGGTGTTTCATTGCAGCAATAAGACACTACGCAACATAATGATGAAGAACGCTTAAAAGAAATCCTACACTAGCTCAGAATTGAGAAAAAGAGACAATTATTTATTTAGAGGTAGACTCACAAATTAGAATAGCCTGCTGAAATGGAGAACAGAAACTGAATCCCACAGCTGGAAAAGAGACTGAATGCATGTTCTACATAGTCATAAATAGTATAAGAGGCCACACCCCAGTGGGTGTGTATCCACTGGCTGTAAGACTTCCTACAACACCTCCCCCTTTAGTTTAAATAAGAGAGTTCTAAGTCTAATACAAAATTATATATAATAAGAACAAAGATATTCAATAATTATCCTATCCTAGCTAGTTTAAGTCTTTTATAATAAATAACTTGGCCAAGTCATGAGAAGAATATAACTGCGACTGTCTGGTCTTCAACCCCATCGAAGACCCAAGAAGGGAAATAATATATTGAATAAGCAGTGAGTGCCATCAAGCAACTTTCAAAATGTGCAACAAATGTCAGAGACAACTGGCTACCTGGGCAATCATCCAAAATTCATTTGCAACGTTGAAGCAATCATCTTGAGCTAAGGTCTAGAATAACTGACAGACCATTTTCAGAGGCATGAAATTTTTCAAGACCGTCTTACCCTGTCTTGGCAAGATTTGACAGTCCTGTTTATCCATTTCCAGATGCCATGTACCTTGTCATTGTTTTAGGCATGGGCATTTTTTTTTTGGCCCAAAGGCCACTCTTGCCAAGAAGAAAACAAACTCCAAATGGAGTGTCTCGGTGCTCAACATTCTCTCAGAAATAGGTAAGTGCTGCCAGGAGCAATCATGTCTCACTTCAACAGAACCTTAGAAGTTATTTAAATGCCATGTTCTACATCTCTTTGAAGTGGTTGAAACTTTCTTATCTTTGCAGAATATAATCTCTGTGTATCTAAAGACCCTGATTAGTCTAACAATAAGTATAACAAATGTAGATGACTACTGATCTATAATTCTTAATACATATATAACTTAAAGACTAAGAGTTCATATTAGAATGTTATACAATTCACAACTGTGCAACAAATGAGGACAATGACCTCAAAATGTAAACAATGTATTAGTGATCAGAGGTAGAAATGTACCTTGAAATATGATATATATATATATCAATATATATATAAATGTTTTAAGCAAAGGTAAAAGCATGCATAAAACACTCAATGTAACTTAATTTGTATCAATATACAAGAATCTATACCAATGTAATTGCCTATAAATAATAACTCACAAGTATTCACTCTATTACTCACTATTATTATTAGTGTAAGCTCACAATAATCTATATCCCATCTGAATTTTCCTTTTTTTCAAAGAGATCCCTGAGCATTTAAAATTTCCCCCAACCCCCAACCCTTACCAATTATAATCAACCCCTAAATAATGTCCCTAACCCTGAGGACAAACTTTGTTGGAAGAGGGACTGTTGTCTTGTAGAATTACTTCCAGCTGTCATGGAGGCAATGTTCTTTCTATGAGATCCTGTGAAGGTAAAAATGATGGTTAAGTTCCAAGGTTACTGTCTGGTATAATTGCAAATAGTCTCTGAGTATTTAGTAGGGTTTTTCTGAGGTTCCTATTTCGAGGTCTGGTCAGAATGTTGTAAAAAAAAAAAGTGTACCATTTCAACTAACCAAGTTGAAACCATCTTGAGCAACTGGTACCCAAAACAGGTCTTACAGTAGCGGTATCAGCATCATGACATCATATCAACCAGGTGGAGGAGTTGTTGTCAGACCCCATCTTCTTCCTAGAAACTTCAAAGATTACTACAGGAAAATTCACTGAATCCGAAACACTTTCACCATCCTTGGCTTCTGAGCATCCCCAAATGTTCAGGAATTACAGAATCCCTGGATTTGCAGCATCTCCAACAGCTTCAGATCCCAGGCTTTGCAGTATTTCTGGTTTGCAGCATCCCTGACACCTTCAGCATGCCGGGATTCTCAGCATCCTCATGACCATCAGCTTCCAGAGCTTTGTTGTTTCCCTAAACCCCAAATCTCTAAGTATTTTGGGACTGACAGAATCCCTTATCCCTCTCTCAGTCACTGTCCTGGGCTTTGCAGCATCCCCAATCCACTTTTACGGTTACCTTCCCTGTCTTCAAAGCATCCCTGATACCGTCAATGTCCCAGAATATGTGGCATCCCAGACATCATCCACTTAGTGGGCTTTACAGTATGCCTGCCTTCACAGCATCCCTGACACCATTACCATCTTGGGCTTTGAGGCATCCCAATCCACTTGCACAGTCACCTTCCGGGGATGCAGAGCATCCCTGGCTTCACAGAATTATCAACACCTTCACCATCCTGGGCATCACAGCATTCCCAAAATATCATCGTAAGGGGCAAACAGCATCCCTGGATTCACAGTATCTCTGACAGCTTCAAAGTCCCAGGCTTTGCAGAATCCCTGGCATGGCAGTATCCATGACACCTTTAGTATTCAGTCCTTTGCAGCATCTGTAGATTACCAGCATCTGTGACACCTTCAGAGTCCCTCATTTTGCTGCACTTCTGGCATTTTAGCCTCAGTGACACCATCACAGTGAAGGTTTTGTCAGAATCCTCAATACCATGAGCATCCAGGGCTTCGTTGTATCCCTGAACCCTAAAAATCTCAGTGTCCTGGGATTCAAAGAATCCCTTATTCCCACCTCAGTCACAGTCGTGGGCTTCACAGTACATAGACACCTTCCCTGGCTTCAGAGTATCCCCTATACCATCAATGTCCCAAGCTATGAAGCACCACCAATATCATCCAGGTCTAGAGCATCACATCATCCCTGGTATCACAGCATTACCAACTCCATCCTAGTTCTGGCTGATGCAGAATCTATCATGCATGACTCAGTCACTGTCCTGAGCTAACAGTTCCACAACATCATCAATGTCCAGGGCTTCCCAACATCCTTGGATTTGCAGCATCTCAGACACCTTCTGAGTACCAGGCCTTGTGACATCCATGGTGTTGCAGCCTATGGGACAACTTAAGCATTCAGGTTTGTTTTTTTTTTTTTTTTTTTTTTTTGCATCCTCAACTCCATCAGTTCCTATCATCCCTGAACCTCAAAACTATCAGTGTCCTCCAATTCCCAGAATCCCTTATGCTTCACTCTGTCACCTTCCTATCCTTTTCAGCATCTCTGATCTCCTTACACAATCATCTTCCCTGGCTTCGCGGCATCCAACATATTGTCAATGTCTGGGGCTATGTGGCATTTCCAATATCATCCACATATTGGGCTTCACATCTTGCATGATCCCGGCATCCCTAACATCATCAATGTCCTGGGCTTTGCAGCATCCTCAATCATCTCACATAGTCACCTTTCTATGCTGCACAGCATCCCTGACTTTGCAGCATTTCCAAAACATTCACCATCTTGGGCTTCACAGCATCCCCGAAATATCAGGGTCAGGGATCACAGTATCCCTGGATTCTAAGCATCTCTGATACCTTCCAAGTACCTGACTTTGCAGCATCCCAGACACCTTCAGCATGCAGGGCTTTGCCGCTTCCTCACCACCATCAATGCACAGAGCTTCATAACTTCCTTGAACCCCCAAATTCTCAGCATCCTAGGATTCATAGAATCCCTTCTTCCCAACTCAGTGAATGTACTGGGCTTCTCAGTTTCCCTGATCCCCTTACACAGTCATCTTCCCTGACTTCACAACATCCTCCATACCATCAATGTCCCAGGCTCTGAAGCATCCCCGACATCATCCACATCCATGGCCTCACAGCATCCCTGGATTCAGGGAATCCTTGATACACTGCCTGGGCTTTGAAGCATCGCCAACCCCCTTACACAGTCACCTTCCCTGGCTTCCCATCATACCCCACACCATCAATGTTCCTGACTATGAAGCTTCACAGCATCCCTGACACCATCACCATCCTTGCACATTCCCCTTCCTGGGTTTCACAGCATCCCTGAGCTTGCAACATCCCCAACAGCTTCACCATCCTGGGCTTCACAGCATCCTCAAAATATCAGCATCAGGCATCTAGGGCTTTACAGCATCCCTGGATAACACCATAAACATCTTGGGCATCACAGATCCCTTAGCCCTGACTCAGCCACCTTCCCTGGCATTCCATCATCCCCCATACCATCACTGACCTGGGGTATAAAACATCCCTGACATCATTCACATCCAGGACTTCACAGCATTCCCAACACCATCAAGTCCTAGGCTTCGCAGAATCCCTTGCCCCCAACCCAGTCACCATCCTGGGCTTCATAGCATCCCTGACATCATCAGTGTCCTGGGCTTCACAGCATTCCTAAATTTGCAGCATCTCTGGCACTTTTAGAGTTCCAGACTTTGCAGCATCCCTGGCTTTGCAGCAACCCCAACACCGTCAGCAACCAGGGCTTTGCAGCATCCTGAACACCATCAGTGTCCTGGGTTTTACAGCATCCCCACTCACTCCCTGACAATATTTTATTCCAAATCTTTGCAGCATCCCTGAAACCACCAACATCTATGGACCATAGCATCCATGACTTGTCAGCATCCCCAATGCCATCAGTGTCCAGGGCTTGTCAGCATCCCCGGTTTCACAGCATCCCTGTCACCAGCAGCGTCCATGGCTTCCCAGCATCCCCAACACCATCACCATCCTGGGCTATGCAGAGTTCCCTATCCCTGACAAATTCACCATCCTTGGCTTAATAGTATCCCCAACATTGTCAGCATCCAAGGCTTTGGAGCATCCCTGACACAGTCACCTTCCCTGCCTTCAGAGCATCCCCAACATCCTCAGCATCCTGGACTTAGCAGCATTTCTGGCTTTGAAGCATCCCAGACACTGTCAGTGTCTAAGGCTTTGCAGCATCCGCGACACTGTCGGCATTCAGGGCTTCACAGCAACCCCAACACCATCAGCATCCCGGTCTTCATAGAATCCCCAACAAGGTCAGTCTCTTTGGCTTAGCAGTGTCCCTGGTCCAGCCACCCTTTGCATCCCCAGCCCAACCCTTTCTCAGCTACAACTCACCTCTGGAACCCTCGCTTACAGCAGTTAGTAGCTCCCTGGACACCAAGACAGGCATGCAGTTTCCAGAAGACAAAGCTGTGGGAAGAGAGTAGAGTTAGGTCACCTTGGAGATAGATCCTCACTCCCAAAACAGCAGGAGAGAAATGAACTCAGGTGGGGAAAAGCAAGGGGGCAGGGGAAGGGCACGGGACCAATGCAGGGAATTGGTGGAAACTCAGAGGTGGGCAGTGACAGTGGGGGAAGAGGGGGCAAGCTCTTGCAGGGGGCAGGTTTGAAACCTGGGTTAGCTGAGGCCGGATGCGAGGGTAGAGGAGGCTACAGCGTGGGCGGAACACTTCCGAAGCTCTCCTGGGGCCTAGTCCACCCCCACAGGGATCCAGCACAAAGGTCTCCCTTGTTATTGCTGGAAGAGTCCATGAGCGGCTTGGTTTAGCAAAACAAACTCAAGATGAAGAATGTCCTGTGAGGCCTTTGTGATTCTACTTTTGTTCTTTCTGTAGTCTTGAGGTTGTGTGTATGTGTGTGTGCGTGTGTGTATGTATCATATGTACGTATTATACACACACACACACAACTTGATAGAGAAGTTTGGTGTGGTGGTTCTCACTTATAATTCCGGAATTTTGGAGACAAGCAGGATTGCCACAAACTCAAGACTATAGAAACCTCTCCAAAAAGAACAAAAGTAGAATCACAAAGTCCTCACAGGACATTCTTCATCTTGAATTTGTTTGTTAAACCAAGGCCCCCATGGACACTTTTCTATGGATAACAAGGGAGACCTTTGTGCTGGATCCCTGTGGGGGCGGACTAGGTCCCCAGGTGAACTTCTGCAGTGTTCGGCCCACCCTGTGTCCACCCCCTCATCTCTCCTCAGTCAACCCAGGTTTCAGCCATGCCCACTGCACGAGATTCTCCCCCCTCCCCCATTGTCACCGCCCACCTCAGAGTTTCCACCAACTGCCGCCTTGGTCCCGCCCCCGCCCCCCGCGTCTTCCTCCACCTGGGTTCATTTCTCTCCTGCTGCTTTAGAAGTGAGGATCTCCAAAGCTAACTATCTCCTGTCTCTTCCCACAACTGCGTCATCTTCTGGGGACTGCGTGCCTGTCTTGGCGTCCAGAGAGCTGCTGACTAAGGAGAGCGAGGGTTCCAGAGGTAAGTGGTGGCAGAGAGAGGATTGGGCTGGAGATGCAACCAGGTGGCAGGGCAGGGGATGCTGCTAAATCAAGGACACTGACCTTGTTTGGGATGCTGTGAAGTCCTGGACACTGACAGTGTTGAGGATGCTGTAAAAGCCCAGAATGCTGACCACGTAGTCGATGCTGCGATGCCCTGGATGCTGAGTATATCAGGGATGCTGCGAAACCAGTGACACTGATGGAGTTGGAGATGCAGTGATGGAGCACGCCTGTAATCCCAGTACTCTAGAGGCAGAGGCAGGTGAGTTGGAGGGCAGCCTGGTCTACGAAGAAAGTTCCAGGACAGAGAGAGCTGTTACACAGAGAAACCCTCTCCTCAAACACTAAAACAAACCCATTAGGCTTTAAGAGCCCTCAGAGGCTATTGGGTCATCTGTATATTGATAGTGACAGGAGTTTTGACTTAGAAAGGAAAGATTTTTCTGTGTATGAAAGGAATAGCAGCCAAAGGCTTGAGTGTTCAGTGTCTAGTGTTAAAGATCATATGTGCTGGACAGTAGGTTTCTTTGGAGTGGGTATGCTGAAAGGTGCAGGAGGGACAAAATTCTCCCAAGGGTATTTTAATTTTTTTCCAGATAGAATGACTTCTTGCAAACAGGTTTGTTGTATAAAAGAAGAGACATGCTCAGTGTGGTTCAGTAATTTGCCCAATCCTGCATAACTTACAACCGTTTCTGGTTCTCTCTGTGTGTACTATGTACACAGGCATATGTAGAGGGGTGGCTGTTCTCTCCTTCCATGGAGGTAGTGGGTGGAACTAAGGTCTTCAGGTTTGGCATGCAAGTGCCTGTGCCCATAAAACCCTTTCCTTTGGCCCAATTTTCTGCCTTCTTTTTCTTTTTGGTGTCATGAGACAGTGTTTCCCTGTAGTTCTGTCTGTCCTGGAATTTGTTCTCTAGACCAGGCTGGTCTTGAATAGAGAAATCCACCTGTCTCTGTGTATTAGGCATGTTCTACTACCTCCTGGCATTTCTGATTTTCTTTTTTTTTCCTCTTTTTTTATTCTTTTTTAATTAAAACTTCCAACTGCTCCCCGTTTCCCATTTCCCTCCCCCTCCTCCCACATATTGCCCCTCCCCCCGCTCCCCTCCCCCTATCCCCACTCCTCTTCTCCTCCCCCCAGTCCATTCCCCCTCCCTCTCGATACTGAAGAGCAGTCCAAATTCCCTGCCCTGCAGGAAGACCAAGGTCCTCCCACTTGTATCTAGGTCCAGGAAGGTGAGCATCCAAACCGGCTAGGCTCCCACAAAGCCAGTTCATGTATTAGGATCGAAACCTAGTGCCATTGTCCTTGGCTTCTCATCAGCCTTCATTGTCCGCCATGTTCAGAGAGTCCAGTTTCAACCCATGCTTATTCCGTCCCAGTCCAACTGGCCTTGGAGAGCTCCCAATAGATCAGTTCCACTGTCACAGTGGGTGGGTGCACGCCTCGTGGTCCTGATTTCCTTGCTCATGTTCTCCCTCCTTCTGCTCCTCATTTGGACCTTAAGAGCTCAGACCGTTGCTCCAAATTGGGTCTCTCTCTCTCTCGATCCATCGCCAGATGAAAGTTCCCGTGCCATTCTCCTTGGCCTCTCGTCAGCTCTCATTGTCCGCCACATTCAGAGAGTCCGGTTTTATCCCATGTTTTTTCATTAGCAGTCCAGCTGGCCTTGGTGAGCTCCCAATAGATTGGCCCCACTGTCTCAGTGGTTGGGTGCACCCCTCATGGTCCTGACTTCCCTGTTCATGTTCTCTCTCCTTCTGCTCCTCATTATAACCTTGGGAGCTCAGTCCGGTGCTCCAGTGTGGGTCTCTGTCTCTATCTTCATCCATCGCTAGATGAAGGTTCTATGGCGATATGCAAGATATTCATCAGTAGGATTATAGGATAGTTTCATTTCAGGTTCCCTATCCTCAGGTGCCCCAATGAACTAACTGGGGACATTGCCCTGGGCATCTGGTAGCCATTCCAAGTTCACGTCTCTTGCCAACCCTTAGGTGGCTCCCTTAACTAAGGTATGATATTCCCTGCTCCCCTATCCAAACTTCCTTTATCCCCAATCACCCCGATTCTCCCAGTTCCCCTCATCCTCTCCTTCACACTTTTCTCTCCCCATCACCCCTCATCCCCATCCCACCCCAACCCCAAGATTCCAATTTTTTGCCCATCGATCTTGTCTATTTCCCATAGTTGGGAGGATATCTATATGTTTTTCCTTGGGTTTACCCTCTTTTTTTTCTCATTTTTTAAATTCTTTTTTAATTAAAATTTCCAACTGCTCCCTGTTTCCCATTTCCCTCCCCCTCCTCCCACCTATTTCCCCCTCCCCCCGCTCCCCTCCCTCTATCCCCACTCCTCTTCTCCCCCCAGTCCATTCCCCCTCCCTCTCGATACTGAAGAGCAGTCCAAATTCCCTGCCCTACAGGAAGACCAAGGTCCTCCCACTTGTATCTAGGTCCAGGAAGGTGAGCATCCAAACAGGCTAGGCTCCCACAAAGCCAGTTCATGTATTAGGATCGAAACCTAGTGCCATTGTCCTTGGCTTCTCATCAGCCTTCATTGTCCGCCATGTTCAGAGAGTCCAGTTTCTACCCATGCTTATTCAGTCCCAGTCCAGCTGCCCTTGGAGAGCTCCCAATAGATCAGATCCACTGTCACAGTGGGTGGGTGCCCACCTCGTGGTCCTGATTTCCTTGCTCATGTTCTCCCTCCTTCTGCTCCTCATTTGGACCTTAAGATCTCAGACCGTTGCTCCAAATTGGATCTCTGTCTCTCTCTCGATCCATCCCCAGATGAAAGTTCCCGTGCCATTCTCCTTGGCCTCTCGTCAGCTCTCCTTGTCCGCCACATTCAGAGAGTCCGGTTTTATCCCATGTTTTTTCATTAGCAGTCCAGCTGGCCTTGGTGAGCTCCCAATAGATCGGCCCCACTGTCTCAGTGGTTGGGTGCACCCCTCATGGTCCTGACTTCCCTGTTCATGTTCTCTCTCCTTCTGCTCCTCATTAGGACCTTGGGAGCTCAGTCCAGTGCTCCAGTGTGGGTCTCTGTCTCTATCTCCATCCATCGCTAGGTGAAGGTTCTATGACGATATGCAAGATATTCATCAGTATGATTATAGGATAGGTTCATTTCAGGTTCCCTATCCTCAGGTGCCCCAATGAACTAACTGGGGACATTGCCCTGGGCATCTGGTAGCCATTCCAAGTTCAAGTCTCTTGCCAACCCTTAGGTGGCTCCCTTAACTAAGGTATGATATTCCCTGCTCCCCTATCCAAACTTCCTTTATCCCCAATCACCCCGATTCTCCCAGTTCCCCTCATCCTCTCCTTCACACTTTTCTCTCCCCATCAACCCTCATCCTTATCCCACCCCACCCTCAAGATTCCAATTTTTTTCCCATCAATGTTGTCTATTTCCCATTGCTGGGAGGATATCTATATGTTTTTCCTTGGGTTTACCCTCTTGTTTAGCTTCTTTAGGATCACAAATTATAGACTCAGTGGCCCCTATCCATGGCTAGAAACCAATTATGAGTGAGTACATCCCATGATCTTCTTTTTGGGTCTGGGTTACCTCACTCAGGATCGTATTTTCTATTTCCATCCATTTGCATGCAAAATTCGAGAACTCATTGTTTTTTACCGCAGAGTAGTACTCTAATGTGTATATATTCCACACAATCTTCATCCATTCTTCCATTGAAGGACACCTAGGATGCTTCCAGATTCTGCCTATTACAAATAATGCTGTTATGAACATAGTTGGACAAATGCTTTTGTCATATAATAGGACATCTCTTGGGTATATTCCCAAGAGTGCTATTGCTGGGTCCAGGGGTAGGTTGATCCCAATTTTTCTGAGAAACCACCACACTGATTTCCAAAGTGGTTGCACAAGTTTGCAGTCCCACCAGCAATGGATGAGGGTACCCCTTTCTCCACAACCTCTCCAGCAAAGGCTATCCTTGGTGTTTTAGATTTTAGCCATTCTGACAGGTGTTAGATGATATCTCAAAGTTGTTTTGATTTGCATTTCTCTGATCGCTAAGGAGGTTGAGCATGACCTTAAGTATCTTTTGGACATTTGAACTTCTTCTGTTGAGAATTCTCTGTTCAGTTTAGTGCCCCATTTTTTAATTGGGTTAATTATCCTTTTAAAGTCTAGTTTCTTGAGTTCTTTATATATTTTGGAGATCAGACCTTTGTCTGTTGCGGGGTTGGTGAAGATCTTCTCCCAGTCAGTAGGCTGCCTTTTTGTCTTAATGACAGTGTCCTTTGCTTTACAGAAGCTTCTCAGTTTCGGGAGGTCCCATTTATTCACTGTTGCCCTTCATGTCTGTGCTGCTGGGGTTATACATAGGAAGCGATCTCCTGTGCCCATATGTTGTAGGGTACTTCCCATTTTCTCTTCTATCAGGTTCAGTGTGTTCAGATTGATATTGAGGTCTTTGATCCATTTGGACTTGAGGTTTGTGCATGGTGATAGATATGGGTCTATTTTCATTCTTCTACAGGTTGACATCCAATTGTGCCAGTACCATTTGTTGAAGAAGCTTTCTTTCTTCCATTGTATACTTTTAGCTCCTTTATCGAAAATCAGTTGTTCATAGGTTTGTGGGTTAAAATCCGGGTCTTCTATACGATTCCATTGGTCGACTTCTCTGTTTTTATGCCAGTACCAAGCTGTTTTCATTACTGTAGCTCTGTAATAGAGTTTGAAGTCAGGGATGGTAATGCCTCCAGAAGTTCCTTTATTATATAAGATTGTTTTGGCTATCCTGGGTTTTTTGTTTCTCCATATAAAGTTGATTATTGTCCTTTCAAGATCTGTGAAGAATTTTGATGGGATTTTAATGGGGATTGCATTGAATCTATAAATTGCCCTTGGTAGAATTGCCATTTTTACTATGTTGATCCTCCCAATCCAAGAGAAAGGGAGATCCTTCCATTTTCTGGTATCCTCTTCAATTTCTTTCTTCAATGCCTTAAAGTTCTTGTCAAATAGATCTTTCACTTCCTTGGTCAGAGTTACCCCAAGATATTTTATGCTGTTTGTGGCTATCGTGAAAGGTGATGATTCTCTTATTTCCTTCTCTGCTTCCATATCCTTTATGTATAAGAGGGCGACTGATTTTTTGAAGTTGATCTTGTATCCTGCCACATTACTAAAATGATTATCAGCTGTAGGAGTTTTTGGTGGCGGTTTTGGGGTCGCTTATGTACACTATTATATCATCTGCAAATAATGCAAGTTTGACTTCTTCCTTTCCAATTTGAATCCCTTTTATCCCCATATTTTGCCTTATTGCTATTGCTAAAACTTCAAGAACTATATTGAAGAGGTATGGAGAGAGTGGACAGCCTTGGCGTGTTCCTGATTTTAGTGGGATGGTTTTAAGTTTCTCTCCATTTAATTTGATATTAGCTGTCGGCGTGCTGTATTTAGCTTTAATTATATTTAGGTATGACCCTTGTATCCCTAATCTCTCCAAGACTTTTATCATAAAGGGATGTTGAATTTTGTCAAATGCTTTTTCAGCATCTAATGAAACGATCATATGGTTTTTTTCTTTCAGTTTTTTTATATGATGGATTACATTGATAGATTTGCGTATGTTAAACCAGCCCTGCAACTCTGGGATGAAGCCTACTTGATCATAATGGATAATTTTTCTAATGTGTTCTTGGATTCGGTTTGCCAGAATTTTGTTGAGGATGTTTGTGTCGATGTTCATGAGTGAGATTGGCCTGTAATTCTCTTTCTTGCTTGGGTCTTTGTGTGGTTTTGGAATCAGAGTTACTGTAGCTTCATAGAAGGAATTTGGCAATGACTCTTCTGTTTCTATATTGTGAAATACATTAAGGAGTATAGGTATTAGGTCTTCTTGGAAGTTCTTGTAGAATTCCACATTAAAACCATCTGGTCCTGGACTTTTTTTGGAAGGGAGGTTTTTGATAACAGCTTCAAATTCTTCACGACTAACAGGTCATTTAGGTTGTTCACCTGGTCCTGGTTTAACTTTGGTATATGGTATTTATCTAAAAAAGTGTCCATTTCTTTTACATTTTCCAGTTTTATGGCATACAGGCTTTTGTAGTAAGATCTAATGATTCTCTGAATTTCCTCTGTGTCTGTGATTATGTCCCCCTTTTCATTTCTGATCCTATTAATTTGCAAATTCTCTCTCTGCCGTTTGATTAGTTTAAATAGGGGTTTATCAATCTTGTTGATTTTCTCCAGGAACCAGCTTTTTGATTCATTGATTCTTTCAATTGTTTTCTGTGTTTCTATTTTGTTGATTTCAGCCCACAGTTTGATTATTTCCAGTCTTCTACCCCTTCTAGGTGAGTCTGCTTCTTTTTTCTCTAGAGCTTTCAGGTGGGCTGTTAAGTCTCCAATGTGTGCTTTCTCTGTTTTCTTTAAGTGGGCAGTTAGTGCTATGAACTTTCCTCTCAGGACTGCTTTCATAGTGTCCCATAGGTTTGAGTATGTTGTTTCTTTATTTTCATTGTCTTCAAGGAAGACTTTAATTTCTTTCTTTATTGCTTCCTTAATCCAGGTATGGTTCAGTAGTTGACTATTCAGTTTCCATGAGTTTGTAGGCTTTCTGGGGGTAGCATTGTTGCTGAATTCCAGCTTTAATCCATGGTGATCTGATAAGATACAGGTGGTTATTAATATTTTTTGTAACTGTGGATGTTTGCTTTGTTACCGAGTATGTGGTCGATTTTTGAGAAGGTTCTATGAGCTGCAGAGAAGAAGGTATATTCTTTCCTATTTGGGTGGAATATTCTATAGATGTCTGTTAAGTCCATTTGATTCATTACCTCCATTAATTTTCTTATTTCTCTGTTAGGTTTCTGTCTAATTGACCTGTCCATTGGTGAGAGAGGAGTATTAAAGTCTCCTACTATTAATGTGTGGGGTTTGATGGCTGCCTTGAGTTTTAACAATGTTTCTTTTACATAAGTGGGTGCTTTTATATTAGGGGCATAGATATTCAGGATTGAGACTTCATCCTGATGAATTGTTCCTGTTATGAGTAGAAAATGTCCCTCTCCATCTCTTCTGATTGATTTAAGTTTGAAGTCAACTTTGTTAGAAAATAGTATGGCCACACCTGCTTGTTTCTTAGGTCCATTTCCTTGATACGCCTTATCCCAACCCTTTACTCTGAGTAGGTGCCTGTCTTTGTGGTTGAGGTGTGTTTCTTGTAAACAGCAGAATGTTGGATCCTGTTTTCGTATCCAATCTCTTAGTCTGTGCCTTTTTATAGGTGAGTTGAGTCCATTGACATTGATATTAATGACCAGTGGTTGTTAACTCCGGTCACTTTTTTAGTAGTAGATTTTGTGTGTTTCCCTTCTTTGAGTTGCGCTGGTAAAGGGTCTCTAGATGTCTGAGTTATTGTGGTCATTGTTGGACTCCTTGATTAGTGATTTTCCTTCTATTACTTTCTGTAAGGCTGGATTTGTGGCTACGTATTGTTTAAATTTGTTTTTATCCTGGAAAATTTTGTTTTCTCCATTTATAGTGAACGAAAGCTTGGCTGGGTATAGTAGTCTGGGCTTGCATCCATGGTCTCTTAGTTTCTGCAGTACATCTATCCAGGACCTTCTGGCTTTCATGGTTTCCATAGAGAAGTCAGGTGTAAATCTGATAGGTTTACCTTTATAAGTAACTTGGCCTTTTTCCTTTGCTGCTCTTAGTATCCTTTCTTTATTCTGTATGCTTTGTGTTTTGATTATTATATGGCGAGAGGATTTTTTTTTTTGATCCAGCCTATTCGGTGTTCTGTATGCTTCTTGAACCTTCATAGGTATATCTTTCTTTAGCTTGGGAAAGTTTTCTTCTATAATTTTATTAAATATATTTTCTGGACCGTTGAGCTGCGCTTCTTCTCCTTCTTCTATTCCTATTATTCTTAGGTTTGGTCTTTTTTTTTTTTTTTTTTTTTTTTTTTTTTTTTTTTTATTCTTTTTTAATTAAAATTTCCACCTGCTCCCCGTTTCCCATTTCCCTCCCCTCCTCCCAAATATTGCCCCCTCCCCCCACTCCCCTCCCCCTATCCCCACTCCTCTTCTCCTCCCCCCACACCATTCCCCCTCCCTCTCGATACTGAAGAGCAGTCCAAATTCTCTGCCCTGCGGGAAGACGAAGGTCTTCTATCTACGTCCAGGAAGGTGAGCTTCTAAACAGGCTAAGCTCCCACAAAGCCAGTTCATGTATTAGGATTGAAACCTAGTGCCATTGTCCTTGGCTTCTCATCAGTCTTCATTGACCGCCATGCTCAGAGAGTCCGGAATCAACCCATGCTTATTCAGTCCCAGACCAGCTGGCCTTGGTGGGCTCCTAATAAATCAGTTCCACTGTCACAGTGGGTGGGTGCATCCCTCGTGGTCCTGATTTTTTGCTCTTGTTCTCCCTCCTTCTGCTCCTCATTTGGACCTTAAGAGCTCAGACCGTTGCTCCAAATTGAGAATCTGTCTCTACCTCGATCCATCGCCAGATGAAGGTTCTAAGGTGATATGCAAGAAATTCATCAGTATAGGATAGGGTCATTTCAGGTTCCCTCTCCTTAGTTGCCCAAGGTACCAGCTGGGGACATATTCCTGGACACCTGCGAACCCCTCTAGAGTCAAGTCTCTTGCCAGCCCTAAGATGGCTCCCTTAGATAGGATATATACTTCGCTGCTCCCGTATCCATCCTTCCTATATCCCAACCATCCCAATCCCCCGAGCTCCTCCCATCCTCCCCTTCTCATATTTCTCATCCCATTTCCCCTTTGCCCCGTGCCACCTCACCCGCAAGTTCCCAGTTTTTGCCCTGCAATCTTGTCTACTTCCCCCTCTCCATGCGGATGACTATATGATTTTCTTTGGGTTCACTTTCTTATTTAACTTCTATAGGATCACACATTATATGCTTAATGTCTTTTATTTATGGCTAGAAACCGATTATGAGTGAGTACATCCCATGTTCCTCTTTTTGGGTCTGGGATACCTCACTCAGGATAGTGTTTTCTATTTCCATCCATTTGCACGCAAAATTCGAGAAGTCATTGTTTTTTACTGCTGAGTAGTACTCTAATATGTATATATTCCACACTTTCTTTATCCATTCCTCCATTGAAGGGCATCTAGGTTGTTTCCAGGTTTTGGCTATTACAAACAATGCTGCTATGAACATAGTTGAACAGATACTTTTGTCATTTGATGTGGCATCTCTTGGGTATATTCCCAATAGTGGTATTACTGGATCTTGGGGTAGGTTGATCCCAAATTTCCTGAGAAATCGCCACACTGATTTCCAAAGTGGTTGCACAAGTTTGCATTCCCACCAGCAATGAATGAGTGTGCCTCGTTCTCCACAACCTCTCCAGCAAAGGCTATCATTGGTGTTCTTGATTTTAGCCATTCTGACAGGTGTAAGATGGTATCTCAAAGTTGTTTTAATTTGCATTTCCCTTATCGCTAAGGAGGTTGAGCATGACCTTAGGTGTCTTTTGGCCATTTGAATTTCTTCTGTTGAGAATTCTCTGTTCAGATCAGTGCCCCATTTTTTTATTGGGTTCATTAGCATTTTAAAGTTTAGTTTCTTGAGTTCTTTATATATTTTGGTGATCAGACCTTTGTCTGTTGCAGGGTTGGTGAAGATCTTCTCCCAGTCAGTGGGTTGCCTTTTTGTCTTAGTGACAGTGTCCTTTGCTTTACAGAAGCTACTCAGTTTCAGGAGGTCCCATTTATTCAATGTTGCCCTTAATGTCTGTGCTGCTGGGGATAAACGTAGGAAGTGATCTCCTGTACCCATATGTTGTAGAGTACTTCCAACTTTTTCTTCTATCAGGTTCAGTGTGTTCAGACTAATATTGAGGTCTTTAATCCATTTGGACTTGAGTTTTGTGCATGATTAAGGTGTTCATGTCCTCCTGTTGTGAGGTTGCTGGGTTCTGGTGGTTTCATATAGTTTTTCAGATTGTTGGGTGAATTCTTCCATTGGCGCCTGCCCTTCTCTTTCTCTGAATGCTCTTCTGTGGATCTTCTTTTACCTGACCAGGTCTCCTTGCCTACTGATGTACCTTCCCAGTGATGGCTACTCTGCAGTGATAGCTCTCCTGGTGCTCCAGTGATGTCTCTCCTGGTACCAATATCAGATCTCCATGCCCAAAGACGGCTCTCCTGGTACCCAGATTAGCTCTCCCACTGATGGCTCTCCTGGTGCATTTCTGATTTTCTTAACCTACCTAATAAACTCGGTGACGACTATCATTACAGGTCCACATTTTGTTAACTTTTTTTGTCTAAGCTTTTATGTGTATTGTGCATGCCTGATGCCCAAAGACGTCCCAAGGTGTCTGATCCTCTGGAACTGAAGATGCAGACCAATTGTGAGCTACCATGTGGGTTCCAGGAATCAATCCCTGGTACTCTGCAAGAGCAGCTAGTGCTAAAAAGGTTTCACTGTGTGGTCCTGTCTATCCTAGAGCGCAGAGACTCACCTGCCTGTCTTCTGAGTGCCAGGATTACAGGTCTGGCCCACTGTGCTACCTTATTATTTATTATTGCTACTATTAATTCAGAAGATGGGATCTGATGTACATTTGTTACAGATGAGTAATGGAGGTGAGTGAGGTGGACTGAACAGTGGGAGATGGATATACATAAAGAATCACAATGCTGTAGAGAGTGTGTTTGTCCCTTCTCCATCAGGTCCAGATTGAAGACAGCCCCAGTAAATGTTACTGATGGTCCCCTCTCACTCTTCTGAAGTGCTAGGGTTATCCCATCACTGAATTGCACTGGCTCAGCTGTATTTATGGGGTAAATAGTGTGTGTGTTTTCAGGTATCTGGGACCAGTTGCTTATCAGCTCTACGCCTCGTTCCAGGATGACCTCTCCTCTTAGAGTTCAGATGCAAGGAGCCCTTGTAAGTACTGCCTTCCCATTTACGGGGGGTGCTCCCCCACTTTAGGCTAATTAATCCCTTGTTTGATGGGACAGACTGTCTTCATGGCTCATGTCAAACCGTAGAGTCAAATACATCAATCTTAGCCTGTGTAAGACATTGTCTAAGGAGTAGGATTTCTCATAGTAACCCCTGCCTGCAGTTTTTTTTTAAATGCATTTTTCCTTCTTTTTGAAACCGAAAATAATGTTGCTGCCTTAGTGAGATGGGCTCCACACCGGTGGCTTGTGGGGAAAGTCAGTTCCCAGGGTGACGAGCTGCTTGGTCCCTGTGCTGTTTAGTATCAAAAAGAAAAATTGACGAATCTGGGCGTGTTCTAAATAGAAAGGGTTCAGACCGCAGAAGGGATTGTGCCCTTAAATACTGAAAAGGTAAATATGAAAGAAATGACTCAATTGGTTACATGCAGCCATTTACCCAAGTTGGTGTATTCTGAACAATGTGGCCTGTGACTCAGTGAAGCTCATCCTCACTAAAATCAGGCCATTCGTTACACATAGGTTTTGGTTTGTGCCTGTACCAAGGTGTGTTGCCGTTTGTTCTATAGGAACTGGGTACTAGAGAGCAGCCCAGGATAATTGGGCCCCTGCCATTTAAAGTACCATGGTGGTCATATTTTATTCAAAGAAACCAAGCTCCATTCTAAAGATTTGCAACTGACAGCATTTGACATTCTGTAAGGGGACACTGATTTTTTGCTCTTGCTGTAAAGAGGTTTAGTTTTAATGGATCTCTGTGTGCTTTATCACTCTGTTGCTGTATGTTATGAATTCATGTAAATCTCATCTTCAAATTGTAATGGTACCAGCAGCTTAAAGAATGACTGGTTCTCCAGTTAGTTTGCTTTCAGTGTGGTGGTGACTTGGGTATCTGCTCTGACTCGACAGTCTTGATTGTTTTATCAGGGCTAGCAATTGGCAGAGGCATAAAAGAGTACAGCATTTTTTTTATTCTTTTTTAATTAAAATTTCCAACTGCTCCCCGTTTCCCATTTCCCTCCACCTCCTCCCACATATTGCCCCCTCCCCCCACTCCCCTCCCCCATCCCCACTCCTCTTCTCCTCCCCCCAGTCCATTCCCCCTCCCTCTCGATACTGAAGAGCAGTCCAAATTCCCTGCCCTACAGGAAGACCAAGGTCCTCCCACTTCCATCCAGGCCCAGGAAGGTGAGCATCCAAACAGGCTACACTCCCACAAAGCCAGTTCATGTATTAGGATCGAAACCTAGTGCCATTGTCCTTGGCTTCTCATCAGCCTTCATTGTCCGCCATGTTCAGAGAGTCCAGTTTCAACCCATGCTTATTCAGTCCCAGTCCAGCTGGCCTTGGAGAGCTCCCAATAGATCAGTTCCACTGTCACAGTGGGTGGGTGCACGCCTCGTGGTCCTGATTTCCTTGCTCATGTTCTCCCTCCTTCTGCTCCTCATTTGGACCTTAAGAGCTCAGACCGTTGCTCCAAATTGGGTCTCTGTCTCTCTCAGAGTACAGCATTTTTATAAGTATGAGGATGAGGCATCCCTCTAGGAGCCTTCCTGAGTGTAGGACCATGCCCCTGCTACCTGCAGGACATGGTAACAGCTTTCCCTTAATCCGGCCGTTTGACATACTGTGTGTTGATGCTTACAACATTGCCTCCTCTGAGTAAGGGTTTCTGGGTGGTCCCCATGGCAACTGCTGCTCCACAGTAAACACAGGTTAGAGTACCAGTCCTGGAGCCAGTTTCCCACCCTCCAAATCTCAATGCCTCCATGCTCCTTCTTCCTCCATCACCCCTGAACCTTAGAAAGGGGTATGGTGATCATTTCCCCCTGAAAACTGAGTACTTGGGCTGCTGTTCTAAAATAAGAGGAGAGATTACAGCCATGGAGGCTTACTCCTAAAGTGATACAGGCTGTCATAAGGGTGTTCAATCCTGTGGTAGTGATCTGAGCCAGTGGTCAAAAGTATATTTTATGTCTGTGTAAGTATCACAGTTTCATTGGATTTTCTGGTACCAAGTGATTGCATACAGATCTTGAGTACAGCTGCGCATATACCTAGAGCCAGTCTGTAACCTCTTTTTCAAATTACTTGTGTAAGTCAGTCTGTCTTTCTTTCCCTCCTTCCTTCCTTCTTTCTTTTTTGGTTGTTATTATTGTTGTTATTTATTTATGTTTTTGTTCTTACATCCCAACCAATGTTGCCTCCCTCTCTTCTCCTCCCAGTTCCTATGCCAATATCCTTTCCTTCTCTCTCCACCCCCCAAGAAATCCCATCCAATTCCAATCCTTCCTCCTAATATTTTCTCCCCCCCCCGCTTTTTCCCTTCTGTTTCCAAACCCACCAACCCCAGCCGACTAGGGAAATTTATTCTATTTCCCCTCCCAATGGAGGTCGTTGTGTCTACCCCTTAAGCCCTCCTTGCTACTTACTCTCTGTAGGTCTGTGGACCTTATCATGATTATCTTCCCTTTTAATGTTTGTTAACTCATTTACTAGGACAACATCATCAGGACCTCATATTTCAAGCTATTTAGAAATCAGTCTTCTGAACCCAGGAGTTCGGGACATAAACATTTTCTTTCTTTAATAATATTTCTGGAATTAGAATATAATCATGTCATTTCTCCCCTGCCTTCCCTCTAAATGCCCCCATGTCCCTCCTTGAGCACTTTCATTTTCATGGCCTATCTTCCCTTCATTGCTGACACATGTATGTATTTACACACATAAAATTATACAGCTATAGCCTTCTCAGTCTATAGAATGTTTTTCATCTGTGGATGTTTTCCGGGATGCCCCTTTGGTTTTGGATGACCACTTAGTGCTTCCCTGGGAAAAGGATTCCTCCCACTCTGGGCATTGTAGCTCAGTGCCGACATATTTTGGAGACACCTTCTTTTAATGGGTGTGGGAGGCACATGAAGCTGTTAGAGAGTTCTGCTTACTACTCATTTTAGCAGGAAACAACTGAAAATTAATGAGTTTTTCTGTTAACACATCTATTAGAAGGTTGAGGTAATTAACCAAAAGAAGTAAAATAAAGTCTATATCAGTTTTCATTTTCTGTTTGTTGTATTCCTGGAAAGAACACTCCACAATAACATGTGAGCAGAGTTCTTTTCAAAATAACACTGCTTAAGAATGAACAGCCAACACACCAGAAATATAATTCTGACTTAGCCAAGGACAGGAAAACGGAATCTTGAAGACAAGCTTAAATGGTCTGGAAAGAAATTAAGACCAGAAAAACATGTACAAATTATCAATTAAAGCTATGCAGGTGCTTTTGGAACCAATAAATTCACCTTATTATTTACATGAAACGTTCCCACTGTCAAACAGGGGCTTGCATTGCATCATAGGATTAGATGTTCACTAACACTCTTTAGGAAGGTGAAAGAAAAATTAAATGTGACTTTATTATTCAGAAGAGAAAAGAGGTTGTGCAACTAAAATAAAACACGTTTTTACAATGCGATTCATTTTGTGGGTGTGTGCTTCATAGGATGACTAAAGTATTGAAGTGAATTTTTATTGTAAAGCTTACTATTTTTCTTGGGACTCATTAAAATGGAAAGGAATCCATCATGAGAAAGGAGATATTAGAATATTCAGAATGGTTTTCCTGGTGATTGAGAACTGTAAACCCGACAACAGCAAAAACAAAATTAAATAGCTGAGAAAATTCCGAGTGACCAGTTTCACATGGCTAAATATTCTCTCCTGAATGTTTGCCTAAAGATGCTGATGTGTGTGCTAGTGTGTGTCTGAAATGGATGGGAGATGGAGAATATGCCAGTTGTGGGTCACACTGGAAGTTCAGTTTTTAACATACAGAAACACTACTGCTCTGTTTATGCTTGAGTCTCCTTAGAAAAGAATTTGTACTGTTAAGTCTAAAAAAATGAAATAAAAATATATTTATTAATTTATTATTTTTATTTTAATTGAGCTATATATTTTCTCTGCTCCCCTCCCTTTCTCTCCCCTCCAATTATACCCTCTCCCGTGGACCTCATGCTCCCAGTTTACCCACGAGATACTGTCTTATTCTACTTCCCATAGATCCATGTATGTCTCTCTTAGGGTCCTCTGTTGTCTGGGATTGTGAATTACTTTTTTTTTTGCTTTATGTCTAAAACCAACATATGCATGAGTACATATATCTGTCTTTATGGATCTGGATTACCTCACTCAATACGATTTTTTAAAACTTTTTTTTGATTTTCATACTTATATTTATGCTAAATGTAAACAACAACTTAAAATGTATCCAATTATTTCCTTTATCACTGCTTTTAAGTCTTACCTTTTATCACGCCTTTCTGCCTAAAAGAATCCTGTGACTGCACTAGAATACACAGATGCACCTTTAATCTCTTAAAATTCTGATTTTTAAAATTCTTTTTTTATTATGATTCTTTTTTTTATTAATTAATTAATTTATTTAATTATTAAAGATTTCTGCTTCTTCCCCGCCACCACCTCCCATTCCCCCCCACCCCGAATCAAGTCATCCTCCCTCCTCAGCCCAAAGAGCAAGCAGGTTTCCCTGCCCTGTGGGAGCTCCAAGGACCACCCACCTCCATCTAGGTCTAGTAAGGTGAGCATCCAAACTACCTAGGCTCCCACAAAGCCATTATGTGCAATAGGATCAAGAACCCATTGCCATTGTTCTTCAGTTCTCAGTAGTCCTCATTGTCCATTATGTTCAGCGAGACCGGTTTTGTCCCATGCTTTTTCAGACCCCGGGCAGCTGGCCTTGGTGAGTTCCCGATAGAACATCCCCATTGCCTCAGTGTGTGGGTGCACCCCTCGCGGTCCTGAGTTCCTTGCTCGTGCTCTCTCTCCTTCTGCTCCTCCTTTGGATCGTGAGACTTCAGTCCAGTGCTCTAATGTTGGTCTCTGTCTCTGTCTTCTTTCATCGCCTGATGAAGGTTAATATTCAGGAGGATGCTTATAT
Source organism: Chionomys nivalis (assembly GCF_950005125.1). Classification (NCBI taxonomy): domain Eukaryota; kingdom Metazoa; phylum Chordata; class Mammalia; order Rodentia; family Cricetidae; genus Chionomys; species Chionomys nivalis. The sequence continues at coordinate 7,415,655 of NC_080091.1, forward strand.
GTTTTTATTGGGGTTCACCTTATTTAGCTTCTCTAGAATCACGAATTATAGTCTCAATGTGCTTTATTTATGTCTAGAAACCAAATATGAGTGAGTACATCCCATGTTCCTCTTTTTGGGTCTGGCTTAACTCACTGAGGATAGTGTTTTCAATTTCCATCCATTTGTATGCAAAATTCAAGAAGTCATTGTTTTTTACTGCTGAGTAGTACTCTAATATGTATATATTCCATACTTTCTTTATCCATTCTTCCATTGAAGGGCATCTAGGTTGTTTCCAGGTTCTGGCTATTACAAACAATGCTGCTATGAACATAGTTGAGCATATACTTTTGTTGTATGTTAGGGCTTCTCTTGGGTATATTCCCAATAGTGGTATTGCTGGGTCGAGAGGTAGGTTGAACCCTACTTTCCTGAGAAACCGCCACACTGCTTTACAAAGTGGTTGCACAAGTTTGCATTCCTACCAGCAATGGATGAGTGTGCCCCTTTCTCCACAACCTCTCCAGCAGAGGCTATCATTGGTGTTTTTGATTTTAGCCATTCTGACAGGTGTAAGATGGTATCTTAATGTTGTCTTGATTTGCATTTCCCTGATTGCTAAGGAAGTTGAGCACGATCTTAAGTGTCTTTTGGCCATTTGAACTTCTTCTGTTGAAAAGTCTCTGTTCAGCTCAGTGCCCCATTTTATAATTGGATTGATTAACCTTTTACGGTCTAATTTCTTGAGTTCTTTATATATTTTGGATATCAGACCTTTGTCAGTTGCGGGGTTGGTGAAGATCTTCTCCCAGTCAGTGGGTTGCCTTTCTGTCTTAGTGACAGTGTCCTTTGCTTTACAGAAGCTTCTCAGTCTCAGGAGGTCCCATTTATTCAATGATGTCCTTAGTGTTTGTGCTGCTGGGGTTATACGTAGGAAGTGGTCTCCTGTGCCCATGTGTTGTAGAGTACTTCCCACTTTCTCTTCTATCAGGTTCAGTGTGTTTGGACTGATTTTGAGGTCTTTAATCCATTTGGACTTGAGTTTTGTGCATGGTGATAGATATGGATCTATTTTCATTCTTCTACAGATTGACATCCAGTTTTGCCAGCACAATTTGTTGAAGATGCTCTCTGTTTTCCATTGTATACTTTTAGCTCCTTTATCAAAAATCAGGTGTTCATAGGTTTGTGGGCTAAAGTCAGGGTCTTCTATTCTATTCCATTGGTCGACTTCTCTGTTTTTATGCCAGTACCAAGCTGTTTTCAGTACTGTAGCTCAGTAATAGAGTTTGAAGTCAGGGATGGTAATGCCTCCAGACGATCTTTTATTGTATAAGATTGTTTTGGCTATCCTGGGTTTTTTGTTTTTCCATATAAAGTTGATTATTGTCTTCTCCAGATCTGTGAAGAATTTTGATGGGATTTTGATGGGGATTGCGTTGAATCTATAGATTTCTTTTGGTAGAATTGCCATTTTTACTATGTTGATCCTCCCAAACCAAGAGCAAGGGAGGTCCTTCCATTTTCTGGTGTCCTTTTCAATTTCTTTCTTCAAAGACAAAGTTCTTGCCAAATAGATCTTTCACTTCCTTGGTCAGAGTTACCCCAAGATATTTTATGCTATTTGTGGCTATCGTGAAAGGTGATGCTTCTCTGATTTCCCTCTCTGCTTCCTTATCCTTAGTGTATAGGAAGGCAACTGATTTTTTGGAGTTGATTTTGTAACTAGCCACATTACCAAAGGTGTTTATCAGCTGTAGGAGTTCTTTGGTAGAGTTTTTGGGGTCGCTTATGTATACTATCATATCATCTGCAAATAATGAAAGCTTAACTTCTTCCTTTCCAATATGGATCCCCTTGATCCCCTTATGTTGTCTTATTGCTATTGCTAGAACTTCAAGCACTATATTGAAGAGGTATGGAGAGAGTGGACATCCTTGTCGTGTTGCTGATTTTAGTGGGATGGCTTTGAGTTTTTCTCCGTTTAATTTAATGTTAGATGTCGGCTTGCTGTAAATAGATTTTATTATATTTAGGTATGACCCTTCTATCCCTAATCTCTCCAAGACATTTATCATAAAGGGGTGTTGAATTTTGTCGAATGCTTTTCAGCATCTAATGAAATAATCATATGGTTTTTTCTTTCAATTTATTTATATGGTTGATTACATTGATAGATTTGTGTATGTTGAACCGGCCCTGCATCTCTGGAATGAAGCCTACTTGATCATAATGGATAATTTTTCTAATGTGTTCTTGGATTCGGTTTGCCAGAATTTTGTTGAGGATGTTTGTGTCGATGTTCATGAGTGAGATTGGCCTGTAATTCTCTTTCTTGCTTGGGTCTTTGTGTGGTTTTGGAATCAGAGTTACTGTAGCTTCATAGAAGGAATTTGGCAATGACTCTTCTGTTTCTATATTGTGAAATACATTAAAAAGTATAGGTATTAAGTCTTCTTGGAAGTTCTGGTAGAATTCTGCATTGAAACCATCTCGTCCTGGGCTTTTTTTGGAAGGGAGATTTTTGATAACTGTTTCTAATTCTTCGCGACTAACAGGTCTATTTAGATCATTCACCTGGTTCTGGTTTAGGTTTGGTATATGGTACTTATCTAAAAAAGTGTCCATTTCTTTTGCATTTTCCAGTTTTGTGGCATACAGGCTTTTGTAGTAAGATCTAAAGATTCTCTGAATTTCCTCTGTGTCTGTGGTTATGTCCCCCTTTTCATTTCTGATCTTATTTATTTGCGTTTTCTCTCTCTGTCGTTTAATTAGTTTGGATAGGGGTTTGTCAATCTTGTTGATTTTCTCCAAGAACCAGCTTTTTGTTTCATTGATTCTTTGGACTGTTTTCTGTGTTTCTATTTTGTTGATTTCTGCCCTCAGTTTGATTATTTCCAGTCTTCTACTCCTCCTGGGCGCGTCTGCTTCTTTTTTTTCTAGAGCTTTCAGGTGTGCTGTTAAGTCTCCAATGTATGCTTTCTCTGTTTTATTTAAGTGGGCATTTAGTGCTATGAACTTTCCTCTTAGCACTGCTTTCATCGTGTCCCATAGGTTTGAGTATGTTGTCTCTTTGTTTTCATTAAATTCAAGGAAGACTTTAATTTCTTTCTTAATTTCTTCCTTGACCCAGGTGTGGTTCAGTAGTTGACTGTTCAGTTTCCATGAGTTTGTCAGGTTTCTGGGGGTAGCATTGTTGATGCCTTCTAACTTTCATCCGTGGTGATCTGATAAGACACAGGTGGACACTGATATTTTTTTGTATCTGTGGAGGTTTCCTTTGTTTCCAAGTATGTGGTCAATTTTCGAGAAGGTTCCATGAGCTGCAGAGAAGAAGGTGTATTCTTTCCTATTTGGGTGGAGTGTTCTATAGATGTCTGTTAAGTCCATTTGATTCATTACCTCCAACAATTCTCTTAATTCTCTATTAGTTTTCTGTCTTATTGACCTGTCCATTGGTGAGAGAGGTGTGTTGAATTCTCCTACTACTAGTGTGTGTGATTTGATGTCTGCCTTGAGTTTTAGCAATATTTCTTTTACATAAGTGGGTGCTTTTATATTAGGGGCATAGATGTTCAGGATTGAGACTTCATCCTGCTGAATCGTTCCTGTTATGAGTATAAAGTGTCCCTGTCGATCTCTTCTGATTGATTTTAGTTTGAAGTCAGTTTTGTTAGAAATTAGTATGGCCACACCTGCTTTTTTCTTAGGACCATTTGCTTGAAAAACCTTTTCCCAACCCTTTACTCTGAGTAGATGCCTGTCTTTGTGGTTGAGATGAGTTTCTTGCAAACAGCAGACTGTTGGATCCTGTTTTCGTATCCAATCTCTTAGCCTGTGCCTTTTTATTGGTGAATTGAGACCATTAATATTAAGTGATATTAATGACCCATGGTTGTTAACTCCGGTTATTCTTATTGCTTTTGGTAGAAGAGTTTGTGTGTCTCCCTTCTTTGAGTTGTGCTGTTGAAGGGTCGCTAGATGCCTGGTTTATTGTAGGCAGTGTTGGAAATGTTGGATTCCTTGGGTTGTGATTTTCCTTCTATTACTTTCTGTAGGGCTGGATTTATGGCAACGTATTGTTTAAATTTGTTCTTATCCTGGAATGTCTTGTTTTCTCCATTGATAGTGTACGATAGCTTGGCTGGGTATAGTAGTTTGGGTTTGCATCCATGGTCTCTTAGTTTCTGTAGTACCTCTATCCAGGAACTTCTGGCTTTCATGGTTTCCATAGAGAAGTCAGGTGTAAGTCTGATTGGTTTACCTTTATAAGTTACTTGGCCTTTTTCCTTTGCAGCTCTTAATATTTTTTCTTTAATCTGTATATTTTGTGTTTTGATTATTATATGGCGAGGGGATGTTTTTTTTTTTTTGATCCAGTCTGTTTGGTGTTCTGTATGCTTCTTGAATATTCAAAGGAATATCTTTCTTTATGTTGGGAAAGTTTTCTTCCATAATTTTGTTAAAAATATTTTCTGGACCTTTGAGCTGTGCCTCTTCTCCTTCTATCCCTATTATTCTTAGATTTGGTCTTTTTATTGTGTCCCATATTTCCTGAATGTTTTGTGATGAGAATTTGTTGGTTTTGGTATTTTCTTTGATCAGTCCGTTTATTTTCTCTATGGTGTCTTCAGAATCTGAGATTGTTTCTTTTATCTCTTGTATTCTATTGATTATGTTTGTTTCTGTAGTCTGTGCTCATTGACCTATATTTGCCATATCCAACTGGTCCTCAGTTTGTGTTTTCTTCCTTGCTTCCATTTCAGTTTTCAATTCTTGGACTGTTTCCATTACCTGTTTGATCGTTTTTTCTTGGCTTCCCAGGGTATCATTTACGTATTTACTCATTTCTTCAAACTTTTTGTTATACTTCTCATCCATTTCTATGAGGGCGTTTTTTACATGTTGTTTAAGGGACTCTATTGCTTTCAAAAAGTCAGTTTTTTCCTCTTCTCCTGTGTTAGGGTGTTCAAGTCCTTGTGTTGTAAGATCATTGGGTTCTGGTGTTTTCATGTTGTTTTTCAGATTGTTGGGTGAATTCTTGCCTTGGCGTCTGCCCATCTCCTCTTATCGATGCTATCTAATGGGTTTGATTTAATTGTAGCGGGGCAATCTGCTCTCAGTGCGGGCTTCACTGTTTCTTGCCAGCACTATCCCGCATCCAGTGCCTACGCCGCTTGGGCCCGCCTGCCCGCCGGTGCCCCTGCCGCCCGGACTTGCCTGCCTGCCGGTGCCTCCGCCGCCCGGGCCTGCCTGCACGCCGGTGCTTCTGCCGCCTAGGCCTGCCCACCAGGTCTCCGCCGCCCGGACTTGCCTGCCTGCCGGTGCCTCCGCCACCCGGGCCTGCCTGCGCGCCGGTGCTTCCGCCGCCTAGGCCTGCCTGCCGGTGCCTCCGCTGCCCGGGCCTGCCTGCGCGCTGGTGCTTCCGCCGCCTAGGCCTTCCTGCAGGTGCCTCCGCCGCCTGGCCCTGCCTGCACGCCGGTGCTTCTGCCACCTAGGCCTGCCTGCTGGTGCCTCCGCCACCTGGGCCTGCCTGCCGGTGCCTCCGCCGCCTGGGCCCGCCTGCCAGTGTCTCCGCCGCCTGGGCCTGCCTGCGTGCCGGTGCTTCCGCCGCCTAGGCCTGCCTGCCGGTGCCTCCGCCGCCCGGACTTGCCTGCCTGCCGGTGCCTCCGCCACCCGGGCCTGCCTGCGCGCCGTGCTTCCGCCGCCTAGGCCTGCCTGCCGGTGCCTCCGCCACCTTTTTTAAAAATTTTAAAAGAAAAAATCCATCTTTTTTCATTATACATACCAATCCAAGTTCCCATTCCTTCTCGTCCTCCCATTCCCTCTACATATCCTCCATCCCACGTCTATCTACTCCTTAGAGAAGGTAAGGCACATTTACTTTTGGGGAAGGTCCAAGGCCCTCCCTACTATATCTAGGCTGAGCATGGTATTCATCCAAGAAAAATAGGTTCACAAAATGCAAGTATAAGCAGTAAGAATAAATCCTGGTGCCACTGCCAGTGATTCCTTAGTCTTCACCTAGACATGACAGCCACATTCAAAGGGACTAGATTGATCCTATGCTTGTTTCTTCCCAATCCAGATGGTGTTGGTGAGCTCCCATTAGCTCAGATAGACTGTTTCAGTGGATATACCCATCATGGTCTTGACCTCTTTGCTAATATTCTCATTCCTCCCACTCTTCCACTGGACTTCAGGAGCTTATTCCAGTGCTCCAATGTGGATCTCTGCCTCTGTTTTCATCAGTTCCTGGATGAAGGTTCTATGGCGATATTTAAGATATGCATCATTCTGACTACAGGACAAGTCAAGATTGGGCCTCCTCTTCTTTATTACTTAGGGTCTTAGCTGGGGTCATCCTTTTGAATTCTTGGGAATTTTTCTAGAGCCAGGTTTCTTCCTCATCTAATAATAGCTCCCTCAATCAAGAAATATCTTTCCTTGCTCTCATACCTATCTGTCTTCCATCTCTACTGTCCTATTCCCTCAATTTCTCCTTCCCCTTCACCTTCTCCCCTCCTCTTCCCCTTCCACTGTCTCTTCTTCCCCCACATCCATGTTCCCAATTTTGTCTGGCGATCTTCTCCGTATTAACTTTTCAAGTGGATCTATATATGTCTTTCTTAAGGGTCATCATAGTTCCTAACTTCTCTACAATCATAGACTATAGCTCAATATCATTTGTTTATAGCTAATATCCACTTATGAGTGAGTACATACCATATCCATCTTTTTGGGTCTAGATTATCTCATGCAGAATAGTGTTTTCTAGTTACATCCATTTGCATGCAAATTTGAAGACATAATTGTTTTTTTACCGCTGAGTAGTGCTCTAATGAGTAAATGTGCCGTATTTTCTTTATCCATTCTTTGGTTGAGGGCATCTAACTTTGTTCCCAACTTCTAGCTATTACAAACAATGCTGCTATGAACACAGTTGAACACATATCTTTGTAGTATGATTGAACATCTTTTGAATATATGGCCAAGAATGGTATCACTGAATGTGAGGTAGGTTGATTCACAATTTTCTGGTAGGTTGATTTCCAAAGTGGCTGTACAAGTTTGCATTCCAACAAGCAGTGGAGGAGTGCACACCCCTTGATCCTTATCCTCTCCAGCATAAGCTATCATTGGTGTTTTTGATCTCAGCCATTCTGATAGGCGTAAGATAGTATCTCAGATTTGTTTTGATTTGTATTTCCTTGATGACTAAGGATGTTTAACATTTCCTTAAGAATCTTTCAGTCATTTGAAAGTCTTCTGTTGAGAATTCTGTTTAGTTCTGTACCCCATTTTTAATTGTGTTATTTAGAATTTTTGATGTCTAGTTTCTTGAGTGCTTTATATATTTGGGAGATCAGTCCTTTGTCTGATGTGGGGTTGGTAAAGATCTTTTCCCATTCGGTAGGCTGCCTTTTAGTCTTATTGACCATGTCCTTTGATTTACAGAGCTTCTCAGTTTCAGGAGGTCCCATTTATTTTTTGTGACTCTCAGTGTCTGGGGTTATATTTAGGAAATGGTCTCCTATGTCCATGCATTGAAGGGTACTTCCCACTTTCTCTTTTATCACATTCAATGTGGTCAGATTTATATTGAGGCCTTTAACCAATTTGGACTTGAGTTTCGTGCATGGTGCTAGATTTGGATCTATTTTTATTCTTCTACATGTTGACATCCATTTATGCCAGAATCATTTGTTGAAGATGCTTTCTTTTTTCCATTGTATAATTTTAGTTTCTTTGTAACTATGTGCGTGGATTAATAGTTGGGTCTTTGATTTGATTGCTAAACTGCCCTGATCTTATACCAATACCATGCTGTTTTCATTACTGTAGCTCTGTAATAAATCTTGATGTCAAGGAGAGTGATCCCTCTGGAAGTTCCTTTAATGTTCATGATTACTTTGGCTTATCCTTGGTTTTTTGTTTTTCCATATGAAATTGAGTATTGTTCTTTCAAGTTCTGTGAAGCATTGTTTTGGGATTTTGATGGGGTTGGTATTGAATCTATAGAATGCTTTTTGTAGGATTGGCAATTTTATTATGTTGGTCCTATCTATCAAAGAGCACAGGAGATATTTCCATTTTCTTGTATCTTCTTCATATTCTTTCTTCAAATATTTAAAGTTTTTGTCAAATAGGTCTTTCACTTCTTTGGTTAGTGTAATCCCAAGATATTTTTTGTTATTTCTGGCTATTGTGAAGGGTGATGTTTCTCTGATTTCTTTCTCAGCTTCTTTATCATTTGTGTATAGGAAAACTATTGATTTTTTTAGTTGATTTTGTATCCTGCCCCATTACTGACGTTATTTTTTAAATTTTGGTTTTGTTTTTCAAAACAGGGTTTCTCTGTGTATCTTTGGGGCCTGACCTGGAACTACCTCTTGTAGATCATGCTGACGTAGAACTCACAAAGATCTGCCTGCCTCTACTTCCTGAGTGCTGGGATTAAAGGCGTGTGCCACTACTGCCCAGCATACTGAAGATGTTTATCAGCTGTAGGAGTTCCCTGGTAGAGTTTTTCAGGTCATTTATATATACTACCATGTCATCTGCAAAGAACAAAAGCTTAACTTTTTTTCCACTTTGAATCTTCTTGCTCTCCTTTTTGTTGTTTATTGCTCTAGACAGAACTTCACGAACTATGTGTAAGAAATATGGAGAGAGTGGGCAGCTTGTCTTGCTCCTGATTTTAGTGGAATCTCTTTGAGTTTCTTTCCATTTAATTTGATATTGACTGTTGGCTTATTGCATATTGCTTTTATTATGTTTATATATGTTCTTGTATTCCTGATCTCTCCCAGACCTTTATAATAAAGCAGTGTTGGATTTTGTTGAATGCTTTTTCAGCATCAAATGAGATGCTCATATGGTTTTTACTTTCAGCTTATTTATATAATTGATTACATTGATAGATTTTCATATGTTGAACCATCCCTGCATCTTTGGGATGAAGCTGACTTGATCATGGTGGATGATCTTTTTATGTGTTATTGGATTTGGTTTACCAGTATTTTATTGAGTATTTTTGAATCTATGTTCATGAGTGAGATTGGTCTGTAATTCTCTTTTTTGTCATTGTGTGTTTTTAGTATCAGGGTTACTGTGGCCTCATAAAAAGTTTGGCAATGTTCCTTCTGTTTCTTATGTGGGGCACTTTAAGGTGTATAGGTATTAGCTCTTCATGAAAGTTTTGGTAGAATTCTGCAATAAAACCATTGGCTTTTTGCTGTTTTTTTGGTTAGGTTTTTGATGATAGCTTCTATTTCCTTACAGTTTAGAGGTCTATTTAATTTGTTTATATGGTCTTGATTTAACTTTGGTAAGTGATATTTACCAAGAAAATTGTCCATTTCTTTTATATTTTTCATTTCTGTAGAGTATAGGTTTTTTTTATTGATTTTTATTGAGCTCTACATATTTCTCTGCTCCCCTCCCTGCTTCCACCCCTGCTTCAACCTTCCCCCAAGGTCCCTATGCTTCCAACTTAATCAGGAGATACTGTCTTTTTCTACTTATTATATAGATTAGATCTATATAAGTCTCTATTAGTGTCCTCATTGTTGCCAGAGTTCTTTGGGGTTATTATGTAGGCTGGTCTTCTTTGCTTTATGTTTAAAAAGCACTTATGAGTGAGTACTTGTAATAATTGTCTTTCTATGTCTGGGTTACCTCACTCAGAATAATGTTTTCTAGCTCCATTCATTTTCCTGCAAAATTCAAGCTGTTGTTATTTTTTTCTGCTGTGTAGTACTCCATTGTGTAAATGTACTACATTTTTTATATCCATTCTTTGGTCAAGGGGCATTTAGATTGTTTCCAGGTTCTGGATATGACAAAAAAGCTGCTATGAACATAGTTGAGCACATGTCCTTATGGCACAATTGAGCATCCTTTGGATATATACCCAAAATGGTATTACTGGGTCTTGAGGAAGGTTGTTTCCTACTTTTCTGAGAAATCACCACACTGATATCCAAAGGGGCTGCACCATCTTGCATTCCCACCACCAATGCAGACGTGTTCCCTTTTACCCACAACATCTCCAGCATAAGTTATCATCAGTGTTTTTTTTTTTTTTAAGATTTAATTATTTATTATGTGTACAGTATTCTCAGTATTCTGTCTGCATGTATGCCTTCAGGCCAGAAGAGGGCACCAAATCTCATTACAGATGGTTGTTAGCCACCATGTGGTTTCTGGGAATTGAACTCAGGACCTTTGGAAGAGCAGGCAGTGCTCTTAACTGCTGAGCCATCTCTCCAGCCCCTCATCAGTCATTTTGATCTTGGGTGTTCTTACAAGTGTAGGATGGAATCGAATCTCAGAGTTGTTTTGATTTGCATTTCTCTGATGACTAAGGATGTTGAGCATTTCCTTAAGTGTCTTCAAGCATTTTAAATTCCTCTTTGAGAGTTCTCTGTTTAGGTCTGTGGAGTACAGGTTTTCATAGTATGACCTAATGATTCCTTGAATTTCCTCAGTGTCTCTTATTATGTCCGCATTTTCATTTCTTATTTTGTTAATTTGGATGTTTTCTCCCCGCCTTTTGATTAGTTTGGATAAGAGTTTGTCTATCTTGTTGATTTTATCTAAGAACCAGCTCTTTGTCTCATCGATTCTTTGTATTGTTTTATTTGTTTCTACTTTATTGATTTCAGCCCTCAATTTGATTATTTTTTTGTCCTCTAATTCTCCTTGGTGTGTCTTCTTTTTATTCTAGAGCTTTCAGGTGTGTTGTTAAGTAACTGGTATTGTGTCTTCATGTTTTTGAATTCTAGGAAGTCTTTAATTTGTTTATTTTTTCCTTGACCAGGAGTGGTTCAATAGTTCACTGTTCAATTTACATGAGATTGTAGGCTTTCTAAGCATAGTGTTGTTAAATTCTAACTTTAAACCATGGTGATCTGATAAGATTCAGGGGGTTACTCCTATTCTTCTTCTTTTTTTAATCTGTGGAGGTTTGCTTTTTTACCGAGTATGTGGTCAGTTTTAGAGATGGTTCCATGATGTGCTGAGAAGACAGTATAGTCTTTGTGTTTAGGTGGAATGTTCTATAGACGTCTGTTAAGTTCATTTTAATCATGACATCTGTTATTTTCACTTATTTATCTGTTAAGGTTCTGTCTGTTTGACCTGTTAAAATGTTCATTTGTTTTGCAATCACAGGTTACTGCATTTTATTGGGAAATTAACAGAGGTAAAATCTTGAGATGGCTGTTTACCTCACATTTACAAGAGAGAGGAGAGAGAGAGAGAAAGAGAAAGAGAGAGAGAGAGAGAGAGAGAGAGAGAGAGAGAGAGAGAGAGAGAGAGGCCCATAATGCCTGTTTACTTAGTACTCTGTGAGTCCTCTGAAATCTTACATGGTTTTATTCTAAACCCAGGCTATGTTCATAGTCTATGAGAGGAAAATAAAATGAAAACAGGAATTGTGTTGGTATCTTGATGGGGATTTTATTGAATATAAATTGCTTTTGGTTAAATGGTCAGTGAAGTCTATAGTGAATTCAAGACTAGAAGTCTTGTGACACTTGAGACAGGGTTGAAACATTGCAATGCTTAGAAACATGACATTGTGCAGCTGGCTGAGAAATAAATTTATACTGTTATCTAGACTGTTGTAAAAAGCCTATTCACAGGACTAGCTATGTGGTTTTCAGTTCAATTGTGGAATAGACAGTATTGTGACTTAATAATTGATAGCATTGCAGGATGGTTTTGCACCTCAGTTGCTTGCACTATGAGAAAGGAAATGGTTCATGGCAGAACATTTAATAACTCATGGTGTGAATATTCATACCTGTCATCTTTATCCAAGGTACTGTACTTTGAATTTTCTAACCACTGCTTATGGTCTAGAACAGTAAAAGTCACTCAAATAAAAATATTATGGTAATATACTAGAAAATATTAACAAAACATCAGTTACTTTAAAAGTATCTGTTATGCTTGGGTGTGCTGGTGCCCACCTGTAATCCTAGCAATTGGGAGGCAGAGGCAGGCAGATCTGTGTGAGTTTGAGGCCAGCCAGTACCACAATGCAAGTTGTGCTTATCAGTGTCAATATTTGAATTTTCTGTTGATTCTTTTATACAAACAATATTATTTTATAAAATCACTAGTATTACTTTAATCATTCCTTACTTGACAGGAAAGTATGGAATCTTTGCCGTGTAAACCTTTGAATAAATATAATAAATGGTGTCATAATCAAACCAATTCCCACATTAAATTACACGTAAGCCTTAAGATAGTTAAGTCTATTACTAAATGATCAATTCTATACAAACAAACATTATAGTTGTAAAATAGATTCAATGAACAGTTTTAATTGTGTCTTTCTTTCTTTCTTTCCTTCTTTCTTTTATGGGTTTTTCGAGACGTAGTTTCTCTGGAACTAGCTCTTCTAGACCAGGTTGGCCTCGAACTCACAGAGATGTACCTACTTCTGCCTCTCGATTGCTGGGATTAAGGGTGTGTGCCACCGCCAATCAGGTTAATTGCAGTTTCATTTGCTGTCATTCTAGAACAACACTCACATGTGGACTTAAATGGGATTCTAAAGGCCTTGTTGAACTTTATTGAATCAAGGCATGGATCACTTCCTTAGGAGTACATTTGGATGAAGCGCATTGCCCCATGCTATAGCAGGAAAGCACAAAGTGTAAGTATACACATTAAAATGCTAATTAAGACAAAATTTAAGCACAGAATACTTGTAACTGTTGTATTTTACACCAGATGGGAGTTCATTGTTTAAATCCCTTAGGGATAAAAGTATTTTATTCAACTCCTTTTGTCAAAGAGCAAGCAAAAGGGACATTTCATTGGAAGTAGCAATGGGTGAAGGATAAATGTCTCAGATTTATGGTAATTTTTGGATGAATGCAGGGGACATGAACATATCAGTCCAGAGTTGCCTCCCTTACTTCTCTTCTGAAGGTTCAAAACATTTAACCTTTGGATGAGCCAGTACATTCCATTTCATTCCAAATCAGCCCCAAGTGGGGGGCAGAATTGGTGTCATGTACACATTTTTCTAATTATCCTTTTGGGTCTCAAGTGTACAGTTTCACAAAAACTTAAATCTTAGATATTTGTACAGATTATTTGTATTATTATGTTAGGATGGCCAGTGTTTTGCTCCTATTCTGCTCACTGTGTTTTACTGTACTGAAATATTTTCTAAAGGACTTGCCATCTTATGTATTTCCTCAGTAGTCACAGTATACTGCGTTATACCTATTATTTATGGTGTTTTTTTCTGCCTTTGCACATGTATATACTTATGTATATGAGGCTCTTGAAGCTCAGAGGGACACATTGTAGGCACTGGAACTGGAGATATTCATGGTGATGAACCAGTATGGACATGCTGCTAATTTCTGCCCTGGTCTTCTGTGAGACCAAAATGTGCTCTTAACTGCTAAATCACCTTCAGTTTCTGTCACTGTATTTTTCAAACCACTTATTTTTATTTAACATTTATAATGACTGGGTTTCAATAAGTGATTATTAATATCTCCAGATGTCAAATCGTGATTTGTCTCAGCACAACTCGTCTACTTTGTAAGTCTTTGATTTTCTAAACAAAGCTGATTTTATACTACTTTAATCGTTCTGCATCTTACATAGCTGTGTTCTCTTAGCAAGCCAAATGTCTTATTCAAATATCAAATGTTTTTTCAATAGAAAACTTTTAGAAACAGGGCATTAGAGTAGCAAGTATGCTAATGAGTAGCTATGTATATATAAATTTTTAAAACTCTCCCTTCAGTTTTGATAAAGAATAAGCTTCATAGTATGAATTTAGTTCATTTGTTGGAATCTGTAGTTGAGCATTTTTTCCACTTCAATATTCAAGCTTAGTTTCCGCACATATGATTCTACGAGGATAAGAGTTAGGGTTCGTCTCAAAATCATGGAGTAGGTTATATATGAAATTAATTTTTAATTATTCTCTAATATTTATGCATAATTCAACTCTATTTATAAAACTCAGCACTGTTATTAATATTAGTCCCTATCATTAACTAGCTGGATACTTCTGGGAGCATTCAAGAAATTTTACTTTAATATAACTATAGCATCAAAGCATGCATTTGAAATTATGATAGAAACAAACATGTGGATTTGAAAATGTAATGAAAACAAACAGTAATATGAATGCTTTATTTATAAGACCACTAGATGGATATCTGATTAAAACATTATCCCAGCTACACCAGCCATAGAAAATAAAATTTTCTGGTAAACACCTAACAACTAAGACAGAACTGAAGCAGCACTAAGTTAGCTGGAACAACTCTCATCCAACAGTTAGACTGTGGTTGCCAGTGAGACACATTCTCCATTCCCTCTGAAATCCGTAATCTTTCATTATTTTCACAGAAACACAAAAGTCCATTTCCTGTAGCATATTCATGGCTGACCACATGCCATTGGTTATAACCTACTTGGAAACTCATCCCTTCTAAACACGGCTTCACACTCCCCCACAGCCATGATTTGCCAAATCTCTTCAGCTAGAGGCTGTGCCCTGTGAGATTTCTGCCATCCAAAGTAAGGTATGTCAACTGATGTTGTCTTTATGCAGATCTTCTTCAGACAACCATATTGTTGACATTTTAAGGGGCTACATTATTGCCATGCCTAGACGATCCTATATGGCAGCAGGCATTCTTTCACGCTGGTTCTTGCTGTTTATTTTCCTCACAAGTGCGCTTTTTTCTAAGTCTTCTGTGCAAGGGCTGAAGCTGTTTGTGCTGAGCATGCAGTAGTTACTTATGATTTCATTTTGAACACTGTGGATCTCTGGAAATATATCTGTCTACTGCCAAAAGAAGCTTCTCTCATGATGGATGACAGCTGCACTTAGCCGTGTGTATGATTGTGTGTCTAAGATAAGTACTTAGAATACAGTTAGAAATGACATGAGCTTAGACGAAGCACAGTAATAGGATGTGTTCCAGGGTGTAGGGCCTCTCCAGTTATGGATATTGGACAGGCTCAGTGTACTAGGCATGATTTTTCTCGTTTTCAATGAGACAGATGTTGGTTACCATCAAGATTAAAACCCAGTCTACTCAATGGGTAAGACTGCAGGAGGCCTGTTGTTTTCTGAAGGGAGATGAAGGATGAGTTGATCTGGTGGTGGGTGATGAGTGGGACTTGGAGGAGTAAAGGGAAGGGAAACTGCTCAGGTTGCCAGGTATGAGAGGAGAAAATTTATGTATGTGTGTTTCATTCAAAATCAGTAAACACTAGTCTGAACACAGGGAAAGCGATAACCATTTACTTTTCACATGCTGGTTTGCATGAAACATTCTGACATGTAGTGTGAGGGCAAGCGACCATTTTTACTATGTTAATCGCACTGATCCAATAGCACGGGAGATCTTTCCACCTTCTGATGTGCTCTTCAAGGTTTTTCTTTAGAGAGTTGTGGTTTTTGTCATACAAGTCTTTCACTTGTTTGGCTAGGATTACCCCAAATATTCTATATTGCTGTGGCTAGGGTCAAGGGTGTTATTTTCCTCATTTCCTGCTAAGTCCAGTTGTTATTTGCATATAGAAGGATATTGAGTTTATTTTTAGATAATCTTCATCCATTAGTTTTTCTGAATGCGTTCATCAGCTGTAGTAGTTCTCTGGTAAAATTTCTTGTGTTGCTTATACATTCTATCCTATCATCTGCAAATAATGATATTTTGACTTCTTCCTTTCCAATTTGTTTCTCCTTTATCTCTTTCAGTTGTCTTGACTCTCCTGCATTACTTTAAGTAATATACTGATGCATATGGAAAGAATGGATAGCATTGTCTTGTTCCTGATTTTTGTGGAATCACTTTGAGTATCTCTCCATTTAATTTTATGTGGTTTATAGTTTTGCTGTAAATTGTTTCTATTATGATGAGCTATGTTCCTTGTATCCCTACTCTCCCCAGGACTTTTCTCATAAAGCAGAGCAGGGATTTATTTATTTATTTATTTATTTATTTATTTATTTATTTTTTTAGAGATTTTTTTTGACCCAAATGAGGTCAAGTGATATTTTTTATAGTTTATTTATGTGGTGTATTACATTTATTAATTTTCATACTTTGAGCAACTGTCTCTGTGTCTCTAGGATGAAGCTTTTTTTAGGTCATCATGGATGAGGTTTTTGATGTGTTCTTGGATTCAGTTTTGAATATGTTTTTAGTGTTCTTGTATCTATGTTCATGAGAGGAATTGCTCTGTAATTACTTTGTTCATTTGTGGTATACTTGGCTATCAGGGTGACTGTGACTTCATAAAATAAATTTTGCAGTGTTCCTTCTGTTATTATTTTGTGGAATATTTTAGAGGAGTATTGACATTGCCTTTTCTTTAAAATCGTAAAGAATTCTGCCATAAAACCAGGTAGCCCTGGGCATTTATTATATGTTGAGAAAGACTTAATGACTGCTTCAATTTCCACAGTGATTATATGTCTATTTAAAATGTTTTTCTGATCTTAATTTAAGTTTATCAATTGAACATACTAAGAATAGTATCCATTCATTTTTTTATTTTCTAATTTTGTGGAGTATTTGTTTTGAAAGTGTGATCTAAGTAATCTTTGAATTTCATTTGTGTTTGTTATTATGTCCCCTTTTGTGTTTCTGATTTTATTAATTTAGATAACCTCCCTGTATTTTATTTAGTTTGGATAAATATTTGTCTATCTAGTTGATTTTTCCAAAGAACCTATTATTTGCTTCACTGATTCTTTGTATTGTTGTCTTGGATTATTTGTGATTTGAATCTCCCCTCAGACTGGTTATTCCATCCTGGGTCCCTTTCTCCTGGATGTGCTTGAAGAAGTTTTAGAGATTTCAGGTCTGCTTTTAAGTTGCTAGGAGAGTCCTCCATTTTTTTATAAGCACTTACTGCCATTAAATTTTCTATTAACACCAATTTCATTGTGGGCTGAAAGCTTGGGTATATTGTATATTCGTTTTCATTAAATTCTAAAAGTCCTTAATTTCTTTCTGCTGATCCTTTAAAAACAATAACAGGGAGACCTTTTCTGGGACCCCCACAGGGGAAAATGAGGCACCCAGGTGATCTTGCATAGTTCTCTGTCCACTCTGTGCCCTCCCCTCCCCAGCACTTGGCTTCAGCCCTCCCTATGCACTAGGTCCCATTCAGCTCCTTCACTGTTATCTTTCAGCTCCCAGTTTCTGCCATTTGCTGCCTTCACCCCACTCCCGACCCCTGCAGGTCCCTCAACCAGGGTTCATATTTCCACTACTGTTTTGTAAGTAAGGGGCTCCAAATGTCTGTGAACAGCTTCTTCATCTACTGGGGACTGTTCACTTGTCTAGGTGTCCAGGAAGCTGCTGACTTCGAGGAGCAAGGGTTCCAGAGGTGAGCAGTCGTGGAGAGAGGACTGGGCTGGGGATGCCACAGGGTGGCCAGGCAGGGGATGTTTGAAAGCCCACGACTCTGAAGGTGTCTGGGATGATGCTAAGCCTGGACGCTGAGAGTGTGGAGGATCCTGAAATATCCTGGATGCTGATGGTGTCTGGGATGCAGCAAAGCCCAGGACTCTGATGATATAGGAAATGCAGTAAACCTGGGAAGATAACTCTGTCAGGGATTGGAGAATGCTGCAAAGCCCAAGACACTCATGGTGTCTAGAATGTTGTGAAGCCCAAGACCATGAAGGTGTCGAAGATTCTGCAAAGCTCAGGATGCTGACTGTATTGTCGGTGCTGCAATACCCTGGACACTGTCAACTGCAGAGATGCTACAAAGATCAGGTCAGTGATTGTGTCAGCGTTTGGGGATGCTACGAAGCCCTGGATTCTGATGGTGTTAGGACTGAGGTGAAGCTGGGATGCTGACAGTGTCAGGGATGCTGTAGAACCATGAATGCTGATGGTGATGCTTCAAAGATGAAAATATTGCAAAGCCCTGGATGCTGATGAAGTCGAGGATGCTGTGAAGCCTCCAACACTGACTGTGTCACAGACAGGATGCTGTGAAGCTCAGGATGCTGACAGTGTCTGGGATGTTGGAAAGCCCAAAATGCTGATGATTTGGGGCATGCTGTGAATCCTGGGATGGTGACTGTTTCTGAGATGCTGTGAAACTGGGGATGCTGATGGTGTCCACAATGCAATGAATCTCATAACCCTGATGGTTTCAAGCATACTGCAAAGGACAGGATGGGCATTTTGTCAGGGATGCTGCGATGCCCTGGATGCTGAGGGTTCAAGGATGCTAAGATGCCCTGGATGTTGACAGTGTTGGGAATGCAGAGAAGCCAGAAATTTGTGAAGCCCTGGAAGGTGACTGTGTCGGGGATTGGAGATACTGAGAAGCCAGGATGGTATCACTGTTGGGGATGTTGCAAAGCCCTGGATGCTGAAGGTGTCAAGGATGCTGTGATGCCCTGGATGCTGTGAAAGCCTGCATGCTGATGATGTCAGGGATGCTGTGAAACACAGGACAGTGAATATGTCTGAGATGCCGCAAAACCCTGGACTCTGATGGGATTGGGGATGATGCAAAGACAGGGACGCTATGAATGAAGCGCTGGTTGCTGATGATGTTGGCCATGCTTAGAAGCCCGGGACGGTGATGGTGCTGGAGATGCTGCGAAGCCCAGGGTGCTGATGATGTCAGGAATGCCCCCCAAAGGCTGGTAAGGTGACTGCGTAAGGGGACCAGTGAGGCTGGAATGTCCAGGATGTTGACCGTGTTGGGGATGCAAATAAGCGCAGTATGGAGATGGTATTGGTGATGCTGTAAAGTCCAGAATGCTGCAAAGTCAGGGATGCAGACAATGTTGGGGATCAGGGATGCTGTGAAGCCCAAGACACAGATGGTGTCTGGGTGCTGTGAAATCCAGAGAGGTGACTGTGTGAGGGATCTGGGATGCTGGGAAATGTTAGGAGTGTAATGGTGTGGGGATGCTGCAAAGCACTGGACACTAACATTGGTGGGGATGCTATGAAGGCCTGGACACTAACAGTATCATGGATGCTGAGAAGCCAGGGATGCTCCAAAGCCCAGGACAGTGACATTGTCAGGGAATCTGCTGGGCTTGCGATGGAGACAGTGTAGAGGATGTTTTAAAGCCCAGGATGCTGCAAAGCCTGGGACACAGATATTGTTGGGGATCACGGATGCTGTGAAGCCCTGGACCCTGACAGTGCTGGTGATGCTACAGAGCCAAGAATGTTATGAAGCCCTGGACTCTGATGGTGACTAGTTCTGTGAAGCCTGCGATTCTAACACTGTTGGGGATGCTGCAAAGCCATCGACACTGATAGTGTCGGGGATGCTATGAAGCCAGGGATGCTGTGAAAGCCTGCATGCTGATGATGCCAGGGATGCTGCGAAGCCCAGGACAGTGAATGTGTCTGAGATGCTGCAAAGCCCAGGACACTGAAGGTGTCGGGCATGCTGCTAAGTCTGGGATGGTGACTGTGTTGGGAATAGGAGATGCTGTGAAACTTTGGACATTGATGTTGTTGGGGATGCTGCCAAGCAGGAAATGCTGATGGTGTTGGGGATGCTGCGAATCCTGGACACTGACTGTCAGTGATTGTGGCTGTTTTGAAGCCAAGGATGCTGAAGGTGTTGGGGATCAGGGATGCTGTAAAGCCCTGGACGCTGAAGGTGTCAGGAATGCTCTGAAGCTCAGAACAGTGAAGTTGTTGGAGATGCTGCAGAGTCCTGGATGATGGTGGAATTGTTAATGCTGCAAATCCAGGGATGCTGTGAAGGTCTGGACTCTGAAGAAGATGGGGATTGTTTGAAGCCCATGATGGTGATGGCATTAGGAATGCTGCAAAGAAAGAGATGCTGAAAGCCTGGGACACTGATGATGTCACAGATGCCTCAAAGACTGGAATGGTGATGTTGTTGGGGATGGGGATGCTGAAAAGCCAAGGACACTGACTTTTGGGGATCAGGGATGCTGGGAAGCCCTGAATTTAATGATGTCTGTAGTGGTAGGGCCAGTTTGTTTCGCCCAGCTCTCTGGCTAGCTTAGCCCTGAAATTGTATTCATTAAAACACTGCTTGGCCCTTTAGTTCTAACTTCTTATTGGCTAACTCTTATATTACTTTAACTCATTCCTATTAATCTGTATATCACCACGTAGCTGTGGCTCACCGGGTATATTCCCAGCATTTGTCTTCTGTGGCTCCATGGCCTCTTCTTAACTCTGTCTCCTTTACCCCATAATGCCATTTAGTTTTCCCCACCTACCTAAATTCTGCCCTATCAACAGGCCAAGACAGTTTCTTTATTCATTAATCAATGAAAACAACACATAGAAGGACCTCCCACAGAGGTAGAGATGCTGCAAATCATAGGAGTCTGATGGTGTCAAAGAGGATGTGAATCATGGGACTGTGACAATTTCTGAGATGCTGCAGAGGCTGGGACTGTGCCTATGTTGCTGATCGAGGATTCAGCAAAGCCAAGGATGGTGAAAGTGTTGAAGATGCTAAAAAAATCCATGGAAGCTGATGGGGTCAGGGATGCTCTGAAGCCAGGGATGCTCTGAAGAAGCCCTGGATACTGATGGTGTATTTGATGCTGCAGAGGCAGTTTTCTGGGAAGACTAGGACTCTGACAGTGTCAGAGATGCTGCGAATCCTGGGACTGAGATATTTGCTGAGATGCTTCATAGCCTGTGACTGTGACCATTCATGAGGGTGGGGTGTTAAAGTCTGCGCTATTTGTGTATGGGATTTGATAAGTGATTTAAGATTTTGGAATGTTTCTTTTGCAAATGTGGGTGCTCTTTTATTTGGAGCATAGATGCTCAGAATTGAAAGTTCATCTTGATGTATTTGTCCTGTGATGAATATGGAATGCCCTTCTCCATCTCTTTTGATTAATTTTAGTTTGAAGTCTATTTTGCTAGATATTAGGATAGTTACACCTGCTTGTTTCTTAGGTCCATTTAATTGAAAACTCTTTTCCCAACCCTTTACTTTGAGGTAATGTGTCTATGAAGTTGAGGTGTGTTTTTTGTATACAGCAGAAGGATGGCTCCTATTTTCATATCCATTCTTTAGCCTGTGTCGTTTTTAGATGAGTTGAGTCCATTGATATTAAGGTATGTTAATGACCAGTGATTGTTTTTTACTTTTTATTTTTATTATTACTTAAACAAATAACAAGCCCAATTTCCACTCCCTCCCTTTCTCCCAGTCCCCTCCCTCTCCCTCCACAGACCCTCCCACCCCACCCCTCCAACCCTAAGGGAGTTCCATGCACCCTGCCCTGTGGAAAGTCCAAAGTCTTCCCTACTACATCTTGGTTGAGAAAGGTTTACATCCAAAGAGAATAGGATGGGATAAAACCGGACTCGCTGAACATAGCGGACAATGAGGACTACTGAGAACTCAAGAACAATGGCAATGGGTTTTTGATCCTACTGCACGTACTGGCTTTGTGGGAGCCTAGACAGTTTGGATGCTCACCTTACTAGACCTGGATGGAGGTGGGTGGTCCTTGGACTTTCCACAGGGCAGGGAACCCTGATTGCTCTTAGGGCTGACGATGGAGGGGGACTTGATCGGGGGAGGGGGAGGGAAATGGGAGGCGGTGGCGGGGAGGAGGCAGAAATCTTTAATAAATAAATAAATAAATTTTAAAAAACAAAGAGAATGGGATCCCATGAATCAATCCAGTATCTGCAGTAGAGACACATCCCAGTGTCACTATCAGTGGCCCCTCATCTGCCCCAGCTGTCAACTCCCTTCAGAGGGGCTGGGTTGTTCCCATGCTCATTCACTTCCAGTCCAGTTGGAGTTGGTGAGCTACCATTAGCTCAGGCAAAGTGTCTCAGTGGATGACCCCCTTATGGTCTTGAATTCCTTGCTCATATTCTCTCTCCTTCCACTCTTCAACTGGATCTTGGGAGCTCAGTCCAGTGCTCTGATGTGGGTCATTGCCTAGTTCCCATCTGTTTTTGGACAAAGGTTCTATGGTGATATTTAAGATCATCATCAGTCTGACTACAGGATAAGGTTAGTTCAGACACCCTCTTCTCTATTGATGAGGGTCTTAACTGGGGTCACCCCTGTGGGTTCTTGGGCATTTTTCTACAGCCAGGTTTTTTGCTAAATCTATAATGGCTCCCTAAATCAAGATATCACTTTCCCTGCTCTCATATCTGTCCTTCCTTTATCTCGACTATTCCATTTCCTCAAGTTCTCCTCAACACCCCTTCTCCCCTTCCTTCTACCCTTTGCTCCCCTGCTCCCAAATTTTTGTCTGATTCCAATTTACAGGTGCGTCTATATATGATTTTTTTGGTTAACCTTATTACTTAGTTTCTCTAGGATCCTGAACTATAGGCTTGTTGCCCTTTGTTTGTGACTAGTATCCATTATGAGTGAGTACATACCATATTTGGTATATTTTTGGGTCTGGATTGCCTCACTCAGGATAATGTTTTCTAATTTCTCCATTTGCATGCAAAATTCAAGGTGTCATTATTTTTACTGCTGAGTAGTACTCTAATGTGTAGATGTGCCACACTTTATTTATCCATTCTTCAGTTGAGAGGCATCTAGGTTGTTTCCAGGTTCTGACTATTACAAATAATGCTGCTAAGAACATAGTTGAACAGATGCTCTTATAGTATGATTGAGCATCTTTTGAGTATATTCCAAAGAGTGGTATTGCTGGTTCCTGAGGCAGGTTGATTCCCAGTTTTCTGAGAAACCATCACACTGATTTCCAAAGTTGTTGCACCACTTTGCATTCCCACCAGCAATGGATGAGTGTTCCCCTTGCTCCACAACCTCTCCAGCATAAGTTATCATTACTGTTTTTGATCTTAGTTATTCTGACAGGTGTAAGATGGAATCTAAAAGTTGTTTTGATTAGCATTTCCCTGATATCTAAGGAAGAACATGTCCTCAAGTATCTTTTGGCTATTTGGGATTCTTCTGTTGAGAATTCTCTGTTTAGTTAAGTACACCACTTTTTATTTGGATTATTTAGAATTTTAATGTCTAATTTCTTGAGTTCTTTATATATTTTTGAAAATAAGTTCTTTGTCTGATGTGGGGTTGGTGAAGATTTTTTTCCCATTCAGTAGACTGCCTTTTTGTCTTAATTGACTGTGTCTTTTGCTTTACAGAAGCTTCTCAGTTTCAGGAAGCCCCATTTATTTATTGATGCTCTTATTGTCTGTGCTACTGGGGTTATATTTAGGAAGTGGTCTCCTGTGCCCATGCATTGAAGGTTACTATCCCACTTTCCCCTCTATCAGGTTCAGTGTGGTCGGATTTATATTGAAGTCTTTAATCCATTTGTACTTGAGTTTTGTGCATGGTGACAGATAATGGATACATTTTCATGCTTCTACAGGTTGACATCCCACTTATGCCAGCACCATTTACTGAATATGCTTTCATTTTTTCCACTGTATCTTTTTTGCTTCTTTGTCAAAAATCAGGTGTTCATAGGTGTGTGAATTCATATCCGGGTTTTCAATTCTATTCCATTGGTCAGTGTCTCTGTTTTTATGCCAATACCAATCTGTTTTCATTACTGTAGCTCTGTAATAGAGCTTGATTGTCAGGGATGATAATGCCTCCAGCAGTTCCTTTATTGTACAGGATTGTTTTGGTTATCCTGGGTTTCTTGTTTTTTTTCATATGAAGTTGAGTATTGTTCTTTCAAGGTCTGTGAAGAACTGTGTTGGGATTTTGATGGGGATTGCATTGAATCTATAGATTGCCTTTGGTAAGATTGCCTTTTTTCTATGTTGATCCTTCCTATCTAAGAGCATGGGAGATCTTTCCATTTTCTGGTACTTTCTTCAATTTCTTTCTTCAGTGACATAAAGTTCTTATCAAACAGGTCTTTCATGTCCTTTGTTAGTGTTAACCCCAAGATATTTTATGTGATTTGTGGCTACTGTGAAAGGTGATGCTTCTCTGATTTCCCTCTCAGCTTCTTTATCCTTTGTGCATAGGAGGGTATTGGTGTTTTTGAGTTTATTTTGTATCCTGCCACTTAAATGAAAGTATTTATCGGCTGTAGGAGTTTTCTGGTAGAATTTCTGGGGTCACTTATAACACTATCATATCATCTGCAAATAATGAAAGTTTAACTTCTTCCTTTCCAATTTGAAACCCATTCATCTTTTTATGTTGTCTTATTACTATTGCTAAAACTACAAGAACTATGTTGAAGAGATATGGAGAGAGTGGACTGCCTTATCTTGTTCCTGATTTTAGTGGAATTGCTTTGAGTTTTTCTCCATTTAATTTTATGTTGGCTCTCAGCTTGCTTTTATTATATTTAGATATGATCCTTTTGTACGTATTCTCTCCAGTACCTTTATCATGAAAGGGTGTTGAATTTTGTCAAATGCTTTTTCTGCATCCAATGAAATGATCATATATTTTTTCTTTCAGTTTATTTATATTACATTGATTGATTTTCATATGTTGAACCAGCCCTGCATCTCTGGGATGAAACCTACTTGGTCATAATGGATGATTTTTTTTTGATGTGTTCTTGGATTCCATTTGCCAGAATTTTATTGAGAATTTTTGCATCCATGTTCATGAGTGAGACTGGTCTTTCTTGGCTGAGTCTTTGTATGGTTTTGGTATCAGGGTAACTGTAGCTTTGTAAAAAGAGTTTGGAAATGAGCCCTCTGTTTCTATCATGTGGAACACTTTGAGGAGTATAAGTATTAGCTCTTCTTGAAAGTTCTAGTAGAATTCAGGACAAAAACCAAAGGGCCCTGGGCTTTTTTTTGTTGTTGTTGGGAGTTTTTTTTTTAATTTTATTTTTTATTATTTATTTCTTTTATTATTTATTTATTGGAGTTTTTTTACTTTTTTATTTTATGCTTTTTTAATTAAAATTACCGCCTCCTCCACATTTCCCATTTCCCTCCCCCTCTCACATATTGCCTCTCCCTCCACTCCATTCCCCCTCCCTCTCAATACTGAAGAGTAACCCAGATTCCCTGCCCTGCGGGAAGACCAAGGTCCTTCCACTTCTATCTAGGTCCAGGAAGGTGAGCATCCAAACAGGCTAAGCTCCCACAAAGCCAGTTCATGTATTAGGATCGAAACCTAGTGCCATTGTCCTTGGCTTCTCATCAGCCTTCATTGTCTGCCATGTTCAGAGAGTCCGGTTTCAACCAATGCTTATTCAGTCCTAGTCCAGTTGGCCTTGGTGGGCTCCCAATAGATCAGTTCCACTGTCACAGTGGGTGGGTGCACTCCTCGTGGTCCTGACTTCCTTGCTCATGTTCTCCCTCCTTCTGCTCCTCATTTGGACCTTAAGAGCTCAGTCCGTTGCTTCAAATTGGGTCTCTGTCTCTATCTCGTTGAAGGTTCTAAGGTGATATGCAAGATATTCATCAGTATAGGATAGGGTCATTTCAGGTTCCCTTTCCTCAGTTGCCCAAGGTACCAGCTGGGGACATCTCCCTGGACACTTGCAAGCCCCTCTAGAGTCAAGTCTCTTGCCAACCCTAAGATGGCTCCCTTAATTAGGATATATACTTCCCTGCTCCCATATCTAACCTTCCTATATCCCAACCATCCCATTTCCCCAAGCTCACCGCATCCTCCCCTTCTCATGTTTCTCACCTCATTTCCCCTTAGCCCCATGCCACCTCACCCACAAGTTCTCAGTTTTTTCCCGGCAATCTTGTCTACTTCGCCTATCCAGGCAGATGACTATACATTTTTCTTTGGGTTCTCTTTCTTATTTAGCTTCTCTAGGATCACAAACTATATGCTCAATGTCCTTTATTTATGGCTAGAAACCAATTATGAGTGAGTACTTCCCATGTTCATATTTTTGGGTCTGGGATACTTCACTCTGGATAGTGTTTTCTATTTCCATCCATTTGCACACAAAATTAGAGAAGTCATTGTTTTTTACCACTGAGTAGTACTCTAATATGTATATATTCCACACATTCTTCATCCATTCTTCCATTGAAGGGCATCTAGGCTGTATCCAGGTTCTGGCTAATACAAACAATGCTGCTATGAACATAGTTGAACATATACTTTTGTCATATGACAAGGCATCTCTTGGGTATATTCCCAAGAGTGGTATTACTGAATCTTGGGGTAGGTTGATCCTGAATTTCCTGAGAAATCACCACACTGATTTCCAAAGTGGTTGCACAAGTTTGCATTCCCACCAGCAATGGATGAGTGTGCCCCTTACTCCACAACCTCTCCAGCAAAGGCTATCATTGGTGTTTTTGATTTTAGCCATTCTGCCAGGTGTAAGATGGTATCTCAAAGCTGTTTTAATTTGCATTTCCCTTATCGCTGAGGAGGTTGAGCATGACCTTAAGTGTCTTTTGGCCATTTGAATTTCCCCTGTTGAGAATTCTCTGTTCAGTTCAGTGCCCCATTTTTTAATTGGGTTAATTAGCATTTTAAAGTCTAGTTTCTTGAGTTCTTTATATATTTTGGAGATCAGACGTTTGTCTGTTGCAGGGTTGGTGAAGATCTTCTCCCAGTCAGTGGGTTGCATTTTTGTCTTAGTGACAGTGTCCTTTACTTTACAGAAGCTTCTCAGTTTCAGGAGGTCCCATTTATTCAACGTTGTCCTTAATGTTTGTGCTGCTGGGGATATACGTGGGAAGTGATCTCCTGTACCCATATGTTGTAGAGTACTTCCCACTTTTTCTTCTATCAGGTTCAGTGTGTTCAGACTGATATCGAGGTCTTTAATCCATTTGGACTTGAGTTTTGTGCATGGTGATAGATATGGATCTATTTTCATTCTTCTACAGGTTGACAACCAGTTCTGTCGGCACCATTTGTTGAAGATGCTTTCTTTCTTCCATTGAATACTTTTAGCTCCTTTATCAAAAATCAGGTGTTCATATGTTTGTGGGTTAGAATCAGGGTCTTCTCCTCGATTCCATTGATCGACTTCTCTGTTTTTATGCCAATACCAAGCTGTTTTCAATACTGAAGCTCTGTAATAGAGTTTGAAGTCAGGGATGGTAATGCCTCCAGATGGTCCTTTGTTATATAAGATTGTTTTGGCTATCCTGGGTTTTTTGTTTTTCCATATAAAGTTGATTAATGTCCTCTCAAGATCTGTGAATAATTTTGATTATTATTATTTTTTTTAAATTTTCACTTCCTCTCCGCCTCCCATTTCCCTCTTCCCCCCCCCCGCTCCCCTCTCCCTCCATCTCCTCAGTCCAAAGAGCAATCAGGGTTCCCTGCCCTGTGGAAAGTCCAAGGTCCTACCCCCTCCATCCAGGTCTAGGAAGGTGAGCATCCAAACTGGCTAGGCTCCCACAAAGGCAGTTCATGCAGTAGGATCAAAACCCAGTGCCATTTTCCTTGGCTTCTCAGTCAGCCCTCATTGTCCACTATGTTCAGAGAGTCCGGTTTGATCACATGCTCCGTTAGTCCCAATCCATCTGGCCTTGGTGAGCTCCCATTAGATCAGCCTCACTGTCTTAGTGGGTGGGTGCACCCCTTGCAATCCTGACTTCCTTGCTCATGTTCTCCCTCCTTCTGTTCCTCATTTGGACCTTGGGAGCTCAGTCCGGTGCTCCAATGTGGGTCTCTGTCTCTAACTCCATCCATCGCCAGATGAAGGTTCTGTGTTGATATGCAAGATATTCATCTGTATGGCTATAGGATAGAGACATTTTAGACTTTCTATCCTCAGCTGCCCAAGGAACTAGCTGCGGACATCTCCCTGGACACCTGCGAGCCCCTCTAGAGTCAAGTCTCTTGCCAACCCTAAGATGGCTCCCTTAATTAGGATATATATTTCCCTGCTCCCATATCCACCTTCCTTTATCCCAACCATCCCATTCTCCCAAACACCCCCATCCTCCACTTCTCATTTTTCTCTCCCAATTCCCCTAACCCCCATCTCACCCCACCCCCAACTTCCCAATTTTTGCCTGGCAATCTTGTCTACTTCCAATATCCAGAAGGATAACTGTATGTTTTTCTTTGGGTTCACCTTCCTATTTAGCTTCTCTAGGATCACAATTATATGCTCAATGTCCTTTATTTACGCATAGAAACCAATTATGAGCGAGTACATCCCATGTTCATCTTTTTGGGACAGGGATACCTCATTAGGATAGTGATTTCTATTTCTATCTATTTGCATGCAAAATTCAAGGTGTCATTGTTTTTACCACTATTATTCTAATAATATTATTATTATTCTAATATATATTAGAATATTATATAATTATAATATTATATATATATATATTCCATATTTTCTTCATCCATTCTTCCATTGAAGGGCATCTAGGTTGTTTCCAGGTTCTGGCTATTACAAATTATGCTACTATGAACATAGTTGAACAAATGCATTTGTAGGCATCTCTTTTATGAAGGGCATCTCTTGGGTATATTCCCAAAAGTGGTATTACTGGATCTTGGGGTAGGTTAATCCTGAATTTCCTGAAAAACCACCACACTGGTTTCCAAAGAGGTTGCACAAGTTTACATTCCCAGCAGCAATTAATGAGTGTGCCCCTTATTCCACAACCTCTCCAGCAAAGGCTATGATTGGTGTTTTTGATTTTAGCCATTCTGAAAGGTGTAAGATGGTATCTCAAAGTTGTTTTAATTTGTATTTCCCTTATCGCTAAGGAGGTTGAGCATGACCTTAAGTGTCTTTTGGCCATTTGAATTTCTTCTGTTGAGAATTTTCTGTTCAGCTCAGTGCCCCATTTTATAATTGGGGTGATTAGCCTTTTACGGTCTAGTTTCTTTAATTCTTTATATATTTAGGAGATCAGACCTTTGCCAGTTGTGGGGTTGGTGAAGATCTTCTCCCAGTCAGTGGGTTGCCTTTTTGTCTTAGTGACAGTGTCCTTTACTTTACAGAAGCTTCTCAGTTTCAGGAGGTCCCATTTATTCAATGTTGCCCTTATTATCTGTGCTACTGGGGTTATATGTAGGAAGTGGTCTCCTGTGCCCATGTGTTGTAGAGTCCTTTCCACTTTTTCTTCTATCAGGTTCAGTGTGTTCAGACTGATACTGAGGTCTTTGATCCACTTGGACTTGAGTTTTGTGCATGGTGATAGATATGTATCTATTTTCATATCTTCTACATGTTGACAACCAATTCTGCCAGCACCATTTTATGAAGATGCTTTCTTTCTTTCATATTCTTTTAGCTCCTTTATCGAAAATCAGGTGTTCATAGGATTGTGGGTTAAAATCTTGGTCTTCTATTCGATTCCATTGGTTGACTTCTCTGTTTTTATGCCAGTACCACACTGTTTTCAGTACTGTAGCTCTGTAATCTGTAATAGAGTTTGAAGTCAGGGATGGTAATGCCTCCAGAAGTTCCCTTATTGTATAAGATTGTTTTGGCTATCCTGGGTTTTTTGTTTTTCCATATAATGTTGATTATTGTCCTCTCAAGATCTGTGAAGAATTTTGATGGGACCTTGATGGGGATTGCATTGAATCAATAGATTGCCTTTGGTAGAATAGCCATTTTTACTATGTTGATCCTCCCAATCCAAAAGCATGGGAGATCCTTCCATTTTCTGGTATCCTCCTCAATTTCTTTCTTCAAAGATTTACACTTTTTGTCAAATAGATCTTTCACTTCCTTGTATAGAGTTACCCCAAGATATTTTATGCTATTTGTGGCTATTGTGAAAGGTGATGCTTCTCTGATTTCCCTCTCTGCTTCCTTATCCTTTGTGTATAGAAGGGCAACTAATTTTTTTGGAGTTGATCTTGTATCCTGCCACATTACTAAAGAATTTTACCAGCTGTAGGAGTTCTTTGGTGGAGTTTTTGGGGTCAATTATGTATATCACATCATCTGCAAATAAAGAAAGTTTAACTTCTTCCTTTCCAATTCAAATCCCCTTGATCCCCTTATGTTGTCTTATTGCTATTGCTAAAACTTCAAGCACTATATTGAAGAGGTATGGAGAGAGTGGACAGCCTTGTCATGTTCCTGATTTTAGTGGGATGGCTTTGAGTTTCTCTCTGTTTAATTTGATGGTAGCTCTCGGCTTGCTGTAAGTAGCTTTTATTATAACTAGGTATGACCCTTGTATCCCTATCTCTCCAAGACTTTTATCATAAAAGGATGTTGAATTTTGTCAAATGCTTTTTCAGCATCTAATGAAATGATCATATGGTTTTTTCTTTCATTTTATTTATATGATAGATTACATTGATAGATTTTCGTATGTTGAACCAGCCCTGCATCTCTGGGATAAAGCCTACTTGATCATAATGAATAATTTTTCTAATGTGTTCTTGGATTCGGTGTGCCAGTATTTTATTGAGGATTTTTGCGTTGATGTTCATGAGTGAGATTAGTCTGTAATTCTCTTTCTTGTTTGAGTCTTTGTGTGGTTTTGGTATCATGGTAACTGTAGCTTCATAAAAAAAATTTGGCAATGACTCTTCTGTTTCTATATTGTGAAATACATTAGGAGTATAGGTATTAGGTCTTCCTGGAAGTTCTGGTAGAGTTCGCCATTGAATCCATTTGGTCCTGGGATTTTTTTGGTAGGGAGTTTTTTGATAACAGCTTCTAATTCTTTGCAACTAACAGGTCTCTTTAGATTGTTTACCTGGTCCTGGTTTAACTTTAGTATATGGTACTTATCTAAAAAAGTGTCCATTTCTTTTACATTTTCCAATTTTGTGGCATACGGGCTTTTATAGTA
This sequence comes from Chionomys nivalis, assembly GCF_950005125.1. Taxonomy (NCBI): domain Eukaryota; kingdom Metazoa; phylum Chordata; class Mammalia; order Rodentia; family Cricetidae; genus Chionomys; species Chionomys nivalis. The sequence continues at coordinate 7,446,347 of NC_080091.1, forward strand.
AGATCTAATGATTCTCTGAATTTCCTCTGTGTCAATAGTTATGTCTCCCTTTTCATTTCTCTCTTGTTAATTTGTGTATTCTCTCTCCTCCGTTTGATTATTTTGGATAGGGATTTATCAATCTTTTTGATTTTCTCCAAGAACGAACATTTTGTTTCATTGATCCTTTGGATTGTTTTCTGTGTTTTTATTTTGTTGATTTCAGCCGGCAATTTGATTATTTCCAGGCTTTTACTCCTCCTAGGTGAGTCTGCTTCTTTTTTTCTGGAGCTTTCAGGTGTGCTGTTAAGTCTCCAATGTATGCCTTTTCCGTTTTCTTTAAGTGGGCACTTAGTGCTATGATCTTTCCTCTTAGCACTGCTTTCATAGTGTCCCATATGTTTGAGTATGTTGTCTCTTTATTTTCATTGAATTCAAGAAAGACTTTAACTTCTTTATTTATTTCTTCCTTGATCCAGGTGTGGTTCTGTACTTGACTTCCAGTTTCTATGAGTTTGTAGGCTCTGGGGGTAGCATTGTTGTTGAATTCTAACTTTAATCCACGGTGATCCGATAAGACACAGGTGGTTACTAATATTTTTTTCTAACTCTGGAAGTTTGCTTTGTTACCGAGTAAGTGGTCAATTTTCGAGAAGGTTCCATGAGCTTCAGAGAAGAAGGTATATTCTTTCCTATTTGGGTGGAATGTCCTATAGATGTCTGTTAAATCCATTTGATCCATTACTTCCAGTAATCCTCTTATTTCTCTGTTAGGTTTCTGTCTGTTTACCTGTCCATTGGAGAGAGAGGAGTGTTGAAGTCTCCTACTATTAGTGTGTGTGGTTTGATGACTGCCTTTAGTTTTAGTAATGTTTCTTTTACATAAGTGGGTGCTTTTATATTAGGGGCATAGATATTCAGGGTTGAGACTTCAACCTGTTTAATTGTTCCTGTTATGAGTAGAAAATGTCCCTCTCCATCTCTTCTGATTGATTTTAGTTTGAAGTCAACTTTGTTAGAAATTAGTATGGCCACACCTGCTTGTTTCTTGGGTCCATTTGCTTGATAATCCTTTTCCCAGCCCTTTACTCTGAGTAGATGTCTGTCTTTGTGGTTGAGGTGTGTTTCTTGTAAGCAGCAGAATGTTGGATCCTGTTTTCGTATCCAATCTCTTTTCCTGTGCCTTTTTATAGGTGAGTTGAGTCCATTGATATTAAGTGATATTAATGACCAGTGGTTTCTAACTCCGGACTTTTTTTTTTTTTGTAGTATAGTTTGTGTGTTTCCCTTCTTTGAGTTGTGCTAGTTAAGGGTCAATAGATGTCTGTGTTATTCTGGGCATTGTTGGACTCCTTGGTTTGTGATTTTCCTTCTATTACTTTCTGTAAGGCTGGATTTGTGGCTATGTATTGTTTACATTTGTTTTTATCCTGGAAAATTTTGTTTTCTCCGTTTATAGTGAATGAAAGCTTGGCTGGGTATAGTAGTCTGGGATTTCATCCATGGTCTCTTAGTTTCTGCAGTGCATCTATCCAGGACCTTATGGCTTTCATGGTTTCCATAGAGAAGTCAGATGTAAGTCTGATAGGTTTACCTTTATAATTAACTTGAGCTTTTTCCTTTGCAACTTTTAATATTCTTTATTCTGTATGTATTGTGTTTTGATTATTATATGTCGAGGAGGTGTTTTTTTTTTTTTTTTTGATCCAGTCTATTTGGTGTTCTATATGCTTCTTGAACCTTGAAAGGAATATCTTTCTTTAGGTTGGGAAAGTTTTCTTTTATAATTTTATTAAAAATATTTTCTGGACCATTGAGCTGTACTTCTCCTTCTTCTATTCCTATTATTTTTAGGTTTGGTCTTTTTATTGTGTCCCAGATTTCCTGAATGTTTTGTGATGGGACTTTGTCGGATTTGCTGTTTTCATTGATCAGTGTTTTTATTTTCTCTATGGTATCTTCAGTGTCTTAGTTTCTTTCTTCTATCTCTTGTAATCTGTTGGTAGTACTTCCCTCTGTAATTCCTGTTCATTTACCTGGATTTTCCATCTCCTTCCTTCCCTCGGTTTGTCTTTTCTTCATTACTTCCATTTCATTCTTCAGGTCTTGAACTGTTTCCCTTACTTGTTTGATTGCTTTTTCTTGTTTCTCTTGGTTTTCTTGGGTATCTTTGAGAGATTTATTCATTTCCTCTACCCTTTTGTTTGTAATCTCTATTTTATGTGGCAGTTTTTCACCTCCTGTTTAAGGTCCTCTATTATTTTCATATAATTCACTTTTGAGTCGAATTCTTCTATTTCTTCTGGAGTAGGGTGTTCAATTCTTCTTATTTTGGGATCCCTGGATTCTGGTGATGTCATGTTGCCTTTCAGGTTGTTGGAGGAATTCTTGCATTGTCGCATGCCCATCTCTTCCTTCAAATGGAGCCAGGAGAAGCCTGGTGTCTTGTTCCAGTCTTTGCTGTGACTGACTCCCTGGGTTTATCTCCTCAGTGTTGTAGCAGGAACCGTTCCCGGCCAAATGGAACTCCTCAGCACCTAAACAGGGACACCTGGTAGCCCAATGAGTCGGGGTCAAAAGGAAGAACGTGGTAGGCTGGGCGGGGTCCAGTAGAGCTCAGGAGACCCTGCAGGACAAACTGAAGGTTCCTGCGCTCCCTTGCGGGGGACCTTGAGGCCTGCCTAGTAGTCAGGCACTCACCGCTCTGGGTGGGTAGCCTTAGTGTAGGAGTGGAAAACTGTTCTTGAGCAAAGGACCTAGCAGACAGCAGGGCAGGCTTGGGGAGGGGGAATTTTATACTCTCATTTATTATACTTCCCTCAAATTAATGATTAGGCCGATTGCTTGAATTTAATGGTACTCCTGAAAAATGTTTAGATATTGATTAGCATTGAGTGTATAATTTGCTTTAAAATAACTTTGTCCCATACCTAGATTTTTCCAAGCTTGGATACACTATAAGCTTTTTTCAGTTTTTTTTTTTTAAATATCATTAGATAATTTTATTTTTTCTGAAACAGGGTTTCAATATTCAGCCCTGGCTTACCTGGAATTTGCTAAGTAGACCAGGCTGGCCACAACTCTCAGAGATGCAATGACTCTGCTTCTCAAGTGTTGGGATTAAAGGTATCAGCTACCACATTTGTCAAGTTTTAGATTTCTTAAGAAGTAGTTGTTCTCAAATGAATTTAGTTTAGATATTCTGTATTTATTTGATATAAAAATCTTGTTCTTTTCTAGATTCCATATTATAATTATTGAAAATATTTTAATGTTTATAGTTTTTTAAATGATATAATGCCAACTTCAAATGGAGAATGACTTTATTCCTCTATGCCTTCTTTTTCAGTTATGTTCACAGTGAAATAATAGCTTATTATTCTTTTAAAATTGGACCTTTTGAACATTTTTAAAAATATGAGCATGTAACTCAAAATTAGTTTTTGATGACTGTAATATATTATGCTTATCTACCTGATTTTTTTGTTGTTGAATATGTAGTTTGTTTTTAATGTCTGCTATAGAGAATACTGATAATAACTTTTCTACAAATGGACTGAAATTTATTTTGAATTTTACCCTTTGGACAAATTTCCCAAGATTATATTACTGAATAAAAAGTCTTTAAGTTTTATTATATATGTTAATACATATATACTTTATATTTATTCATAAGCATATTTAAATATGTCTAAATATATTTACATAAATAAATATATTTATTATATATGTAGTATTTTATTTGTTTTCATAAATACCGAATAGTGGCAGACAAGTTAAATAACTCAGAGTCACAAAGCTAGGTGGCTCCAAGATCTGAGTTTTCTTTGTAATCCTACCTGTTTTGATGATCTTGCCAAGTGGCTCTTTCAAATGAGTATCATACCTGTTTTCAATCAATTTCAGTGTAACAATTAGTATCCAATAATCTTTTTAACAGGAAATTTAATAGATAAAAATGATACATGTTTATTCCCTAGAAGTTCTTGATAAGGAAGATTAACTTATAAGTTAAACTATGTTCATGGGAAAAGCTTTCCTGTGTGATAGGTATGGTTCATGACCATATACAAAACAGTGAAAATTGGCTATGGCTACAAATCATGGAGGTTTCTAGAATGAATTAATCTTTGGGGAATTGCCATGTTGTTTATTACCTTTAAAAAATAGTAGGAGAAATACTTTGTAGAAGGAGCTATGGGGCTGTGTTCCTGCCTCTGGGCTCCTGGCACCGGCTAGCTTTACCCAAAATAATTACACAGAAACTGTATTCTTTTTTTTCTTTCTTTTTTTTTTTTTTTTTTTTTTTTTTGGTTTTTCGAGACAGGGTTTCTCTGTGGCTTTGGAGCCTGTCCTGGAACTAGCTCTTGTAGACCAGGCTGGTCTCTAACTCACAGAGATCCGCCTACCTCTGCCTCCCAAGTGCTGGGATTAAAGGCGTGCGCCACCACCGCCCGGCTGAAACTGTATTCTTTTAAACACTGCCTGGCCCATTAGTTCCAGCCTTTTATTGGCTAACTCTCACATCTTGATACCCATTTCTAATAATCTGTGTAGCACCCCAAGTTGGTAGCTTACCAGGAAAGATCTTAACGTGTACCTGTCTCGGAGAGGAGAATCATGACGACTGCCTGACTCGGCTTCTTTCTCCCAGCATTCTGTTCTGTCTACTCCGCATACCTAATTTTCTGTCCTATTGAAGGGCCAAGGCAGTTTCTTTATTAACCAATGAAATCAACACAAAACAGAAGACTCTCCCACATGAATACTTAATTGTAAAAAACATTATAGCTTGAAAAAAGGATTCTTTGTCAATATATTTTAAGGAATCTTATACATAAAAGCATAATAGTCTGTCGGGATTGAGATACAAATGTTTTCATTTTTATGGCCTCATTTCAACTCATTGCATGAAGAAGCCACTGGGTGTCCAACTACCATTCTTGTTCACAGTTGTAACTACTATTAACAACATCTTAGGAACTATTTGTTATGTAGAAGTCTTTTAAACGTCTTTGTTCCTATCTCATTTTACTTTTCAGTGAAGCTGTGACTTCTCTGGAATTTTGAATATTCTATTAACATATGGAACTCAGTTAAATGAACTTCACTTGGCATACTGCCTCATGTATAAGATGTTTTTAACGTTTTGCTGCTTTTTGAAGAAAGTTTGCCTATTGGCTTCTTTGAATTATACATCTGAATTTATGTTATGCAGTTAAAGCACAAGCAAAATATAAAGAGTGGTTGCCACATCTCCTGCTTGCTGGATTTGACCCATTGACTCTACCGTGCAGCAGCTCTTGGTATGAAATGTTTTTAGTGGGCCTTCCCCATTGGTAGTGAGTCTGCCTCAAACATGCCATCAGGTCTTGAGATCTCTGTCCTAGGAGGAGGGTTGCTGTGTGTGTGTGCGCGCGTGCACGCATGTGCATGTGTGTGTTTGTGCGTGCACACACATGTACATGTGTACTGCTGTAGCTGTGCTGTGTGAGAGTATTGACCGCTATAGCTATGCTGGGGTGAAGGAATTGAGGGCTACAAATAATGAAATTGAATTTTTTTTTTAATTTTTGAGACAGATTTTCTCTGTAGTTTTTGGAGTGTGTCCTGGATCTAGCTCTTGTAGACCAGGCTGGCTTCGAACTCACAGAGATCCACCTTTCTCCACCTCCCGAGTGCTGGGACTAAAGGTGGGTACCACCACCACCAGGCTGAAATTGATTATAAAGCACAAAGTTCTGTAAAGTGACTGAAAATGGCCAGAGAGGTATAGGGTCCAGGGTGCTTTCCTGGGGGACATTTCTTCTACTCTTGGCCATTCATTGTACCCCTCTTTTTATTCTGGTGACAAGAGTCTTAGTAGCCTGGACTAGTCTTGACTTTGCGGCCCTCCTATATTAAGTTCCTGAGTGTTGGGATTATAGAGAGTGCTACCATGCTTAACTTTCTTATGCCCCTCTTAATACATCTGTAACAGAATATTTCTACCCTATAGCAGTTTGTCTTCTGAAATTTGTTTCCCTCATTACATACCGTTTTTCAAAGCATCTGAAGCTGTATCTTAATTAGTTCTCATTGTTTCTCAGGTTAGCCATTCACAAGAGAGTGTATGAAAGTTGAATAAGGATTCTGTGGTGACAAGATTGTTCCTACTCACAGCCTTAGCAAAACTTGTCTGGGATAGGTGCCTGTAGATTAGCATGTAAAAAAAAAACTCTTGACCTTGTCAAGTCAAATGAGAAAATAGAACCAAAGTTTCCAGTTGAATAGAGAACATGTTATTTTGTAGAGTTGTAGTGAAACATCTTTTAGCCTTGCAAGAGTTAGTTTCAGGAATTGAACTGAAGTCATTGGGTTTGACAATAGGCACTTTAACCTTCTGAGCCCTGTCTCTGAGGAACATTCCCTATTTGTAAGAAGAGTTTGCATTTCTTTGGGCTCTACTTTCTACCCATGGCTTCTCACTATTTGACAAAAAGAGCCTTTATGTGATAGTATCTCACTTTCTCATTATCACTACCTGGAATTGTGGAATGCTCATCAGGTTTTGTGCTTAGGACTGTCATCACTCTCTGACACTCTCTATCTGACCATGTGCTAGTGAAGAGAGACTGTTCCCTAGAAGGTGGTTTGAGGAGAAAAGTCCATGAAAAGTGAGGAAAACCTTCTGATTCCACTTTGCTAATAACCGATTGAATCTCTGATTGTACTATCAACAAATTATTAAAAAATTCATAGTTGCCTGTCAAATGCACATGGTTGCCATTCCCTTTATTATTATATATTAATTTGTACTAAACTCTATTTTTCAGGTAATTGAATGAAATATAAAGATTACTAACAATTCATTGAGATATCTCTAATTAAAAAATTTGCAAATGTTTGTCATAACTACACACCCTCCCCAAAAGCATTTTAGTGAGGTAGGAAATACTTTGAGTGCTAGTTATATCTAGTAATTAACAAAGTTATGTAAATGCCACTGATGTCTCCCTGAATCTCACAACTAGCACTCCTCTGGGGTGAGTGGGGGAGTAGGAGGGAAACGGGAGGAGATGAAATTTTGAATGGTATTATTTATAAAGCAATAAAAAGAAACGATATTAATTAAATTACTGCTTGGCCCATTAACTCTAACTTCTTATTGGCTAACTTTTACATATTAATTTAATCCTTCTCCATTAATCTGTGTATCACCATTAGGTCATGGCCTACCAGCAAAGTTTCAGCATATCTATCTCTGGCAGCAGATTCACAGTGTCTCCCTGACTCTACCCTTCTTTCTTCCAACATTCAGCCCATTCCCCGCCTACTGAAGTTCTTCCCCATCAACAGGCCAAGGCAGTTTTTTTATTCATTAATGGTAGTCACAGCACAGAGGGAACTTCCACATCACTTCCCTTTACTGTTTAAATAAAAAAGTAGCGTTTAATTGTAACATAGTAAAATTACATATAAGAAAATGTATCAAGCAAGAATTACGGTTACAATATTTCTATTTACTTTACCTTTTATCATAACTAAGGAAAACTATAACTATTTTTTCTTCAACTATATTAAAGACTCCACAAAGATATAATATTACCTAAGAAAACAGGAAGTACGTTGTAAGCAACTTCCAAAACTCTAGAAATGACAGAGACACCTCACTGTCTGGACAGTTACGAAAGTTCTTCTCTACCATTGTGGCATCCATCTTCAGCCTACAGGCCGATAGTACCCAGCAGACTTTTCCATGAAGCATGAAATTTCAAAGACAATTCTGCCTATATTGGTAGTTTGCCAGTCACCTTCTTCTGTATTCTGGAGAATGTCTTGCAGATTCTTTCATGAAGCAGGAACCGCAAAGGATCGTCTCACCTTTAGGCAAATTCAGAAGTCATTTCTCTGTGGGATCTGCATGTCCAGTTCAACTAACAAACTCCATAAGAAGCCTTTTCAATGCCCATCATTTTCTTGAAGTAGCTTATGACAAGAGCAAATAGAACTTTCACTTCCTTGGTTAGAGTTACACCAAGATATTTTATGCTATTTGTGGCAATCGTGAAGGGTGATACTTCTCTGATTTCCCTCTCTGCTTCTTTACCTTTGTGTATAGGAGGGCAACTGATTTTTTTGAATTGATCGTGTATCCTGCCACGCTACTAAAGGTGTTTATCAGCTGTAGGAGTTCTTTGCTGGAGTTTTTGTGGTCGCTTATGTACACTATCATATCATCTGCAAATAATGAAAGTTTAACTTCTTCCTTTCCAATTTGAATCACTTTGATCCCCTTATGTTGTCTTATTGCTATCACTAGAATTTCAAGCACTATATTGAAGAGGTATGGAGAGAGTGGACAGCCTTGCCGTGTTCCTGATTTTAGTGGGATGGCTTTGAGTTTCTCTCCTTTTAATTTGATGTTAGCTGTCGGCTTGGTATAAATAGCTTTTATTATAGTTAGGTACGACACTTGTATCTCTAATCTCTCTAAGACCTTTATTATAAAGGGATGTTGAATTTTGTCAAATGCTTTTTCAGCATCTAATGGAATGATCATATGGTTTTATTCTTTCAGTTTATTTGTATGATGGATTACATTGATAGACTTTCGTATGTTGAACCAGCCCTGCATCCCTGGGATGAAGCCTGCTTGATCATAATGGATAATTTTTCTAATGTGTTCTTAGATTCAGTTTGCCAGTATTTTATTGAGGATTTTCGCATCTATGTTCATGAGTGAGAATGGCCTATAATTCTCGTTATTGTTTGAGTCTTTGTGAGGTTTTGGTATCAGAGTAACTCCAGCTTCATAAAAGGAATTTGGCAATGACTTCTGTGTTTCTATATTGGGAAATACATTAAGGAGTATAGGTATTAGCTCTTCTTGGAAGTTCTGGTAGAATTCTGCATTGAAGCCGTCTGGACCTGGGCTTTTTTTGGTAGGGAGGTTTTTGATAACAACTTCTAATTCTTAGCGACTAACAGGTCTATTTAGATTGTTCACCTGGTCCTGGTTTAACTTTGGTATATGGTACTTATCTAAAAAAGTGTCCATTTCTTTTGCATTTTCCAGTTTTGTGGCATACAGGCTTTTGATCTAATGATTAAGATCTAATGATTCTCTGAATTTCCTCTGTGTCTGTGGTTATATCTCCCTTTTCATTTCTGATCTTTTTAATTTGCATATTCTCTCTCTGCCGTTTGATTAGTTTGGAAAGGGGTTTATCAATCTTTTTGATTTTCTCCAAGAACCAGCTTTTTGTTTCATTGATTCTTTGGATTGTTTTCTGTTTCTATTTTGTTGATTTCAGCCCTCAGTTTGATTATTTCCAGTCTTCTACTCCTCCTAGGTGAATCTGCTTCTTTTTTTCTAGAGCTTTCAGTTGGGCTGTTAAGTCTCCAATGTGTGTTTTCTCCATTTTCTTTGAGTGGGCACTTAGTGCTCTGAACTTTCCTCTTAGCACTGCTTTCATCGTGTCCCATAGGTTTGAGTATGTTGAGTCTCTGTTTTCATTGAATTCAAGAAAGACTTTAATTTCTTTCTTTATTTGTTCCTTGATCCAGGTGTGGTTCAGTAGTTGACTGTCCAGTTTCCATGAGTTTGTAGACTTTCTGGGGCTAGCATTGTTGTTGAATTCTAACTTTAATCCATGGTGATCTGATAAGACACAGGTGGTTACTAATATTTTTTTGTAACTGTGTAAGTTTGCTTTGTTACCAAGTATATGGTCATTTTTCAAGAAGGTTACATGAGCTGCAGAGAAGAAGGTATATTCTTTCCTATTTGGGTGGAATGTTGTATAGATGTCTATTAAGTCCATTTGATTCATTACCTCCCTTAATCCTCTTATTTCTCTGTTAGGTTTCTGTCTGATTGACCTGTCCATTGGTGTGAGAGGAGTGTTGAAATCTCCTACTATTAGTGTGTGTGGTTTGATGACTGCCTTGAGTTTTAGTAACGTTTCTTTTACATAAGTGGGTGCTTTTATATTAGGGGCATAGATATTCAGGGTTGAGACTTTGTCCTGATGAATTGTTCCTGTTATGAATAAAAAGTGTACCTCTCCATCTCTTCTGATTGATTTTAGTTTGAAGTCAACTTTGCTAGAAATTAGTATGGCCACACCTGCTTGTTTCTTAGGTCCATTTGCTTGATAAGCCTTTTCCCAGCCCTTTACTCTGAATAGATGTCTGTCTTTGTGGTTGAGGTGTGTTTCTTGTAAACAGCAGAACGCTGGATCCTGTTTTCGTATCCAATCTCTTAGCCTGTGCCTCTTTATAGGTGAGTTGAGTTCATTGATATTAAGTGATATTAATGACCAGTGGTTGTTAACTCCGGTCATTTTTTCTTTCTTTCTTTCTTTCTTTCTTTCTTTCTTTCTTTCTTTCTTGTAGTAGAGTTTGTGTGTTTCCCTTCTTCGAGTTGTTCTGGTGAAGGGTCATTAGATATCGAGTTATTGTGGGCATTGTTGGACTCCTTGGGTTCTGATTTTCCTTCAATTACTTTCTTTAAGGCTGGATTTGTGGCATGGTATTATTTATATTTGTTTTTATCCTGGAAAATTTTGTTTTCTCCATTTATAGTGAATGAAAGCTTGGCTGGGTATAGTAGTCTGGGCTTGCATTCATGGTCTCTTAGTTTCTGCAGTACCTCTATCCAGGACCTTCTGGCTTTCGTGGTTTCCATAGAGAAGTCATGTGTAAGTCTGATAGGTTTACCTTTATAAGTAACCTGACCTTTTTCCTTTGCAGCTCTTAATATTCTCTCTTTATTCTGTATGTTTTGTGTTTTGATTATTATATGGTGAGGAGATGTTCTTTTTTGATCCAGTCGATTTGGTGTTCTGTATGCTTCTTGGACCTTCAAAGGAATATCTTTCTTAAGGTTGGGAAAGTTTTCTTCTATAATTTTATTAAATATATTTTCTGGACCATTGAGCTGTACTTCTTCTCCTTCTTCTATCCCTATTATTCTTAGGTTTGGTCTTTTTATTGTGTCCCAGATTTTGTTAATGTTTTGTGAAGAGAATTTGTTGGTTTTACTGTTTTCTTTGATCAGTGTGTTTATTTTCTCTATGGTATCTTCAGTGTCTGAGATTCTTTCTTCTATCTCTTGTAATCTGTTGGTAGTACTTGCCTCTGTAGTTCCTGTTCATTTACCCAGATTTTCCATCTCCATCCTTCCCTCGGTTTGTCTTTTCTTCATTACTTCCATTTCATTCTTCAAGTTTTGAACCATTTCCCTTACCTGTTTGATTGCTCTTTGTTTTTCTCTTGGTTTTCTTGGGTATCTTTGAGAGATTGATTCATTTCCTCTACCTTTTTGTTTGTAATCTCTAATTGTTTATGGCAGTTTTTCACCTCCTGTTTAAGGTCCTCTACTATTTTCATATAATTCACTTTTGAGTCGAATTCTTCTAATTCTTCTGGAGTAGGGTGTACAATTCTTCTTATTTTGGGATTCCTGGATTCTGGTGATGTCATGTTGCCTTTCAGGTTGTTGGAGTAATTCTTGCATTGGTTCCTGCCCATCTCTTCATTCAAATGGAGCCAGGAGAGTCCTGGTGTCTTGGTCCAGTCTTTGCTGTGACTGACTCCCTGGGTGTATCTCCTCCGTGTTGGAACAGAAACCGTTTCCTTCCAGATGGACTCCTCAGCACCGAAACATGGATGCCTGGTAGTCTAATGATCCGTGGACGAAAGGACCTTGCAGACAAGGCAGGCTTGCGGGGGGGGGGGTGTGGAGTCATGTGTAGAAAAGAAAGCCCTGCAGCAGGAGCTGGGGGAGGGGGGTTTGTGCTCTCTTCCGGGACAGTCAGCCCCTGGATAGCACACACTCACCTGTGCAGATTGAACTCCTCAGCACCTAAACAGGGACGCCTGGTAGCCCAATAAGCCTGTCCAGATGGAACTCCTCAGTAGCTAAAGAGGGACGCTTTGTAGCCCAATGACCCGGGGACAAAATGAAGAATGTGGCAGGCAGAACAGGGTACAGTAGAGCACAGGAGACCCTACAGCCCAAGCTGAAGGTGCCCGCGCTCCCTTGCGGGGGGTGGGTCGCCTTAGTGTAGGAGCAAGAAACTGTTTCTCAGCAAAGGACCTTGCAGGCAAGACAGGCTTGTTGGGGGGTGTATAGGAAAGAAAGCCCTGCAGGAGGAGCTGGGGGAGTGGTGTTTGTGCTCTCTTCTGGGACAGTCTGCTCCTGGATAGCTCACACTCACCCGTCCAGATGGAACCCCTCAGGACCTAAACAGGGACTCCTGGTAGCCCAATGAGTCGGGGACAAAGGGAAGAACGTGGCAGGCAGGGCAGGGTCCAGTAGAGCACAGGAGACCCTCCAGCCCAAGCTGAAGGTACCCACGTTCCCTTGTGGGGGAGGGGGACCTTGAAGCCTGCCTGGTAGGCAGGCAGTCACCGCTCTGGGTGGGTAGCCTTAGTGTAGGAGCAGGAAAATTGTTCTTGAGCAGAGGCCCTAGCACACAGCAGGGCAGGCCCATGTAAGGATAAATTATAGGAAATTGCTTACATATTATTTCGAATGGCTGACTTACAAAGTATTGACACAGGGTGGGGTTGTTGAGCATTCCTTGTGGGAGGACAGTCCATTGGTACCTCCTAGTAGGCTGAGGATTATTACAAGTAGGCACTGTGAAGATAAACTTTTCTCTATCTTTTTCTTGTAAAGGTATAGGGAAGAAACAATCCTTTAAATCAATAAATGAGAGACCATCACTTTGGTAATGGAGAGGAATTCCAGATGCAGAGGGCCCGTTGATTGAATAACCTTGTTGATAGCTCTAAGATCTGTCACCATTCTCCATTTTCCAGATTTTTTCCTTAAGAAATAAAGGAGAACTTTAAGGGCTGATAGATTCTTTTATATGTCAGGCATCTAATTGCTCTTGTACCAGCTATTCTAAGGCCTGAAACTATTCCTCAGCTAGGGGCTATAGCTTAACCAATATTGGTTTCTCAGTGAACCATTTTAAAGGCAGGGCTGTTGGTACATCTAAAGGGTTATCAATTGCTTTATGTCCTTGTACAGCCCAAAAGGCTGCTGTTCATCATCTGTAATATCTTCTAACATTTTCCTCAGAAACATAGGCTTTAGGGGCTTCAGGAATATTAATCTGGATATTCCATTGCTGCAATAGGTCATGACCCTACAAATTCACTGCAATATTGACTATATATGGCCTTAGTTTTCCTATTTGCCTTTCTGGCCCTGTGCATTCAACCCATCTTGTGCTTTGTCTTACCCAAGATAGGGTTCCAGTTCCCATGGACTGAACATCTACCTCCTGAAGAGGCCAATTCGGCTGCCAAGATTTTGTATTAATGATACTTACATCCACGCTGTGTCTAATAAGCCTTCAATAAAATGCCATTTCTACACATGTTTAGCGTTGGTCTTTGGTCATTTACAGAAGTCTGTCAGAATATACCTTTCCTCTGTCTCAGCAGAGCTCTTGACTCATTCTCCACATTTATCTCATCATTCAGACCAGTATTACTTTTGACAGCAAGCATGGGACTGTTTAATTTTCCTGACGAGACACATTCTCCACAGTAACTGGGAATGACTGGACCACGTTTGTCATGGGGGCCTGTGAAAGGCCCCCCCATGCCATTTCTGAATGGTATCAGGTTGCCTTGTCTATCTTTTGTTGACCTAAATTCATTGGTCCCATGTCAGCCTTTGCCACACCTCCTACGTGTGCCTGAAGGCTGAGTCCTCCTATTTCTGTCACTGCCAGAAGAGGGATTATTCCTGGAAATCCATGGCCTGCAGTCCCTTCTCATGGGTCCCATTCTGCCACAATTAAGACATCTGGTATTTTGATGTCTTCTCTTACCATTGTAAATTGATTCTCCTACCCACGCTTCAGTACCATAGTCAAGTGTCTCGACATTCAATGTTTGTAAAACTCATTCATCCATGGGTGCTGATCTGATCTTTAAAGGCCCTAGGATCTCTTTGCACTCGATGTTGGCATTCTCATAAGCCAGAGATTCAATTATTATATGTCTAGTTTCTGGGTCAGTTATCCCTGTTTCTACATCCCTAGTTAATCTTTGCAAAAACTCACTAAAAGTTTCTCTCTGACCCTTTTTAACCATAAGATATGACTCAACTCCCTTTCCTAGTTCCTGAATTCTATCCCAAGCCTTTAAAGCTGCTGCGGTACATAGGGACAAGGAGAGGTCATTATAGAGAGCTTGGTCCTGAGGATCAGAGTAAAGTCCTTCACCTAGAATTTGATGTATGGAAATCCCAGTTCCTTTTGCTTTTTCTTGTTGCTCTAAAATTCTTGCTTCCTCTTTAAGAAAGCATCTCCAATGCAATTGTGGTCCACGTTCTAGAACAGCTAAGATTAACCGAGCCCAATCATGAGGTGTGGCTTTGCTACTGAAAGCCAACGTTTTAACCATTTCCCTAACATAAGATGAATGTAGTCTGTAAGCTACAATTGCTTGTTTAATTTCTTTTTAATCGGTGTTACGTATGGGCTCCCATGTATATTCCTTTACAAGCTTAGGGTATTTGGAGCTGGATACCTTTTCTGATGTTATTACTGGAAAGTCAGGTATAACTCTGGGAAAGCTATCCTGGAGAGTTTTACATATTGATGAAGTTAAATTTTGCCTTTATACCTTTTGCTCCTGGTCATCAAAGTTGATGATTCCCACAATCTTTTCAAATCAGGTTACCACTGCCCTTTGAAAGTCTAGACCTCCTGTCGAGTATTGTGCTCTAATGCCCTCATTGAGGATTCTAAGGTATAAAGTCTGTCCAGTAGAGATAATGTCTCATCCTTGGACATAATCTCCATGGCATGCATTTTACCTTCTCGGAGAGACATTCTATAAGTCAATCTGTCATACCACTTCAACAGAGTGCGATTAATACATTCAACAGTGCCAATTCTCTAAAATAATGTTTATGTTTCCGCACCCAGTGCCATGACTAAGTTTTATGTGCCAAATCAACTGTTTCCTTCTCCAGAGTGCTTAATCTCTCTTTAAATGAACTACTTATATGTGTCAAATCAGCTGTTTCCTCCTCCAGAATGCGGAATCTCTTTAAATGAAGTACTATTATATGCCAAATTAGCTTTTTCTTTCTGCAGAGTGTTGAATCTCTCTTTAAATAAATTGCTATCAGACTGTACCTTTTCCAAAGATATCTCAGTTGACCGAGTCTTGTTAAGCAAAGTCCTAGTATCCTCCTTCAGATGTGCAATCTCTTTTTCACAAAGTTTGTTATTAGTCTGTACCACTTCTGAAAGCACCTCATTCGACTGGGTTTTGGTATTCAAAGTGTTTGTTTTCTCTTGTAGATGTATGACCTCCTCTTTAAGAAGCTTGGTACCAGTTTATACAGTGTTTAAAAGTACCTCAGCTGACTTGACAATTGTTAGTTAAGGTGGTTGTGTCTTTTTTTTTTTTTTTTTTTGGTTTTTCGATACAGGTTGTCTCTGTGGTTTTTTGGAGCCTGTCCTGGAACTAGTTCTGTAGACCAGGCTGGTCTCGAACTCACAGAGATCCGCCTGCCTCTGCCTCCCGAGTGCTGGGATTAAAGGCGTGCGCCACCACCGCCCGGCGGTTGTGTCTTTTTTTAGATTTTCAACTTCTTTCTTTAGAAGGCAAGGTTCAGTCTCTAAAGGTTGCTCCTTTTCCTATTGTCCAACCATATTTTTCAGTAAAAAAATATTGAGTTCAAATCTAAACCCTAGAAATAAGGATAGCAATGTAGGAGGGACATCATACGCATCTTGTAAGACCTCAGACATGTTTTAAATGAAAAGGCTATTGAAAGATTGGATGACTAGATTGTCTGACGTATTGCCTGTTTTAGATCAGTAACTTATGGACTATAGTTAGAATAATAAATCTCACCTGTGGTTTAATCAGCTGGAGTAGATGCAGTAACTGTTGCCTGCCAGTAGGTGTCGTGGTGCACTTGAATCCACTTACTCAGTTCATATCTTATGGTTTCTGTATAATGGATCTTGTCATGAGTCTACTGCTTGTCCTAGTACATGGTTGTTGAATAGATAACAATGGAAAACTATCCGGCATTTAGCTAGATGATAAAAAATTCTGGGTGCAACCATTGGCATATTGCATTCTTCTCATTTTGGAATGTAGTGTTGACGTTGAACTTTTCTGTCTAGTTTCTGCTCGAGTGCATGCTTGTTTCTTTCAAGCTCATCCCTCAGTACCAGTCCTTCTGCCCAAGTAAGAGAATTACAGGCCAATCTCACTCATGAACATCGATGCGAAAATCCTCAATAAAATACTTGCAAACCGAATCCAAGAACACATTAGAAAAATTTTCCATTATGATCAGGTAGGCTTCATCCCAGAGATGCAGGGCTGGTTCAAAATAAGAAAATTTATCAATGTAATCCACCATATAAATAAACTGAAAGAAAAAAACCATATGATCATTTCATTAAATGCTGAAAAAGCATTTGGCAAAATTCAACACCCCTTTATGATAAAGGTCTTGGATAGATTAGGGATTGAAGGGTCATACCTAAATATAATAAAAGCTATTTACAGCAAGCCGACAGCCAACATTAAATTAAACAGAGAAAAACTCAAAGCCATCCCACTAAAATCAGGAACCAGACAAGGCTGTCCACTCTCTCCATACCTCTTCAATATAGTGCTTGAAGTTCTAGCAGTATCAATAAGACAACATAAGGGGATCAAGGGGACTCGTATTGGAAAGGAAGAAGTTAAACTTTCATTATTTGCAGATGATATGATAGTATACATAAGCGACCCCAAAAACTCCACCAAAGAACTCCTACAGCTGAGAAACACCTTTAGTAATATGGCAGGATACAAGATCAACTCCAAAAAATTTGGTGCCCTTCTATACACAAAGGATAAGGAAGCAGAGAGGGAAATCAGAGAAGCATCACCTTTCACAATAGCCACAAATAGCATAAAATATCTTGGGGTAACTCTATACAAGGAAGTGAAAGATCTATTTGACAAGAACTTTAAGGCATTGAAGAAAGAAATTGAGGAGGATACCAGAAAATGGAAGGATCTCCCATGCTTTTGGATTGGGAGGATCAACATAGTAAAAATGGCTATTCTACCAAAGGCAATCTATTGATTCAATGCAATCCCCATCAAGGTCCCATCAAATTCTTCACAGATCTTGAGAGGACAATAATCAACATTATATGGAAAAACAAAAAACCCAGGATAGCCAAAACAGTCTTATACAATAAGGGAACTTCTGGAGGCATTACCATCCCTGACTTCAAACTCTATTACAGATTACAGAGCTACAGTACTGAAAACAGTGTGGTACTGGCATAAAAACAGAGAAGTCAACCAATGGAATCGAATAGAAGACCAAGATTTTAACCCACAATCCTATGAACACCTGATTTTCGATAAAGGAGCTAAAAGTATACGAAAGAAAGAAAGCATCTTCATAAAATGGTGCTGGCAGAACTGGTTGTCAACATGTAGAAGAATGAAAATAGATACATATCTATCACCATGCACAAAACTCAAGTCCAAGTGGATCAAAGACCTCAATATCAGTCTGAACACACTGAACCTGATAGAAGAAAAAGTGGAAAGGACTCTACAACACATGGGCACAGGAGACCACTTCCTATGTATAACAACCTAAGCACAGACATTAAGGGCATCATTGAATAAATGGGACCTCCTGAGACTGAGAAGCTTCTGTAAAGCAAAGAACACTGTCACTAAGACAAAAAAGCAACTCACTGACTGGGAGAAGATCTTCACCAACCCCGCAACTGACAAAGGTCTAATCTCCAAAATGTGTAAACAACTCAAGAAAGTAGACTGTAAAAGGCTAATCACCCCAATTATAAAATGGGGCACTGAGCTGAACAGAGAATTCTCAACAGAAGTTCAAATGGCCAAAAGACACTTAAGGTCATGCTCAACTTCCTTAGCCATCAGGGAAATGCAAACCAAGTGCTACCTCTTTAAATATTATCCATATCACCAAATACATTGGTAGAGTAGACAAGGCAAGTGGGTAGTAGCAATCTGTACAGAGGGTCCTCATTCCAATAAGAAAGCAGGCTGAGAAATCTATAGGGAACAGGTCAATAAGTAGTGATCCTCCTTGGCTTCTCTCTCTCTCTCTGTCTCTCTGTCTCTCTCTCTCTCTCTCTGTCTCTCTCTGTGTGTCTCTCTGTGTGTCTCTCTCTGTCTCTGTCTCTCTCTCTCTTTCTCTCTCTCTGTGTGTATGTATGTGCGCATATGTATGTGTGTGTGTTGAAAGACAAGGTATAAATGTAGAGGTCAGATGACACCATCTGGGAGTTGGTTTAATTCTCATATCATGGATTCCAGGTATGGAATTCAGGTTATCAGGCTTTTATGGAAAATGGTCTTAGGTGCTGAGACATCAGTGGCCCTATTCTCAGGGTTTCTTCCCGGTAACATTCTTTCCATTAAAAAGTAAAACAGAGAATTGTTTCTTATATTCTTCTCCCCTCTTAAATAAACAAGTGCTTGTAAAATGATAGCTATTAAGGAGAACATAGGGCTGTGCATGCAGCTTGGGCGTAGTGTGAGCTTGCCTCATACATGGAAGGAAGGGTCCAGGTCTTCTCTCTAACACTGAAAAAAAAAGAAGAACATTTTAAGGTAACTAAATATTTTTCAGTGCAGTCAGTAATTGTATAAAACACAAGGACCTGATGATCAAGTCCCTCTTTTCCTTATTCCTTTGGGTCTGGAAGAAATCATTTGTATATCTCCTGCTGTTGGATTTATTCCCTTGTGTTATATATAACCATATATAGACCTATAGGAATTTTTCTTCAGAATGTATAGATTTGTTATGACTCAACACTAGAATGAGAGCCCAGTGTCACAGAGGGCAATGGATCTCAAGAGACATTTTGTTAGTATTTAGGCACACCCTGTCACAGCACCTCATGCCCTATGTCTGGCTGTATAGCAAATGGTACCCTGTCCCATTAAGAGATGCTCTGGCTACTCCCAGTCTCTCTAGTGGTCTCTCTTTCTCCCTCCTTCCCTCCCTCCCTACCTTCCCCTTCTCTCTTTTTCTCTTTTTCCCCACTGAGGCAAGCAGGTCTCAGCCTCTTTTCTTTCTCCCTCCTCACTCTCTCTCTCTTTCTCTCCCTTCCTCCTGTCCTTTCCTTTACACAACCCTTTCATCTGCATGGCATATTTGTCTTTCCCTTATGAGCCGTGGTTTGAACCTCACCCACGTGCTATGGGACCTGGAAAGATTTCCAAATGTCCTATTGGCACACTGGGAGTTCTTTAACACCATCAACCCTCAAGTACTGCAAATTAAAACTCAATGAGATGATACTTGATATCATTAAGATGGTGAAAATACAAAATATGAGTCAATCATGGTGGCACAGCTCTACAATCCCAGCACTTGGTAGAGGAAAGCATGTGTGTGTGTGTATGTGTGTGTGTGTGTGTTGAAGTTGGTCAACAAAATCTGGTATAAAAATCGAGAAGTACATGTTGCATGCTGGGGTCACAGGTAGAGCACTTGTCTGCATGCACAGATGCTGGGACACAGGTGAAAGTGTAAAGATACCGGAGAACAGGAACCTGCTATGTCATTGCTGTAATTGTAGATGAAGATAGTGCAGCCACTAGCGCCTGATCATTTATAAAAGAAAGAAGGGTGAAACCCTAATTACCTACTGCTTGATGAGTGGGTAAACGAAGGGTGGTGTGTTAATACAATGGTCTAGTTTCTAGCCATGGAAAGGGGTAGAGAACTGATACGTCCTATACCATGAATAAACATCACAAACATTAATCTCAGTCGAAAGTAGCTAAAGGAATGAAGAATGGGACACTTCTTTATTAGATGATTTGATTTCTATTAAATACCAGAATAAGACAACTTGAAGCAAAAAGTTATATTTGTAACTGATAGGGGCTTGGGTCTGGATGAACAAAGAGTAACTACTGACGAATAAAGGGTTTTTGTCTCAAACAATGAAAATGTTTTAAAAATCAATAGGGTGCACCCACATACTGAGACAATGGGGATGATCTTTCGGGAGCTCACCAAGGCCAGCTGGACTGGGTCGAAAAAAGCATGGGATAAAACCGGACTTGCTGAACATAACGGACAATGAGGACTGCTGAGAAGTCAAGAACAATGGCACTGGGTTTTGATCCTACTGCACGTACTGGCTTTGTGGGAGCCTAGGCAGTTTGGATGCTCACCTTACTAGACCTGGAAGGAGGTGGGAGGTCCTTGAACTTCCCAAAGGGCAGGGAACCCTGACTACTCTTTGGGCTGATGAGGGAGGGGGACTTGATTGGGGGAGGGGGAGGGAAATGGGAGGCGGCAGCAGGGAGGAGGCAGAAATCTTTAATAAATAAATAAATAAATAGGGTGATGGTTGCATAATTTTAACAACATACTAAAAAACTATTAGGTTGCATACTTTAAAAGAGTGAACTTACTGCATAAATTACTTCTCAATATTTATAGATCACATTTCTTTCATGTCTATGTATGTTTTGTCTGCATGTATGTATGTGTACATATATATATGTCTGCATGCATGTATGTGTGCAAGTCTGGTGCCTGCAAAGACACAAGAGGGTGCTAGATCCCCTAGAAATAAATTTACAGATGTCTGTGAGCTTCCTTCCATGTAGGTGTGGTTGTAGGTTGAAGGGTTTGTGCTGAGGTACTGAGGACTGCCTTTCTCCTCCAGGAGCCTGCAGAGTGCCTTCCAGTACCCTGAACTCTGGTTAGTAGGTGAATAATCTAGTTAGACAGTAGTTCAACTTCTCCATATTCAGTGACAGAAGTGTCACCTTCAGAAACAAGACCCTAACATCAGGTTTTGTGAGCAACCAAGAGCCTTGGCAATAGCTGTGCTGTTTGCTGGTTTCCGTGGGTCTCTGGTTAATGACTCAACAGGCTGTAACCTGTTCCTGGCACTGGAGGTTTCATTTGGTGGCACAGTTGTCTAGCTGAAGCCTTCTCTCCCCTGCTGTTTTTTTTTTGTCTCACTGTGGGTTCCTTTCACCTATGTATAGGAAGCTTTTAGGGTACTCGGTTTCCATATAGGTTTTCAAAGAACCTTTAGTATTGCTTGTCCCTCTCTATTTTCCCTTCTTTACCTTTCTGTCCCATCCCCCTTTTATTAAACCATCCAATTCTAGTTTTCCTTTTAGTTTCCAAACACTATAGACTACTTCCTTTCCTTGAGAGATACTCTCCTCCTTTCTGGTCCCTTTGTAGATTTCAAACCTCTGTGTATTATGATTGTAGTTGAAATATCAGAACCTGAAAAGGGAACATCCTTAAAAGAGAAAACATACAATATTTGTCTACATGTGCTGAGTATTGTATGCTTTTGTTGGTGGAGTCTGACATGGGCATACGCAGAACACACATGGTGCACAGTTACTGAGCACCATTGTGTGCTCACAGCGCATCACTATGCCCATGGAACTCTGTTGCTAAGGAGGAAGCAGAGTTCAGCTCACACTGAGCTAAGGATCTGCCCTAGCAGGACGCTTACTTGGTTCAGTGGGGAAACGTAACTAGGGTTTTGAACATTTCTTGTTGGGTTGGGAGGGTGCGGGTAGCTAAAGGGGAAAG
Source organism: Chionomys nivalis (assembly GCF_950005125.1). Classification (NCBI taxonomy): domain Eukaryota; kingdom Metazoa; phylum Chordata; class Mammalia; order Rodentia; family Cricetidae; genus Chionomys; species Chionomys nivalis. The sequence goes on from NC_080091.1 coordinate 7,467,954, forward strand.
AAGGGAGGGTCGGGAGGGCCGGGAGGGCCCGGAGGGCCGGGAGGGCCCCCAGGGCCCGGAGGACCTGCAGAGCCTTGAGGCTCAACATGCAGGATGACTTCGAAGATGATGCCCTGACTTTTAGAGCCCCTCAGCGGACTCACTGGTACACCTGCCTGTGGCCCGCATGCCCGGGTCATGGGTGCTTTGCTTGGAAACGGCCGCAATTTCAACTGTATCACCCTGTGGGGCAGCTGCAAAGGGCGGCCAATGTGGGTGATGTGGCATTAGTTGAAAAATTCATAAATGGCAGCGAATACCACATAAACGAAATCGACAGGAGGGGCAGGTAATGGGGCCCAGGGATGGGCGAGGGGCAGGAGGGGTGGAAAATGTTGGGGACAGTCAGGGTCTACCAGGGAGAAACATACTTTCTAGATCTGCAGCCTGAGGGAGGGCAGAGGTCATACTGCTTAAGGCTCTTCTTTCATGGAGACCACTGGACTTTGTGCCTGCTTTAGGCTCTTAGGCACCTGAAACCTGCACACCTTGGAAGGGCAGGTAATAAATCTTTCAACAGAGTTTCTCTAAGGACCAAACTCACCCAACACTACATGTTTGTATTCTAAAGGATCTCTGAAAATCTTGATGTGCCTGAATCTAGAACAGAGGACAAGGGCAGTACCTCTGCTATTAAGGTAAAATTCTCCTTTGTGAAATTCGTTTTCTTATGAATTTTGTTAAAATGCAGCAGCAGTCTACCTATCACAGTTTTATATGGAGATTTGGTCAGAGAAAAGCGTTTGGTATTTGTGAACCATCCTTTCTATAAATTCCAGTTAGCAGTAAGTCCTTGCAGGTAGCAGTGGCCCAATAGGAGAATGAGCTGGAAACACAGGAAGGTGCCTGATGTTTGACCAAGGATGGTTTGCAGAAATAAATACACATTAGACTGATTTTAAAAACGACTGAGGTGATGCACCTGAATACATTTTAACTGGTCCAGTTATTGCAGTGGTCCAGGCATCACCCAGGTGCCTTTTCCTTCAGCATAATTGCAGGTAGGTTTTCTCTTCCCTTTGATATTCCTATTTCAGGATCACAGATAAGAGCATCTACTCTGTTTGTCTCTTTGTTTCTGTGTTTACACTAGCAAAAAAAATGTGGAAATTTAGCTATTTGTAATGTGTTCAACCAAGTTTTCGTTATGAAGAGATTACAGCGTGTTTTCTATTTGATTCCACTAGGAGGATAATGAGAACTCTTCCTCCAGTCACACAGTAAGTGTTTTCCCCATTAGCCAGCAGCTGTGGATGTTCAGATTCAGTTACCATATAGTAACACTTTGATTTCTGGATATTGGTTCTCTATTTGACAATCATGTTCACACATTTACAATATTTTAGGGTTGTAATCAGACATTTAACTATTCATAGTAAAGTGTCCTCATCACCATGCACTGCTAGAGGTTAGGAAACCTGTTTGTAACCTGGAGCCCTAAAGTAAGGGTTTGTGTGAATCAGAAGTTGAATATTAATGACTTTTGAGTGTGACTCAGTGTACCAGTGGGTTTCTCTAAAGCAGTTTCACAGATGCTATGATATGGAGGACACTAGTAAGCGAGAGTTTATTTACAAATGGAAAATAACATGCATTTTGCATCCCAAACGTAGAAGAGAAACTCTGATGAAAGGGGCCTATTAAAATTAATAATCATCTCACATGAGATTCAGAAATTTTAAAATATGGTGAGTTCAGTTCAGTCTCAGTCACAGGGAAAAACCCAGTTTCTCAGTTCATGATTTTCTCAATCTAGTTAGCAGAAATATTTTTACTTATCATAGTAATTTGTAAATAGATAAGCATATAAGCAGATATTTTACTTTTAAGTAATAGTTTCTACTTTCCATGTCTCAATACCTTGTCCTGGTAAGGGATAAAGTAGTTTTGAAGTTGTGCACCCCAAATCAAAAGAGTTCATTTCCTAATCAAACCAAGAAAGTCGATCCTCTGTCTTTTCATTGCAGAACATACAGAAACAATTTCTATATTCTAACAAGATGGCCACAATAAAGAAGAGAGAAAAAGCAGTTCTAAGAAAATCAGTGATGAACCTAAGTTCTCTGGGAGAGGCAATGCCTGAATACTCTAGAAAAAAACATGCTTGATTGTAATTCCCAATAACTTGAAAATTAACATAATTGCTTATGAGGGGAGTGATGCCTTTGTGTATCTATGTCTGCATAGTTGCAAATAGTGTCAGAAAAGAGGAACCCAGTCACAAATACATCCTTCACCTCCTTCATACCCTCACTCCTGGGAATACCCATGCTAGTTAGTGACCTTCTTAGGCAGTAGATCTCATCTCTCTAATGCTGTGACCATTTAATACAGTTCCTCATGTTGTGGTGACCCTAACCGTAAAATGATTTTTGCTGCTAATTCAAAACTTCATAACTGTAATTTTACATGCAGGCATGTACATACACATGCACACACTCACACATGCATGCACACAGGCACGTGCACACACACACACACCACCACCACCACCAAGCAAGAGAAAGAGCAAGACAGAGAATGAAGGGATAGCACATGTTTCAATGTTTAAATACTTTTGTTATCATTTAGGAGACTGGTTAACCTTTGGGATATGGTCTAGCTAGCAGAATGTTGTCTGTGGTGGGTCTTAAGGTCATCCCTATATTTGGAACCAGTTCTGGGTTGTATGCTTCCCTGTCTACCAGCATGTGAGAAGCAATAGACCACTGCCATAGACAAAGCCTCTCTGTTTGCTTTCCCTTCTTCAACTGCTGGAGGGAACGCCATTCAGTTATAGTAGGGAAGGCAAGCAGGAGTTTCCTGTAGCCATGAGTCTTCCTTCCTTCCTTCCTTCCTTAAATAATCTCTGTTAGCATTTTGTCACAGCAGGTATAAAAGGAATAACCTTCATTAGTGTTTTTATTTATTGTATTCATTTTTTTCTTTTATTATTTTAGGACAATCTTTTTTATTTTACATACCAATCCCAGATCCCTGTCCTTCCCTCCCTCTTTCTCCCCCTACCATCCCCCACCCTCTCCCCATCCATTTTGCAGAGAGGATGAGGTCTCCCATGTGGAGTCAACAAAGTCTGTCATATCCCTTGAGGCAGGACCAAGGCCATCCTCCCTGTATCTAGACTGAGCAAAGTATCCCTCCATAGGGAATGGGCTCCAAAAAAGCCAGTTCATACACTAGGGATAAATAATTCCTGGTCCCACTTCCTGTGGCCCAACAAAGCTCTCCAGGCCATATAACTGTCACCCATATTCACCGGGCCTAGTTTGGTCGTATGCACGTTACCCAGTTGTCAGTCAAGAGCCAGTGAGCTCCCACTTTCTTTGGTCAACTATTTCTGTGGGTTTCTCTAAATTCAACCACATACCCGGTAACAAAGCAAATCTCAACAGATAAAAAAAATTGAAATAACCACATCTTATCGAATGACCTTTGGTTTAAAGTTGGAATTCAACAACACTAATTGCAAAAATCCCACAAACTCATGGATACTGAACAATTCTCAATAGAAATAAAGGAAGACTTCCTAGAATTTAATAAAAATGAATGCACAACATACCCAATTCTTTGAGATACTTTGAAAGCAGTACGAACAGGAAAATTCTTAGCAACAAGTACCACATAAAGAAGCTGAAAAAATCTCACACTACAGTCTTAACAGCACACTAGAAAGCTGTAGAATAAAACAGTAAACTCACCCAGGAGGAGGAGATGGCAGGGAATAATCAAATTGAGGACTAAAATCAATAAAACAGAAAGAAAGAAAACAATACAAAGAGTCAGTGGGACAAAGAGCTGCTTTTTTTGTAGAATATCAACAATATAGACAAACCCTTATCTAAAGAACCCAAAAGAAAAACAGAGAATATCCAAATTAACAAAATCAGAAATGAGAAGGGGGACATAACATCAGACACTGAGGAAATCCAGTGAATCATCAGATCATACTTGAAACCTGTACTCCACAAAACTGGAAAATGTAAAGAAATGGTCATTTTCTTTTGTGTTTTTTATTGATTTTTATTGAGCTCTACATTTTTCTCTGCTCCTCTTCCTGCCTCTCCCCCTTCAACTCTCCCCCAAGGTCCCCATGCTCCCAATTCACTCAGGAGAGCTTGTCTTTTTCTACTTCTCATGAAGATTATATCTATACAAGTCTCTCTTAGTGTCCTCATTGTTGTCTAAGTTCTCTGGGATTGTGGTTTGTAGGCTGGCTTTCTTTGCTTTATGTTTAAAATTCACCTATGAGTGAGTGCGTATGATAATTGTCTTTCTGTGTCTGGGTTACCTCACTCAAAATAATGTTTTCTAGCTCCATCAATTTTCATTCAAAATTCAAGATAAGGTATAAAGCAAGTAAAAGAGCTACCTTACTTACACCACTTACCAATCTCCAATAGCTTAAGAGCTACCTAATTAACTTTAAGCATCTCAGTTCAACATTAGGAGACACAGGAACAGATTCGACATAACTATTACACCTAATGAAACCATTGGTAGCTGTAATTTTAATATTTTTAAAACTAAACTCAAGTGTTCTGTCTTTTAGGCCTAATCCAATTTGCTTTCTAAATTATTATTAGCTATTAAGTATGAACAAATGAGTAATTGGTCAAGGGAGGCCTTAGCAGGGAGATAGATCTCAAGAGATTTTAATGAGCAGACATTCACTTGCCAGACATCTTCCAAGATTTCAGTGAAAATTCATTAGCATAAAAAGTAACATGATTAATATAAATAGAAGTATTAGACTAATGCAGAAGTTTTAGGCTGATACAGAAAGTCAATGGTAATGTGATGAGTGTGGCAACCATGGAGTGTTTCCCTTGGCATGAAGGGAACAACATCATGGATATGCAAAGGTTAGACTACAAACCACAATATCACTAACAGATTAAGATATTAGCATATTCTTGAGGCAACTAAAGCAAAACATCAGTGGTTTCTATCCTTCAAAGATGCGACCGAAATAAAAGCAGACATCACTTTTCTGAGGTTAGAGTTGCATAAAATGATATTAACACATGAGTTCTCCAGAATCCATTATCTGGCAATTGCAGCATAGTGAGTATAAAATCACCAACCCCAGCGAGATAATGTTGGTTCCTGATGCTAACAGAATATTAAGTAGGAGACTTCATGAAGAGGTCCAGCCAGGCATGCGGAGAAAGGACACAGGCCACAAAGGCACAAAGATGATGCTATGCCTAGGAAAAAGAAAAACCTCACATCTCAATGAGTTTACTCCATATTCATTCTGAACTGCTAAAAACCAATCTCTGTCTCTATCTTCAACTCTCTCCCCTATCAAACACAGTCATCTTTTCATTAAAAAGCGAGAACACACACAAACACAGAAACACATACACACATGCGAACAGGTCAGAGCACTAACCTTGTAACTCTAATGTATTGAGTTAGATCTCAGAGAACACAACAACAGCAAGTGTTTGCCATACATAATCCCAACACACAGATATCTAGATTAGAGGCGGAGAGTAGAACAGCCCTGAAACCTACAAACCAGTCAGAGTGAAAAACGAAAAGCAGCTGAATCACTGAAAAATCATCTCACAACAGGAAAAAAAAAGAGAGTCATTCCTGAAGGTTCTTCTTTGCCCCTCACAAACAGAAACACAAATATACATGCACACATATACAGACACAAAAACACATACAAATGAACCAGAGCAGGACCCTTTTAAGATACTCAAACTCTGGGCATTGAACCAAACATAAAGGAAAGAAAGGTTACACGATATCAGTGGTTACAGTGAGAAAAATTCCCTGAGCAAACGAATATTTGGGGACTAAAATCAAGACCCTGGCATTAACAGAAAAGATCTTCTAAAGTGAATAAAAATCAGCGACATATTTAATGAAAACTGACATCTCAAAATTTCCTTAAAGGTTGAAGACACCAAGCCTGAAGGATTTCTTCCTGCAAATTATGACGACGGCATTGTGCCCCAACCTACCGCCGACTCTGAATTCCCTACATTTCCAGGTACAAGTCACAGAGTTGACACTCTTTGGAATCTGAGAAGCCATATTTCACGACACCACAATGAATCACACACATTCTTTAGGACTTCCATTGGACATGCAAGCGGGAGACCACAGGCTGACGCTGAGTTTGCTCCTGTTAGCCACACTAGTGACACCATGGAACCCCTGCAACATTATTTTTTTGACAGTTAATAAACATTTGGAATGTATTTGAAAACAATCACAACCATGAACTTTGTTACAATTAGGGTCCCTCTTGGTTCTCCACAGTGATTATGCATATGCTCAAAAGGGGTTCCCATTGTCGAGTCTTGAAACAGGCATCTTTCAAAGAAAAAAAAAACTCAGCAAACTACCATTTAAGTTTTTTTAATGTTTCTTCACAAATGGTGAAAATACTAAAGTACAGACAATAATAATCATGATGTTGTGGCCAACATTATAAATATGGAATTCTAAATTTAAAACATTTTCTGGTTTTAAAAAATAAATCTGGTCATCCATGCAGCTGTGCATGTCTCCCTAGTAGGGCTGGTCTCTAAGTTCCTGTCCATTCTCGCCTTTATCCATTTACGCAGGTCCTCCGGGTCCTCCAGGTCCACCCCTTCTTCATTCGATCTGTTCCATCAATGGTCCAGGAGGACTCCAGGTGTAGTGGGAGCTGCGGGCTGCGTTCCTGCCACCCTGCTCCTGGCCACCTGGCTAGTTCATGCCCCAAAATAACAACACACAAATTGTATTCTTTTAAACACTGCCTGGCCCATTATATCTAGCCCCTTCTAGGCTAATTCTCACGTACTAATGTAGCCAATTTCTAATAATCTGTGTAGCACCCCAAGGTGCACTAACCGGGAAGATTCTAGCCTACTTGCATCCTGGGTTAGGGCTTCATGGCGTCTGCTCTGAGAGGAGCAGCCCTGCATCTGAGTTCACTTTCCCTTCCTCCCAGCTTTCTGTTCTGTTTACTCCACCCACCTATGTTCGAACCAATGAGGGCCAGGCAGTTTATTTATTAATGAATCAATGACCTTCCTCCATCACCCAGGACCACGTCATATTCCTCCACCAAAACGATCTCGGTCCAAGATACTGACAAGTCTCAAGCAATTTGTGTCTTCACCTTTGGCACCTCGGAACATTTCTCCAGCACCACCACGGTCCATAAGTCCGCCTGATCCTCGCTGCATGCCACCAGGGCAGCCTCACCAGGTGAAAACAGAGAGCCACCTTATGAACGTTATTCTCAGCCCACGCCCCACAACACAAACACACACACACACACACACACACACACACACATAAAGCTGAGCAGGTCCCCTTTTAAGATTCTCAAACTTGGGGCTTTGAATCACAGAGGAAAAAAAAACTACACGATATCAGTGGTTACAGTGATAAACTGACCCAGAGCAAACAATTATTTGGGGACTATAAATCAAGACCCTGGCATTAAAAGATATGTTCTTCTAAAGTGAATAAAATTCAGTGACATATTTAATGAAAACTAACATCTCAAAATTTCCTTAAAGGTTGAAGAAACCAAGCCGGAAGATTTTCTTCCTGCAAATTATGAAGACGGCATTGTGCCCCAACCTACCGCCGACACTGAATTACCTACATTTCCAGGTACAAGTCACAGAGTTGACACTCTTTGGAATCTGAGAAGCTACACTTCACGACACCACAATGAATCACACACATTCTTTAGGACTTCCATTGGACATGCAAGGGGGAGACCACAGGCTGACGCTGAGCTTGCTCCTGGTAGCCACACTAGTGACACCATGGAACCCCTGAAACATTATTTTTTTGACAGTTAATAAACATTTGGAATGTATTTGAAAACAATCACAACCAAGAACTTTGTTACAATTAGGGTCCGTCTTGGTTATCCACAATGATACTGAGTATGCTCACAAGGGGTTCCCATTGTTGAGTCTGAAAACAAGCATCTTTAAAAGAAAAACCTCAGCAAACTACCATTTAAGTTTTTTTAATGTTTCTTCACAAATGGTGAAAATACTAAAGTACAGACAATAATAATCATGATGTTGTGGCCAACATTATAAATTTGGAATTCTAAATTTAAAACACTTTCTGGTTTTGAAAAATAAATCTGGTCATCCATGCAGCTTGCAGGTCTCCCTAGTAGGGCCGGTCTCTAAGTTCATGTCCATTTTCATCTTTATCCGTTTACGCAGGTCCTCCGGGTCCTCCAGGTCCACCCCTTCTTCATTCCATCTGTTCCATCAATGGTCCAGGAGGACTCCAGGTGTAGTGGGAGCTGCGGGCTGCGTTCTTGCCACCCTGCTCCTGGCCTCCTGGCTAGTTCATGCCCCAAAATAACAACACACAAATTGTATTCCTTTAAACACTGCCTGGCCCATTATATCTAGCCCCTTCTAAGCTATTCTCACGTTTTAATTTAGCCAATTTCTAATAATATGTGTTGCACTCCAAGGAGCGCTTACCGGGAAGATTCTAGCCTACTTCCATCCTGGGTAAGGGCTTCATGGCGTCTGCTCTGAGAGGAGCTGCCCTGCATCTGAGTTCACTTCCCCTTCCTCCCAGCATTCTGTTCTGTTTACTCCACACACCTATGTTCGAACCAATGAGGGCCAGGCAGTTTTTTTATTAATTAATCAATGACCTTCCTCCATTATCCAGGACCACGTCATATTCCTCCACCAAAACGATCTCGGTCCAAGATACTGACAAGTCTCAAGCAATTTGTGTCTTCACCTTTGTCACCTCGGAACATTTCTCCAGCACCACCACGGTCCATAAGTCCGCCTGATCCTCGCTGCATGCCACCAGGGCAGCCTCACCAGGTGAAAACAGAGAGCCACCTTATGAAGGTTATTCTCAGCCCACGCCCCTCAACAAACACACACAAACGCACACACACACACACACACATAAAGCTGAGCAGGTCCCCTTTTAAGATTCTCAAACTCGGGGCTTTTATTCACACAGGAAGAAAAAAATTACACAATACCAGTGGTTACAGTGATAAAATGACCCAGAGCAAACAAATATTTGGGACTATAAATCAAGACTCTGGCATTAAAAGATAAGTTCTTCTAAAGTGAATAATAATCAGTGACATATTTAATGAAAACTAACATCTCAAAATTTCCTTAAAGGTTGATGAAACCAAGCCGGAAGGATTTCTTCCTGCAAATTATGACGACGGCATTGTGCCCCAACCTACAGCCGACACTGAATTACCTACATTTCCAGGTACAAGTCACAGAGTTGACACTCTTTGGAATCTGATAACCTATACTTCACGACACCACAATGAATCAAACACATTCTTTTTTTTTTTTTTTTTTTTTCGGTTTTTCGAGACAGGGTTTCTCTGTGGTTTTGGAGCCTGTCCTGGAACTAGCTCTTGTAGACCAGGCTGGTCTCGAACTCACAGAGATCCGCCTGCCTCTACCTCCCGAGTGCTGGGATTAAAGGCGTGCGCCACCACCGCCTGGCCACACACATTCTTTAGGACTTCCATTGTACATGCAAGGGGGAGACCACAGGCTGATGCTGAGCTTGCTCCTGGTAGCCACACTAGTGACACCATGGAACCCCTGAAACATTATTTTTTTGACAGTTAATAAACATTTGGAATGTATTTGAAAACAATCACAACCATTAACTTTGTTACAATTAGGGTCCCTCTTGGTTCTCCACAATGATACTGAGTATGCTCACAAGGGGTTCCCATTGTCGAGTCTTGAAACAAGCATCTTTAAAAGAAAAAAAAACTCAGCAAACTACCATTTAAGTTTTTTTACTGTTTCTTCACAAATGGTGAAAATACTAAAGTACAGACAATAATAATCATGATGTTGTGGCCAACATTATAAATATGGAATTCTAAATTTAAAACATTTTCTGTTTTTAAAAAATATATCTGGTCATCTATGCAGCTGTGCAGGTCTCCCTAGTAGGGCCGGTCTCTAAGTTCCTGTCCATTCTCGCCTTTATCCGTTTACGCAGGTCCTCCGGGTTTTCCAGGTCCACCACTTCTTCATTACATCTGTTCCTTCAATGGTCCAGAAGGACTCCAGGTGTAGTGGGAGCTGCTGGCTGCGTTCCTGCCACCCTGCTCCTGGCGTCCTGGCTAGTTCATGCCCCAAAATAACAATACACAAATAGTATTCTTTTAAACACTGCCTGGTCCATTATATCTAGCCCCTTCTAAGCTATTCTCACATATTAATTTAGTCAATTTCTAATAATCTGTGTAGCACTCCAAGGTGCGCTTACCGGGAAGATTCTAGCCTACTTCCATCCTGGGTCAGGTCTTCATGGCGTCTGTTCTGAGAGAAGCTGCCCTGCATCTGAGTTCACTTCCCGTTCCTCCCAGCATTCTGTTCTGTTTACTCCACCCACCTATGTTCGAACCAATGAGGGCCAGGCAGTTTTTTTATTAATTAATCAATGACCTTCCTCCATCACCCAGGACCACGTCATATTCCTCCACCAAAACGATCTCGGTCCAAGAAACTGACAAGTCTCAAGCAATTTGTGTCTTCACCTTTGGCACCTCGGAACATTTCTCCAGCACCACCACGGTCCATAAGTCCGCCTGATCCTCGCTGCATGCCACGAGGACAGCCTCACCAGGTAAAAACCGAGAGCCACCTTATGAAGGTTATTCTCAGCCCACGCCCCCAAACACACACACACACACACACACACACACACACACACATAAATCTGAGCAAACCCCTTTTAAGATTCTCAAACTCGGGGCTTTGATTCACACAGGAAGAAAAAAATTACACGATATCAGTGGTTACTGTGATAAAATTTCCCGGAGCTAACAATTATTTGGGGACTATAAATCAAGACCGTGGCATTAAAAGATACGTTCTTCTAAAGTGAATGAAAATGAGTGACATATTTAATGAAAACTAACATCTCAAAATTTCCTTAAAGGTTGGTGAAACCAAGCCGGAAGGATTTCTTCCTGCAAATTATGACGACGGCATTGTGCCCCAACCTACCGCCGACACTGAATTACCTACATTTCCAGGTACAAGTCACAGAGTTGACATCTTTGGAATCTGAGAAGCTACACTTCACGACACCACAATGAATCACACACATTCTTTAGGACTTCCATTGGACATGCAAGGGGGAGACCACAGGCTGACCCTGAGCTTGCTCCTGGTAGCCACACTAGTGACACCATGGAACCCCTGAAACATACTTTTTTTGACAGTTAATAAACATTTGGAATGTATTTGAAAACAATCAGAACCATGAACTTTGTTACAATTAGGGTCCCTCTTGGTTCTCCACAATGATACTGAGTATGCTCACAAGGGGTTCCCATTGTCGAGTCTTAAAACAAGCATCTTTAAAAGAAAAACCTCAGCAAACTACCGTTTAAGTTTTTTTACTGTTTCTTCACAAATGGTGAAAATACTAAAGTACAGACAATAATAATCATGATGTTGTGGCCAACATTATAAATTTGGAATTCTAAATTTAAAACATTTTCTGGTTTTGAAAAATAAATCTAGTCAATCATGCAGCTTGCAGGTCTCCCTAGTAGGGCCTGTCTCTAAGTTCCTATCCATTTTCGTCTTTATCCATTTACGCAGGTCCTCCGGGTCCTCCAGGTCCACCCCTTCTTCATTCCATCTGTTCCATCAATGGTCCAGGAGGACTCCAGGTGTAGTGGGAGCTGCGGGCTGCGTTCCTGCCACCCTGCTCCTGGCCTCCTGGCTAGTTCATGTCCCAAAATAACAACACACATATTGTATTCTTTTAAACACTGCCTGGCCCATTATATCTAGCCCCTTCTAAGCTATTCTCACGTATTAATTTAGCCAATTTCTAATAATCTGTGTAGCGCCCCAAGGTGCGCTTACCGGGAAGATTCTAGCCTACGTCCATCCTGGGTCAGGGCTTCATGGCGTCTGCTCTGAGAGGAGCTGCCCTGCATCTGCGTTCACTTCCCCTTCCTCCCAGCGTTCTGTTCTGTTTACTCCACCCACCTATGTTCGAACCAATGAGGGCCAGGCAGTATTTTTATTAATTAATCAATGACCTTCCTCCATCACCCAGGACCACGACATATTCCTCCACCAAAACGATCTCGGTCCAAGATACTGACAAGTCTCAAGCAATTTGTGTCTTCACCTTTGTCACCTCGGAACATTTCTCCAGCACCACCACGGTCCATAAGTCCGCCTGATCCTCGCTGCATGCCACCAGGGCAGCCTCACCAGGTGAAAACAGAGAGCCACCTTATGAACGTTATTCTCAGCCCACGCCCCCCAACAAACACACACAAACGCACACACACACACACACACACACACACACACACACACACACACACATAAAGCTGAGCAGGTCCCCTTTTAAGATTCTCAAACTCGGGGCTTTGATTCACACAGGAAGAAAAAAATTACACGATATCAGTGGTTACAGTGATAAAATGACCCAGAGCAAACAATTATTTGGGGACTATAAATCAAGACTCTGGCATTAAAAGATAAGTTCTTCTAAAGTGAAAAATAATCAGTGACATATTTAATGAAAACTAACATCTCAAAATTTCCTTAAAGGTTGATGAAACCAAGCCGGAAGGATTTCTTCCTGCAAATTATGACAACGGCATTGTGCCCCAACCTACAGCCGACACTGAATTACCTACATTTCCAGGTACAAGTCACAGAGTTGACTCTCTTTGGAATCTGAGAACCTATACTTCATGACACCACAATGAATCACACACATTCTTTTTTTTTTTTTTTTTTTCGAGACAGGGTTTCTCTGTGGTTTTGGAGCCTGTCCTGGAACTAGCTCTTGTAGACCAGGCTGGTCTCGAACTCACAGAGATCCGCCTGCCTCTACCTCCCGAGTGCTGGGATTAAAGGCGTGCGCCACCACCGCCTGGCCACACACATTCTTTAGGACTTCCATTGTACATGCAAGGGGGAGACCACAGGCTGATGCTGAGCTTGCTCCTGGTAGCCACACTAGTGACACCATGGAACCCCTGAAACATTATTTTTTTGACAGTTAATAAACATTTGGAATGTATTTGAAAACAATCACAACCATGAACTTTGTTACAATTAGGGTCCCTCTTGGTTCTCCACAATGATACTGAGTATGCTCACAAGGGGTTCCCATTGTCGAGTCTTGAAACAAGCATCTTTAAAAGAAAAAAAAAACTCAGCAAACTACCATTTAAGTTTTTTTACTGTTTCTTCACAAATGGTGAAAATACTAAAGTACAGACAATAATAATCATGATGTTGTGGCCAACAATATAAATATGGAATTCTAAATTTAAAACATTTTCTGTTTTTAAAAAATATATCTGGACATCTATGCAGCTGTGCAGGTCTCCCTAGTAGGGCCGGTCTCTAAGTTCCTGTCCATTCTCGCCTTTATCTGTTTACGCAGGTCCTCCGGGTCCTCCAGGTCCACCCCTTCTTCATTCCATCTGTTCCTTCAATGGTCCAGAAGGACTCCAGGTGTAGTGGCAGCTGCGGGCTGCGTTCCTGACACCCTGCTCCTGGCCTCCTGGCTAGTTCATGCCCCAAAACAACAACACACAAATAGTATTCTTTTAAAGACTGCCTGGTCCATTATATCTAGCCCCTTCTAAGCTATTCTCACATATTAATTTAGTCAATTTCTAATAATCTTTGTAGCACTCCAAGGTGCGCTTACCAGGAAGATTCTAGCCTACTTCCATCCTGTGTCAGGTCTTCATGGCGTCTGTTCTGAGAGAAGCTGCCCTGCATCTGAGTTCACTTCCCGTTCCTCCCAGTATTCTGTTCTGTTTACTCCACCCACCTATGTTCGAACCAATGAGGGCCAGGCAGTTTTTTTATTAATTAATCAATGACCTTCCTCCATCACACAGGACCACGTCATATTCCTCCACCAAAACGATCTCGGTCCAAGATACTGACAAGTCTCAAGCAATTTGTGTCTTCACCTTTGTCACCTCGGAACATTTCTCCAGCACCACCACGGTCCATAAGTCCGCCTGATCCTCGCTGCATGCCACCAGGGCAGCCTCACCAGGTAAAAACAGAGAGCCAACTTATGAAGGTTATTCTCAGCCCACGCCCCCAAACACACACACACAAACACACACAAACACACACACACATACACACACACAAATAAAGCTGAGCAGGTCCCCTGTTAAGATTCTCAAACTCGGGGCTTTGATTCACACAGGAAGAAAAAAATTACACGATATCAGTGGTTACTGTGATAAAATTTCCCAGAGCTAACAATTATTTGGGGACTATAAATCAAGACCGTGGCATTAAAAGATACGTTCTTCTAAAGTGAATTAAAATCAGTGACATATTTAATGAAAACTAACATCTCAAAATTCCTTAAAGGTTGATGAAACCAAGCCGGAAGGATTTCTTCCTGCAAATTATGACGACGGCATTGTGCCCCAACCTACCGCCGACAGTGAATTACCTACAGTTCCAGGTACAAGTCACAGAGTTGACACTCTTTGGAATCTGAGAAGCTACACTTCACGACACCACAATGAAACACACATTCTTTAGGACTTCCATTGGACATGCAAGTGGGAGACCACAGGCTGACCCTGAGCTTGCTCCTGGTAGCCACACTAGTGACACCATGGAACCCCCGAAACATAATTTTTTTGACAGTTAATAAACCCTTGGAATGTATTTGAAAATAATCACAACCATGAACTTTGTTACAATTAGGGTCCCTCTTGGTTCTCCACAATGATTATGCATATGCTCACAAGGGGTTCCCATTGTTGAGTCTTAAAACAAGCATCTTTAAAAGAAAAAAAAAACTCAGCAAACTAACATTTAAGTTTTTTTAATGTTTCTTCACAAATGGTGAAAATACTAAAATACAGACAATAATAATCAGGATGTTTGGCCAACATTATAAATATGGAATTCTAAATTTAAAACATTTTCTGGTTTTAAAAAATAAATCTGGTCATCCATGCAGCTGTGCAGGTCTCCTAAGTAGGGCCGGTCTCTAAGTTCCTGACTGTTCTCGCCTTTATCCGTTTACGCAGGCCCTCCAGGTCCTCCAGGTACACCCCTTCTTCATTCCATCTGCTCCTTCAGTGGTCCAGGAGGACTCCAGGTGTAGTGGGAGCTGCTGGCTGCGTTCCTGCCACCCTGCCCCTGGCCACCTGGCTAGCTCATGCCCCAAAATAACAACACACAAACTGTATTCTTTTAAACACTGCCTGGCCCATTTTATCTAGCCATTCTAGGCCAATTCTCACGTATTAATTTAGCCAATTTCTAATAATCTGTGTAGCACCCCAAGGTGCGCTTACCGGGAAGATTCTAGCCTACTTCCATCCTGGGTCAGAGCTTCATGGTATCTGCTCTGAGAGGAGCTGCCCTGCATCTGAGTTCACTTCCTCTTCCTCCCAGCTTTCTGTTCTGTTTACTCCACCCACCTATGTTCAAACCCATGAGGGCCAGGCAGTTTATTTATTAATTAATCAATGACCTTCCTCCATCACCCAGGACCACGTCATATTCCTCCACCAAAACGATCTCGGTCCAAGATACTGACAACTCTGAAGCCATTTTTGTCTTCACCTTTGCCACCTGGGAACATTTCTCCAGCACCACCACGGTCCATAAGTCCGCCTGATCCTCGCTGCATGCCACCAGGGCAGCCTCACCAGGTGAAAACAGAGAGCCACCTTATGAAGGTTATTCTCAGCCCACGCCCCCCAACAAACACACACACACATAAAGCTGAGCAGGTCCCCTTTTAAGATTCTCAAACTCGGGGCTTTGAATCACACAGAGAGGAAGTAAAAATTACACGATATCAGTGGTTACAGTGATAAAATTTTCCGGAGCAAAGAATTATTTGAGGACTATAAATCAAGACCCTGGCTTTAAAAGATAAGTTCTTCTAACGTGAATAAAAATCAGTGACATATTTAATGAAAACTAACATCTCAAAATTTCCTTAAAGGTTGGTGAAACCAAGCCGGAAGGATTTCTTCCTGCAAATTATGACGACGGCATTGTGCCCCAACCTACCGACGACAGTGAATTACCTACATTTCCAGGTACAAGTCACAGAGTTGACACTCTTTGGAATCTGAGAAGCTACACTTCATGACACCACAATGAATCACACACATTCTTTAGGACTTCCATTGGACATGCAAGGGGGAGACCACAGGCTGACGCTGAGCTTGCTCCTGTTAGCCACACTAGTGACACCATGGAACCTCTCCAACATTATTTTTGACAGTTAATAAACATTTGGAATGTATTTGAAAATAATCACAACCATGAACTTTGTTACAATTAGGGTCCCTCTTGGTTCTCCACAATGATTATGCATATGCTCACAAGGGGTTCCCATTGTAGAGTATTAAAACAACCATCTTTAAAAGAAAAACCTCAGCAAACTACCATTTAAGTTTTTTTAATGTTTCTTCACAAATGGTGAAAATACTAAAGTACAGACAATAATAATCATGATGTTGTGGCCAACATTATAAATATGGAATTCTAAATTTAAAACATTTTCTGGTTTTAAAAAATAAATCTGGTCATCCATGCAGCTGTGCAGGTCTCCCAAGTAGGGCCGGTCTCTAAGTTCCTGACTGTTCTCGCCTTTATCCGTTTACGCAGGCCCTCCAGGTCCTCCAGGTACACCCCTTCATTCCATCTGCTCCTTCAGTGGTCCAGGAGGACTCCAGGTGTAGTGGGAGCTGCGGGCTGCGTTCCTGCCACCCTGCCCCTGGCCACCTGGCTAGCTCATGCCACAAAATAACAACACACAAACTGTATTCTTTTAAACACTGCCTGGCCCATTATATCTAGCCCCTTCTAGGCTAATTCTCACGTATTAATTTAGCCAATTTCTAATAATCTGTGTAGCACCCCAAGGTGCGCTTACCGGGAAGATTCTAGCCTACTTCCATCCTGGGTCAGGGCTTCATGGCATCTGCTCTGAGAGGAGCTGCCCGGCATCTGAGTTCACTTCCTCTTCCTCCCAGCTTTCTGTTCTGTTTACTCCACCCACCTATGTTCAAACCCATGAGGGCCAGGCAGTTTATTTATTAATTAATCAATGACCTTCCTCCATCACCCAGGACCACATCATATTCCTCCACCAAAACGATCTCGGTCCAAGATACTGACAACTCTGAAGCCATTTTTGTCTTCACCTTTGCCACCTGGGAACATTTCTCCAGCACCACCACGGTCCATAAGTCCGCCTGATCCTCGCTGCATGCCACCAGGGCAGCCTCACCAGGTGAAAACAGAGAGCCTCCTTATGAAGGTTATTCTCAGCCCACGCCCCCCAAAAACACACACACACATAAAGCTGAGCAGGTCCCCTTTTAAGATTCTCAAACTCGGGGCTTTGAATCACACAGAGAGGAAGTAAAAATTACACGATATCAGTGGTTACAGTGATAAAATTTTCCGGAGCAAAGAATTATTTGAGGACTATATATCAAGACCCTGGCTTTAAAAGATAAGTTCTTCTAACGTGAATAAAAATCAGTAACATATTTAATGAAAACTAACATCTCAAAATTTCCTTAAAGGTTGGTGAAACCAAGCCGGAAGGATTTCTTCCTGCAAATTATGACGACGGCATTGTGCCCCAACCTACCGCCGACAGTGAATTACCTACATTTCCAGGTACAAGTCACAGAGTTGACACTCTTTGGAATCTGAGAAGCTACACTTCATGACACCACAATGAATCACTCACATTCTTTAGGACTTCCATTGGACATGCAAGGGGGAGACCACAGGCTGACGCTGAATTTGCTCCTGTTAGCCACACTAGTGTCACCATGGAACCTCTCCAACATTATTTTTGACAGTTAATAAACATTTGGAATGTATTTGAAAATAATCACAACCATGAACTTTGTTACAATTAGGGTCCCTCTTGGTTCTCCACAATGATTATGCATATGCTCACAAGGGGTTCCCATTGTCGAGTCTTAAAACAACCATCTTTAAAAGAAAAACCTCAGCAAACTACCATTTAAGTTTTTTTAATGTTTCTTCACAAATGGTGAAAATACTAAAGTACAGACAATAATAATCATGATGTTGTGGCCAACATTATAAATATGGAATTCTAAATATAAAACATTTTCTGGTTTTAAAAAATAAATCTGGTCATCCATGCAGCTGTGCAGGTCTCCCAAGTAGGGCCGGTCTCTAAGTTCCTGACTGTTCTCGCCTTTATCCGTTTACGCAGGCCCTCCAGGTCCTCCAGGTACACCCCTTCTTCATTCCATCTGCTCCTTCAGTGGTCCAGGAGGACTCCAGGTGTAGTGGGAGCTGCGGGCTGCGTTCCTGCCACCCTGCCCCTGCCACCTGGCTAGTTCATGCCCCAAAATAACATCACACAAACTGTATTCTTTTAAACACTGCCTGGCCCATTATATCTAGCCCCTTCTAGGCTAATTCTCACGTATTAATTTAGCCAATTTCTAATAATCTGTGTAGCACCCCGGTGCGCTTACCGGGAAGATTCTAGCCTACTTCCATCCTGGGTAAGGGCTTCATGGCATCTGCTCTGAGAGGAGCTGCCCGGCATCTGAGTTCACTTCCTCTTCCTCCCAGCTTTCTGTTCTGTTTACTCCACCCACCTATGTTCAAACCCATGAGGGCCAGGCAGATTATTTATTAATTAATCAATGACCTTCCTCCATCACCCAGGACCACATCATATTCCTCCACCAAAACGATCTCGGTCCAAGATACTGACAACTCTGAAGCCATTTTTGTCTTCACTTTTGCCACCTGGGAACATTTCTCCAGCACCACCACGGTCCATAAGTCCGCCTGATCCTCGCTGCATGCCACCAGGGCAGCCTCACCAGGTGAAAACAGAGAGCCTCCTTATGAACGTTAATCTCAGCCCACGCCCCCCAACAAACACACACACACATAAAGCTGAGCAGGTCCCCTTTTAAGATTCTAAAACTCGGGGCTTTGAATCACACAGAAAGGAAGTAAAAATTACACGATATCAGTGGTTACAGTAATAAAATTTCCCGGAGCAAAGAATTATTTGAGGACTATAAATCAAGACCCTGGCATTAAAAGATAAGTTCTTCTAAAGTGAATAAAAATCAGTGACATATTTAATGAAAACTAACATCTCAAAATTTCCTTAAAGGTTGGTGAAACCAAGCCGGAAGGATTTCTTCCTGCTAATTATGACGACGGCATTGTGCCCCAACCTACCGCCGACAGTGAATTACCTACATTTCCAGGTACAAGTCACAGAGTTGACAATCTTTGGAATCTGAGAAGCTACACTTCACGACACCACAATGAATCACACACATTCTTTAGGACTTCCATTGGACATGCAAGGGGGAGACCACAGGCTGACGCTGAGCTTGCTCCTGTTAGCCACACTAGTGACACCATGGAACCTCTGCAACATTATTTTTTGACAGTTAATAAACATTTGGAATGTATTTGAAAATAATCACAACCATGAACTTTGTGACAATTAGGGTCCCTCTTGGTTCTCCACAATGATTATGCATATGCTCACAAGGGGTTCCCATTGTCGAGTCTTAAAACAACCATCTTTAAGAGAAAAACCTCAGCAAACTACCATTTAGGTTTTTTTAATGTTTCTTCACCAATGGTGAAAATACTAAAGTACAGACAATAATAATCATGATGTTGTGGCCAACATTATAAATATGGAATTCTAAATTTAAAACATTTTCTGGTGTTAAAAAATAAATATGGTCATCCATGCAGCTGTGCAGGTCACCCAAGTAGGGCCGGTCTCTAAGTTCCTGACTGTTCTCGCCTTTATCCGTTTACGCAGGCCCTCCAGGTCCTCCAGGTCCACCCCTTCTTCATTCCATCTGTTCCTTCAGTGGTCCAGGAGGACTCCAGGTGTAGTGGGAACTGCAGGCTGCGTTCCTGCCACCCTGGCCCTGGCCACCTGGCTAGCTCATGCCCCAAAATAACAACACACAAACTGTATTCTTTTAAACACTGCCTGGCCCATTATATCTAGCCCCTTCTAGGCTAATTCTCACGTATTAATTTAGCCAATTTCTAATAATCTGTGTAGCACCCCAAGGTGCGCTTACCGGGAAGATTCTAGCCTACTTCCATCCGGGTCAGAGCTTCATGGCATCTGCTCTGAGAGGAGCTGCCCTGCATCTGAGTTCACTTCCTCTTCCTCCCAGCTTTCTGTTCTGTTTACTCCACCCACCTATGTTCAAACCCATGAGGGCCAGGCAGTTTATTTATTAATTAATCAATGACCTTCCTCCATCACCCAGGACCACGTCATATTCCTCCACCAAAACGATCTCGGTCCAAGATACTGACAACTCTGAAGCCATTTTTGTCTTCACCTTTGCCACCTGGGAACATTTCTCCAGCACCACCACGGTCCATAAGTCCGCCTGATCCTCGCTGCATGCCACCAGGGCAGCCTCACCAGGTGAAAAGAGAGAGCCACCTTATGAACGTTATTCTCAGCCCACTCTCCCCAACAAACACACACACACATAAAGCTGAGCAGGTCCACTTTTAAGATTCTCAAACTCGGGGCTTTGAATCACACAGAAAGGAAGTAAAAATTACACGATATCACTGGTTACAGTGATAAAATTTTCCGGAGCAAAGAATTATT
This sequence comes from Chionomys nivalis, assembly GCF_950005125.1. Lineage (NCBI taxonomy): Eukaryota > Metazoa > Chordata > Mammalia > Rodentia > Cricetidae > Chionomys > Chionomys nivalis. The sequence continues at coordinate 7,488,687 of NC_080091.1, forward strand.
TGAGGACTATAAATCAAGACCCTGGCATTAAAAGATAAGTTCTTCTAAAGTGAATAAAAATCAGTGACATATTTAATGAAAACTAACATCTCAAAATTTCCTTAAAGGTTGAAGAAACCAAGCCGGAAGGATTTCTCCCTGCAAATTATGACGACGGCATTATGCCCCAACCTACCGCCGACAGTGAATTACCTACATTTCCAGGTACAAGTCACAGAGTTGACACTCTTTGGAATCTGAGAAGCTACACTTCATGACACCACAATGAATCACACACATTCTTTAGGACTTCCATTGGACATTCAAGGGGGAGACCACAGGCTGATGCTGAGCTTGCTCCTGGTAGCCACACTAGTGACACCATGGAACCTCTGCAACATTATTTTTTGACAGTTAATAAACATTTGGAATGTATTTGAAAATAATCACAACCATGAACTTTGTTACAATTAGGGTCCCTCTTGGTTCTCCACAATGATTATGCATATGCTCACAAGGGGTTCCCATTGTCGAGTCTTAAAACAACCATCTTTAAAAGAAAAACCTCAGCAAACTACCATTTAAGTTTTTTTAATGTTTCTTCACAAATGGTGAAAATACTAAAGTACAGACAATAATAATCATGATGTTGTGGCCAACATTATAAATATGGAATTCTAAATTTAAAACATTTTCTGGTTTTAAAAAATAAATCTGGTCATCCATGCAGCTGTGCAGGTCTCCCAAGTAGGGCCAGTCTCTAAGTTCCTGACTGTTCTCGCCTTTATCCGTTTACGCAGGCCCTCCAGGTCCTCCAGGTCCACCCCTTCTTCATTCCATCTGTTCCTTCAGTGGTCCAGGAGGACTCCAGGTGTAGTCGGAGCTGCGGGCTGCGTTCCTGCCACCCTGCCCCTGGCCACCTGGCTAGCTCATGCCCCAAAATAACAACACACAAACTGTATTCTTTTAAACACTGCCTGGCCCATTATATCTGGCCCCTTATAGGGTAATTCTCACGAATTAATTTAGCCAATTTCTAATAATCTGTGTAGCACCCCAAGGTGCGCTTACCGGGAAGATTCTAGCCTACTTCCATCCTGGGTCAGGGCTTCAGGGCATCTGCTCTGAGAGGAGCTGCCCTGCATCTGAGTTCACTTCCTCTTCCTCCCAGCTTTCTGTTCTGTTTTCACCACCCACCTATGTTCAAACCCATGAGGGTCAGGCAGATTATTTATTAATTAATCAATGACCTTCCTCCATCACCCAGGACCACATCATATTCCTCCACCAAAACGAACTCGGTCCAAGATACTGACAACTCTGAAGCCATTTTTGTCTTCACCTTTGCCACCTGGGAACATTTCTCCAGCACCACCACGGTCCATAAGTCCACCTGATCCTCGCTGCATGCCACCAGGGCAGCCTCACCAGGTGAAAACAGAGAGCCTCCGTATGAACGTTAATCTCAGCCCACGCCCCCAACAAACACACACACACATAAAGCTGAGCAGGTCCCCTTTTAAGATTCTCAAACTTGGGGCTTTGAATCACACAGAAAGGAAGTAAAAATTACACGATATCAGTGGTTACAGTGATAAAATTTCCCGGAGCAAAGAATTATTTGAGGACTATAAATCAAGACCCTGGCATTAAAAGATAAGTTCTTCTAAAGTGAATAAAAATCAGTGACATATTTAATGAAAACTAACATCTCAAAATTTCCTTAAAGGTTGAAGAAACCAAGCCGGAAGGATTTCTTCCTGCAAATTATGACGACGGCATTGTGCCCCAACCTACCGCCGACACTGAATTACCTACATTTCCAGGTACAAGTCACAGAGTTGACACTCTTTGGAATCTGAGAAGCTACACTTCATGACACCACAATGAATCACACACATTCTTTAGGACTTCCATTGGACATGCAAGGGGGAGACCACAGGCTGATGCTGAGCTTGCTCCTGGTAGCCACACTAGTGACACCATGGAACCTCTGCCACATTATTTTTTGACAGTTAATAAACATTTGGAATGTATTTGAAAATAATCACAACCATGAACTTTGTTACAATTAGGGTCCCTCTTGGTTCTCCACAATGATTATGCATATGCTCACAAGGGGTTCCCATTGTCGTGTCCTAAAACAACCATCTTTAAAAGAAAAACCTCAGCAAACTACCATTTAAGTTTTTTTAATGTTTCTTCACAAATGGTGAAAATACTAAAGTACAGACAATAATAATCATGATGTTGTGGCCAACATTATAAATATGGAATTCTAAATTTAAAACATTTTCTGGTTTTGAAAAATAAATCTGGTCATCCATGCAGCTGTGCAGGTCTCCCAAGTAGGGCCGGTCTCTAAGTTCCTGACTGTTCTCGCCTTTATCCGCTTACGCAGGCCCTCCAGGTCCTCCAGGTCCACCCCTTCTTCATTCCATCTGTTCCTTCAGTGGTCCAGGAGGACTCCAGGTGTAGTGGGAGCTGCGGGCTGCGTTCCTGCCACCCTGCCCCTGGCCACCTGGCTAGCTCATGCCCCAAAATAACAACACACAAACTGTATGCTTTTAAACACTGCCTGGCCCATTATATCTAGCCCCTTCTAGGGTAATTCTCACGTATTAATTTAGCCAATTTCTAGTAATCTGTGTAGCACCCCAAGGTGCGCTTACCGGGAAGATTCTAGCCTACTTCCATCCTGGGTCAGAGCTTCATGGCATCTGCTCTGAGAGGAGCTGCCCTGCATCTGAGTTCACTTCCTCTTCCTCCCAGCTTTCTGTTCTGTTTACTCCACCCACCTATGTTCAAACCCATGAGGGCCAGGCAGTTTATTTATTAATTAATCAATGACCTTCCTCCATCACCCAGGACCACGTCATATTCCTCCACCAAAACGATCTCGGTCCAAGATACTGACAACTCTGAAGCCATTTTTGTCTTCACCTTTGCCACCTGGGAACATTTCTCCAGCACCACCAGGGTCCATAAGTCTGCCTGATCCTCGCTGCATGCCACCAGGGCAGCCTCACCAGGTGAAAACAGAGAGCCACCTTATGAACGTTATTCTCAGCCCACGCCCCCCAACAAACACACACACACATAAAGCTGAGCAGGTCCCCTTTTACGATTCTCAAACTCGGGGCTTTGAATCACACAGAAAGGAAGTAAAAATTACACGATATCAGTGGTTACAGTGATAAAATTTCCCGGAGCAAAGAATTATTTGAGGACTATAAATCAAGACCCTGGCATTAAAAGATAAGTTCTTCTAAAGTGAATAAAAATCAGTGACATATTTAATGAAAACTAACATCTCAAAATTTCCTTAAAGGTTGAAGAAACCAAGCCGGAAGGATTTCTTCCTGCAAATTATGACGACGGCATTGTGCCCCAACCTACCGCCGACAGTGAATTACCTACATTTCCAGGTACAAGTCACAGAGTTGACACTCTTTGGAATCTGAGAAGCTACACTTCATGACACCACAATGAATCACACACATTCTTTAGGACTTCCATTGGACATTCAAGGGGGAGACCACAGGCTGATGCTGAGCTTGCTCCTGGTAGCCACACTAGTGACACCATGGAACCTCTGCAACATTATTTTTTGACAGTTAATAAACATTTGGAATGTATTTGAAAATAATCACAACCATGAACTTTGTTACAATTAGGGTCCCTCTTGGTTCTCCACAATGATTATGCATATGCTCACAAGGGGTTCCCATTGTCGAGTCTTAAAACAACCATCTTTAAAAGAAAAACCTCAGCAAACTACCATTTAAGTTTTTTTAATGTTTCTTCACAAATGGTGAAAATACTAAAGTACAGACAATAATAATCATGATGTTGTGGCCAACATTATAAATATGGAATTCTAAATTTAAAACATTTTCTGGTTTTAAAAAATAAATCTGGTCATCCATGCAGCTGTGCAGGTCTCCCAAGTAGGGCCAGTCTCTAAGTTCCTGACTGTTCTCGCCTTTATCCGTTTACGCAGGCCCTCCAGGTCCTCCAGGTCCACCCCTTCTTCATTCCATCTGTTCCTTCAGTGGTCCAGGAGGACTCCAGGTGTAGTCGGAGCTGCGGGCTGCGTTCCTGCCACCCTGGCCCTGGCCACCTGGCTAGCTCATGCCCCAAAATAACAACACACAAACTGTATTCTTTTAAACACTGCCTGGCCCATTATATCTGGCCCCTTATAGGGTAATTCTCACGAATTAATTTAGCCAATTTCTAATAATCTGTGTAGCACCCCAAGGTGCGCTTACCGGGAAGATTCTAGCCTACTTCCATCCTGGGTCAGGGCTTCAGGGCATCTGCTCTGAGAGGAGCTGCCCTGCATCTGAGTTCACTTCCTCTTCCTCCCAGCTTTCTGTTCTGTTTACACCACCCACCTATGTTCAAACCCATGAGGGTCAGGCAGATTATTTATTAATTAATCAATGACCTTCCTCCATCACCCAGGACCACATCATATTCCTCCACCAAAACGAACTCGGTCCAAGATACTGACAACTCTGAAGCCATTTTTGTCTTCACCTTTGCCACCTGGGAACATTTCTCCAGCACCACCACGGTCCATAAGTCCGCCTGATCCTCGCTGCATGCCACCAGGGCAGCCTCACCAGGTGAAAACAGAGAGCCTCCGTATGAACGTTAATCTCAGCCCACGCCCCCAACAAACACACACACACATAAAGCTGAGCAGGTCCCCTTTTAAGATTCTCAAACTTGGGGCTTTGAATCACACAGAAAGGAAGTAAAAATTACACGATATCAGTGGTTACAGTGATAAAATTTCCCGGAGCAAAGAATTATTTGAGGACTATAAATCAAGACCCTGGCATTAAAAGATAAGTTCTTCTAAAGTGAATAAAAATCAGTGACATATTTAATGAAAACTAACATCTCAAAATTTCCTTAAAGGTTGAAGAAACCAAGCCGGAAGGATTTCTTCCTGCAAATTATGACGACGGCATTGTGCCCCAACCTACCGCCGACAGTGAATTACCTACATTTCCAGGTACAAGTCACAGAGTTGACACTCTTTGGAATCTGAGAAGCTACACTTCATGACACCACAATGAATCACACACATTCTTTAGGACTTCCATTGGACATGCAAGGGGGAGACCACAGGCTGATGCTGAGCTTGCTCCTGGTAGCCACACTAGTGACACCATGGAACCTCTGCAACATTATTTTTTGACAGTTAATAAACATTTGGAATGTATTTGAAAATAATCACAACCATGAACTTTGTTACAATTAGGGTCCCTCTTGGTTCTCCACAATGATTATGCATATTCTCACAAGGGGTTCCCATTGTAGAGTCTTAAAACAACCATCTTTAAAAGAAAAACCTCAGCAAACTACCAGTTAAGTTTTTTTTAATGTTTCTTCACAAATGGTGAAAATACTAAAGTACAGACAATAATAATCATGATGTTGTGGCCAACATTATAAATATGGAATTCTAAATTTAAAACATTTTCTGGTTTTAAAAAATAAATATGGTCATCCATGCAGCTGTGCAGGTCTCCCAAGTAGGGCCGGTCTCTAAGTTCCTGACTGTTCTCGGCTTTATCCGTTTATGCAGGCCCTCCAGGTCCTCCAGGTCCACCCCTTCTTCATTCCATCTGTTCCTCAGTGGTCCAGGAGGACTCCAGGTGTAGTGGGAGCTGCGGGCTGCGTTCCTGCCACCCTGCCCCTGGCCACCTGGCTAGCTCATGCCCCAAAATAACAACACACGAACTGTATGCTTTTAAACACTGCCTGGCCCATTATATCTAGCCCCTTCTAGGCTAATTCTCACGTATTAATTTAGCCAATTTCTAGTAATCTGTGTAGCACCCCAAGGTGCGCTTACCGGGAAGATTCTAGCCTACTTCCATCCTGGGTCAGAGCTTCATGGCATCTGCTCTGAGAGGAGCTGCCCTGCATCTGAGTTCACTTCCTCTTCCTCCCAGCTTTCTGTTCTGTTTACTCCACCCACCTATGTTCAAACCCATGAGGGCCAGGCAGTTTATTTAGTAATTAATCAATGACCTTCCTCCATCACCCAGGACCACGTCATATTCCTCCACCAAAACGATCTCGGTCCAAGATACTGACAACTCTGAAGCCATTTTTGTCTTCACCTTTGCCACCTGGGAACATTTCTCCAGCACCACCAGGGTCCATAAGTCTGCCTGATCCTCGCTGCATGCCACCAGGGCAGCCTCACCAGGTGAAAACAGAGAGCCACCTTATGAACGTTATTCTCAGCCCACGCCCCCCAACAAACACACACACACATAAAGCTGAGCAGGTCCCCTTTTACGATTCTCAAACTCGGGGCTTTGAATCACACAGAAAGGAAGTAAAAATTACACGATATCAGTGGTTACATTGATAAAATTTTCCGGAGCAAAGAATTATTTGAGGACTATAAATCAAGACCCTGGCATTAAAAGAGAAGTTCTTCTAAAGTGAATAAAAATCAGTGACATATTTAATGAAAACTAACATCTCAAAATTTCCTTAAAGGTTGAAGAAACCAAGCCGGAAGGATTTCTTCCTGCAAATTATGACGACGGCATTGTGCCCCAACCTAAAGCAGACAGTGAATTACCTACATTTCCAGGTACAAGTCACAGAGTTGACACTCTTTGGAATCTGAGAAGCTACACTTCACGACACCACAATGAATCACACACATTCTTTAGGACTTCCATTGGACATGCAAGGGGGAGACCACAGGCTGATGCTGAGCTTGTTCTTGGTAGCCACACTAGTGACACCATGGAACCTCTCCAACATTATTTTTTGACAGTTAATAAACATTTGGAATGTATTTGAAAATAATCACAACCATGAACTTTGTTACAATTAGGGTCCCTCTTTGTTCTCCACAATGATTATGCATATGCTCACAAGGGGTTCCCATTGTCGAGTCTTAAAACAACCATCTTTAAAAGAAAAACCTCAGCAAACTACCATTTAAGTTTTTTTAATGTTTCTTCACAAATGGTGAAAATACTAAAGTACAGACAATAATAATCATGATGTTGTGGCCAACATTATAAATATGGAATTCTAAATTTAAAACATTTTCTGGTTTTAAAAAATAAATCTGGTCATCCATGCAGCTGTGCAGGTCTCCCAAGTAGGGCCGGTCTCTAAGTTCCTGACTGTTCTCACCTTTATCCGTTTACGCAGGCCCTCCAGGTCCTCCAGGTCCACCCCTTCTTCATTCCATCTGTTCCTTCAGTGGTCCAGGAGGACTCCAGGTGTAGTGGGAGCTGCGGGCTGCGTTCCTGCCACCCTGCCCCTGGCCACCTGGCTAGCTCATGCCCCAAAATAACAACACACAAACTGTATGCTTTTAAACACTGCCTGGCCCATTATATCTAGCCCCTTCTAGGCTAATTCTCACGTATTAATTTAGCCAATTTCTAATAATCTGTGTAGCACCCCAAGGTGTGCTTACCGGGAAGATTCTAGCCTACTTCCATCCTGGGTCAGAGCTTCATGGCATCTGCTCTGAGAGGAGCTGCCCTGCATCTGAGTTCACTTCCTCTTCCTCCCAGCTTTCTGTTCTGTTTACTCCACCCACCTATGTTCAAACCCATGAGGGCCAGGCAGTTTATTTATTAATTAATCAATGACCTTCCTCCATCACCCAGGACCACGTCATATTCCTCCACCAAAACGATCTCGGTCCAAGATACTGACAACTCTGAAGCCATTTTTGTCTTCACCTTTGCCACCTGGGAACATTTCTCCAGCACCACCAGGGTCCATAAGTCCGCCTGATCCTCGCTGCATGCCACCAGGGCAGCCTCTCCAGGTGAAAACAGAGAGCCATCTTATGAACGTTATTCTCAGCCCACGCCCCCCAATAAACACACACACACATAAAGCTGAGCAGGTCCCCTTTTAAGATTCTCAAACTCGGGGCTTTGAATCACACAGAAAGGAAGTAAAAATTACACGATCTCAGTGGTTACAGTGATAAAATTTCCCGGAGCAAAGAATTATTTGAGGACTATAAATCAAGACCCTGGCATTAAAAGATAAGTTCTTCTAAAGTGAATAAAAATCAGTGACATATTTAATGAAAACTAACATCTCAAAATTTCCTTAAAGGTTGAAGAAACCAAGCCGGAAGGATTTCTTCCTGCAAATTATGACGACGGCATTGTGCCCCAACCTACAGCCGACAGTGAATTACCTACATTTCCAGGTACAAATCACAGAGTTGACACTCTTTGGAATCTGAGAAGCTACACTTCACGACACCACAATGAATCACACACATTCTTTAGGACTTCCATTGGACATGCAAGGGGGAGACCACAGGCTGATGCTGAGCTTGTTCTTGGTAGCCACACTAGTGACACCATGGAACCTCTCCAACATTATTTTTTGACAGTTAATAAACATTTGGAATGTATTTGAAAATAATCACAACCATGAACTTTGTTACAATTAGGGTCCCTCTTGGTTCTCCACAATGATTATGCATATGCTCACAAGGGGTTCCCATTGTCGAGTCTTAAAACAACCATCTTTAAAAGAAAAACCTCAGCAAACTACCATTTAAGTTTTTTTAATGTTTCTTCACAAATGGTGAAAATACTAAAGTACAGACAATAATAATCATGATGTTGTGGCCAACATTATAAATATGGAATTCTAAATTTAAAACATTTTCTGGTTTTAAAAAATAAATATCGTCATCCATGCAGCTGTGCAGGTCTCCCAAGTAGGGCCGGTCTCTAAGTTCCTGACTGTTCTCACCTTTATCCGTTTACGCAGGCCCTCCAGGTCCTCCAGGTCCACCCCTTCTTCATTCCATCTGTTCCTTCAGTGGTCCAGGAGGACTCCAGGTGTAGTGGGAGCTGCGGGCTGCGTTCCTGCCACCCTGCCCCTGACCACCTGGCTAGCTCATGCCCCAAAATAACAACACACAAACTGTATTCTTTTAAACACTGCCTGGCCCATTATATCTAGCCCCTTCTAGGCTAATTCTCACGTATTAATTTAGCCAATTTCTAGTAATCTGTGTAGCACCCCAAGGTGCGCTTACCGGGAAGATTCTAGCCTACTTCCATCCTGGGTCAGAGCTTCATGGCATCTGCTCTGAGAGGAGCTGCCCTGCATCTGAGTTCACTTCCTCTTCCTCCCAGCTTTCTGTTCTGTTTACTCCACCCACCTATGTTCAAACCCATGAGGGCCAGGCAGTTTATTTAGTAATTAATCAATGACCTTCCTCCATCACCCAGGACCACGTCATATTCCTCCACCAAAACGATCTCGGTCCAAGATACTGACAACTCTGAAGCCATTTTTGTCTTCACCTTTGCCACCTGGGAACATTTCTCCAGCACCACCACGGTCCATAAGTCCGCCTGATCCTCGCTGCATGCCACCAGGGCAGCCTCACCAGGTGAAAACAGAGAGCCACCTTATGAAGGTTATTCTCAGCCCACGCCCCCCAACACACACACACACAGACACCCACACATAAAGCTGAGCAGGTCCACTTTTACGATTCTCAAACTCGGGGCTTTGAATCACACAGAAAGGAAGCAAAAATTACACGATATCAGTGGTTACTGTTATAAAATTTCCCGGAGCAAAGAATTATTTGAGGACTATAAGTCAAGTCCTGGCATTAAAAGATAAGTTCTTCTAAAGTGAATAATAATCAGTGACATATTTAATGAAAACTAACATCTCAAAATTTCCTTAAGGTTGAAGAAACCAAGCCGGAAGGATTTCTTCCTGCAAATTATGACGACGGCATTGTGCCCCAACCTACCGGCGACACTGAATTACCTACATTTCCAGGTACAAGTCACAGTGTTGACACTCTTTGGAATCTTAGAAGCTACACTTCACGACACCACAATGAATCACACACTTTCTTTAGGACTTACACTGGGCGTTAAGGGGAAGAAGACATGCTGATGCTGAACTTGCTCCTGGTAGCCACACTGGTGACATCATTGACCCTCTGCAACATCATTTTTTGTCAGTTAATAAGCATTTGAAATGTTTTTGAAGACAATCACAACCATGAACTTTGTTACAATTAGGGGCCCTCTTGGTTTTCCACAATGATACTGAGTTTGCTCATAAGAGTTCCCATTGTTAAGGTAAAAGAAAGATCCTTAAAAGAACAAAAAATCTCAGCAAACTACCATTTAACTTGTTTTAATATTTCTTCACAAATGGTGTAAACACTATAGTACAGACAGTAATGATCATGATGTTGTGGCCAACATTATAAATATGGAATTCAAAATTAAAACATTTTCTTGTTTTAAAAAATGAATCTGGTCATCCATGCAACTCTGCAGGTCTTTAGTAGGGCTGGTCTCTAAGTTCCTGACCGTGCTTGCCTTTATCCATTACGTTGGTCTTCCATGTTCTCCATGTCTACCTCTTCTTCATTCCATCTGTTCCATTAATGATCCAGGAGGACCCCCAGGAACATGTCGTATTTCTCCACCACGTTCATCTCAGTCCAAGCTATGGACACCTCAGAAGTCACGTTTCTCTCCACCTCTGCTACCCCTAACATTTCTCCAGGACCACCACAATCCAATAGTCCAACTCTTCTTCCCTGCATGCCACCACTGCCACCTTGGCAACGATCACATCCAGGAGGTTGGAAGGGTTGAGGGAGGAATCCCTAAGGTTTGGGTTCTTACACTGGTTGCATTCTGTTCTCCAGGTCAAGTTCTGGGTTCCACAGCCCTGCATGGGATACTGCCAATCTCCGGCTTAGTGCTGGACATTTCCTCCTCCGGAGGGGGTCCCTCAGGAGCCCCACGGTTTTTATGGTGGGGAAGCCCCCTTGTCTCCTCCAATGCCTCCCATGTGACCAATGGGTCCATTGGGACCTCTTGGGCTATTATGACCTCCACGGAATGGTGGTGGCATCCCTCTGCCCTCACGAGGTGGCATGCCACTCCACATGCTATTCTTTGGAGGCTTCTTTTGGGCAAGAGAAGCTTTAAGTTTGCTTCCTTGAAAATCTTTTCCATCAAACCATTCCACAGCAATCTTGGCAGTTGGCAGATCTTCCTAGGCCACTGTGGCGTCACCTTTAGGCTTTCCTCTCTCCTTATCCAAATAGATGTGGATCATGCGTTGCCCAGTTCTCTTGTTCATCTTCACAACCCCACACTGCTTACAGAAGTCTGCCAGACCATCCAGACTCACATTGTCATTTAAACCTTGCACATAAATTGCACTGTTGTCAGAATCTTCATCAGGATCTATAGGAAGGCCTAGATCAGGACCTGGTCCTTCATCCATGGGTCCACCGGGCTTACTGATGCCACCTCGCTCTCTAGAGCCCATTCCACCGAGTCTTCCTCCCCGCCCACCTCTGCTCATGCCTCCATGATTAAATCCCCTCCTTCTCCTCTCCCAGTTGTAAGGGCCACTCATGCTCTGGTTCTCTCCTGGTCCGGAAAATCCTCCAGACTCCTGCCCCTGACACCATGTGGTGTGGTCCTGTCGGAATGAACTCTGCTCCCCGTAGCTGCTGCTCTGTTGGCTATATTGATTTGGAGCCTGGCTATAGGAAACAGTCTGAGGGGGTTAACTAGTGGGAGGCTGCTGCCCATATAGCTGCTTTGTTGACCCATAGCTACTCTGCTGTCCATAGTTGCTAGGTTGCCCACAGATGTTCTGCTGAGAGTAACTGCTCTGATCGTAACTAGTTGGCTGTGAAGAGGAAGATAGGATGTGTAGGAGGATAGGGTGGAGGTGCAGTGACTGGCTGCATGGGGTAGCTCCCAGGTACCTGGGGCTATCTGTAATTTCTCTGTCCATACCCTAGGCTGGGCTGTTTATAACCCCCTGTGCTAGATTGAGGTTCACTAGTCTCAGTGGGCAGTTACCATCCTGTGGTCTTGCAGGTGCAGCGGCTGCTGGCTGCTGGCCATAGGCTGGGTAGGCAGGCTGGGTGCCATATGGAGACTGAGCTGCACAAGAGGCTTGGGTTGTGGTGACTGGACCAGTGGTGGTGTCATAAGCACCAGTGCCACATCCTTGTACAGGCTGGCTGTATGCCTGGGGGCAGTTGGAGTGGTATCACCAGTGGGAGGCTGTCCAGAAGAAGTTGCATATGCAGTCTGCCTGTAGGTGGCAGTGCTCTGAGCCTGGGTAGAGCTGACATCAGTAGGCTGTCCATAGGTTCCATAGCTTTGTTTCCCATATGCCTGGTTGTTCTGTGCATATCGTTGAGTTGGCTGGGCTGTGTAAACACTGTAGCCCTGCTGGGCTGCAGCTTGGCTGTAGGTACTGTAATCTGTGAATGCCATTTTCTCCTCCTTCTTCCTCGTTCTCTCCCCCCTCAGCAACATTCTGACCCTGTTCTTGAAACTTGCTTAGAAGAGAACACAAGTGTGGTAGCTTCACTACTGATCAGGAATCTGCTCTTGTTCATGTTCCAGGTGACGCTTTCGACCCTCAGAGTGCTAATGAGTATTTCAGTGCTACCAGTCCAGCTGAATACACCCACTATGCAACTCACTCCAAGTTTCTGCCCCTTTGGGAAGCAACCATGGCACTGCTCATGATAACAACAGGAATATGGTTTCTGAAATTTGTGTCAACAGTGATGATGTGGGTATTCAACCTAATTTAACACGTGACATGCATTAAAATGAGTTTAACAAGGTAAGTTAGACCACAGCAGTGGTTTAAAATAGATGCTGATTTATGCACTAGAAATCCATTTCTCTTTGGCTCCAATACATATCATAAATAAATTTTGTGCTATATTTAGGACTCTTTAGTCATTACCTAAAACTAGAAAAAATGCTTATCTTTTCCAATCATATTGAAAATACATCTAACATGGAACTTGTGTTGTCTGAATGGCTAATCAGAGAAATGTAACTGTTAGATATTATTTCTATTTTTCTCTGTCCATACACTGTGACTTATGTGGATAGCATCATTTTGGAAATAACCATCCCCAAAGAACCAACATGTGAGAATAAAGCCAATGAAATAAGACTCCACATTGTCACCACTTCTCAACTACAATGACATTCATTGTGACATGACACTACATAAGATTCTACTGGTGATGCCTCTGTTACTGCTCATCCTGTCGCTGCCACCAATGATGTTCTTGATACTACTGATAATTCTTGCTTTTCTTTCTAGTTGCTGCTGAAGCCTATGAGGAGCTACTACTGACAACAGTGACAATTTCTGGAATATTTTAGAAAATTTATAAAGTTTAATGTTAAATATCTCTTGACACCATATATATTGATTTCAGTATATATGGTTATAATAGTATTTTCATTAAAATATATTATAAAAATATTTTAAACTGTTTCCTGGTATTGTACAAACTGTTGTGTGGCGGAGCAAATGAATGTAGACAGATTATATAGATATATACAGCTTTAATAAGGAAATAGACTTACAGGACCACAGGTTCCCGCGGCGGAGCAAAAGACAAAAAAGGGCTGCTGGGCTCACGCCCGGCAGATTTATCCGTAAACATTAGCCCGAGGCGAACACGCCCCCAATGGGTGGGGCTATGTCCCTACATCTCCCCCTTTTGTCTAAATAAGATAGAACCAAACCAAATACAACTATATACAATAATAACAAATAATAAATATAACAAACAATATTGAGAACAAAACTTTTGTTAAACATTTTATTTTAAGGAGTTTAAATAACATAGAGAGTAACTACAATTATATAATCTTTAACTCCGTCAAAGATCTGAGAAGGGAATAAAGATTACTTAACAATCGAGAGATATCCAAAATGTGCAACAATTGACAGAGACAACTGACTACCTGGGCAATCACCCAAAGTCTCGTTTGCAATGTTGAGTCAACCAACTTTGGCTAAGGCCTAACATAACTGGCATACCATTATTAAAGGCAAGGAACTTTTTTAGGACTATCCTACCCTGTCTTGGCAAGATAAGACAATCCTGTTTTATCCACTTAGGGATATTTTGTATCTTTGTCAGAAGTTGAGGTATGGGCTTTTTTTAACCCAAAGGCCAGTTTTGCCAAGAAGACAAACTCCCAGTGGAGTGTCTTTGGTGCTCAACGTTTTCTTGGGAGTAGAGTGGTGTTGTCAGGAGTAATTGTGTCTCTTTGGCATAGAAATTTTAGGTTAGATTAAAGGCCATTTTCTACAGCTCTTTGAAGAGGCTGAAGATCATATTATCTATACTAAATATAATCTTTATGTAACTAAAAGACCTGATAAACTTAAAAATAAATATGACAAACATATAATTCTTAATACCTATCTAACTTTGAAGACTAAAAGAATAAACAACTGTGTAATATATGAAGACAATGATCTTTAACTGTAAACAATGTCATAGTATCAGAGGTAGAAATGTACAATGTAATATGGTAGAAGTATCAATACAATATAGACAAAGTTATAAGCATACTCATACAAAAATAGAGGTAGGAACATTCACATTTAATATTTAACATATCAGTATACAAGAAACAGTACCAGTACAATTTTCTATAAACAGTAATTCACAAATACCAATCATCCCAAAAAACCAGTTAATCCCCCTTCTTCTTCCTCTTCTCTCTTTTTTTTTTTTTTCGTAAAGACTTTATCATATTTTTATTGTCAAACCATACAGTACCAAGGAAAACTATGAATCCCAGAAAGATCCATATCTGTGGGCTGACAGACATTTTTTGTAAAATCTCCCACATGGTACAACTGAAAAGGCTGTTAAAGTCTTGAATGGTAATGTTTTTAGACATTTTTTTTATTTATAAAAGAAAATTATGTACCTGTAATGAAGTTTTCCTGCCAGTGGTGGCTAAAGAAATGCACCTGAGTCCACGTGGTCTAAGCCAGAGCCGGTCTGAAACAATTAACTCAAAACAAAAATTATTGTACTGCCTGTTAAGGAAAGGGGTTGGTGGCTTTTACTTCAAAACCGCGGGTGCTTCACTTAAATCAGGCAGTGAAGGTTTGGAAGAAACAGGGAGCTATTAACTGCTCTGTGGGGGTTGCTGCTCTGCGACCGTAGTGGCCTGGAGTGGGGGAAGGGAAAGCGAGCAGGGAGCACGCTGTAAATCGCCTTCCTGAGCTCAGGCAACTAGCCGGGAAAGGTGGAGCTTGTGCCCCCCCTGTGCCGGGTCGGGGGCAAAATAGCCCCACGTTGGGCGCCAAATGTGGCGGAGCAAATGAATGTAGACAGATTATATAGATATATACAGCTTTAATAAGGAAATAGACTTACAGGACCACAGGTTCCCGCGGCGGAGCAAAAGACAAAAAAGGGCTGCTGGGCTCACGCCCGGCAGATTTATCCGTAAACATTAGCCCGAGGCGAACACGCCCCCAATGGGTGGGGCTATGTCCCTACACTGTTGAGATAATGTCTTGGTGACATGTTTAAGGAGAAAGCTTCAATAATACCTATCAGAGATAGAACAGATATTTTCTCTACGGTGTCCTCAGAATCTGAGATTCTTTCTTCTATCTCTCGTATTCTATTGATTATGCTTATTTCTGTAGTCTCTGCTCGTTGACCTAGATTTTCCATATCCAGCTGGTCCTCAGTTTGTGTTTTCTTCCTTGCTTCCATTTCAGTTTTCAGTCCTTGAACTGTTTCCATTACCTGTTTGATCATTTTTTCTTGGTTTCCCAGGGTATCATTTACGTATTTACTCATTTCTTCAAACTTTTTGTTATACTTCTCATCCATTTCTATAAGGGCATTTTTTACATGTTGTTTAAGGGACTCCATTGTTTTCATAAAGTCAGTTTTTCCCACTTCTTCTGTGTTAGGGTGTTCAAGTCCTTCTGTTGTAAGATCCTTGGGTTCTAGTGTTTTCATGTTGTTTTTCAGATTGTTGGATGAATTCTTGCCTTGGCGCCTACCCATCTCCTCCTATCGATGCTATCTAATGGGTCTTTTAAAGCAGGATCAGGTTTCCCTGTTGGCCAGGGCCCCCACTTACAAGATGCCTTCGCTCCTTTGCCTGGTTCCCGCCGTGGGCCAAGATCCCTCTCACCCCTCAGAAGGGTCTTCAGAAACAGGACCAGGCTCCCCGTCCTCCAGGGACCACGCCAACAAAAGGCCTACCACTCTGTAGGCCAGCCACCAAAACAGAGAAACTCCCACTGCCCTCTGTCCCGAGCTCCCGACCCAGAGCCCAAACAGGCTAAACTGGGTGATCTTGCGGCCCCATGGAAGGGAGGGAGAGTGAAGGGGGCCCCTGGGCACAAGCTGGGATGGGCCAGGGAGAGAGAGGTCATAGCAGAGGAGGAGCAGCCCCAGCAGAGGGGACCAGCCCTCACAGACTAACCGGAGGGTCAAGGGGGTTGGGGAATGCCCCTGCTTTGTTTCCTGTGACCAGCCGGGGGCCAAGAACACTCTCCCCACCCAGGAGGGTCTTCAGGGACAGACCAGTGGACCTCGGCAATAAAAGGCCTCCCACTCTGCAGGTTAGGCCCCAAGAAACCTACTTGATTTAATTGTAGTGGGGCGATCTGCTCTCAGTGTGGGCTTCACTGTTTCATGCTTGGACTATCCCACATCCGCTGCATCTGCACGCCGGGTCTCCGCTGCGTGCATCTGCACTCTGGTCTCCGCCGAGTGCATCTGCACGCTGGGTCTCTGCCACCTGCATCTGCCCGCCTGGTCTCTGCCCGGCGCGTGCCATAAAAATATTTTAAACTGTTTCTTGGTATTGTACAAACTGTTGAGATAATGTCTTGGTGACATGTTTAAGGAGAAAGCTTCAATAGTACCTATCAGAGATAGAACAGATAGTGGCATATCAAATCAGACAGAGCAGGAATAGATGTTGGCTGAACACCTGACTATGAAAGAAGCAAAAGCAGAGAGGCAGAGGGAGAGAGACAGAGGAGGAGACACAGAGAGAGGGAGAGGAACATAGAGACAGGAGGAGACAGAGAGATAGGCTTAGAAAGAGAATGAGAAGCTGGTGTAGGGATGCTTCTGAACTAGAGGAAGGTTAGGGGAGGGCAGGAGGGTAGAAGATATAGAACACTAGCATGGGCTTTGGACTGTACAGCAGATATTTGTGCTACTGAAGGAGCCTGGAGGCCGGTCTGTACCTTATTATGGTAATAGACACCGCAGGCAGCCAATATTCCCTACTTCCAGTGATAAGAGAAATGACAACTTTGGGTAGAGGAAATAGCCTCACAAGTTTTTAAGGAATGTTTGCTTTTATCTATCCTCCAAAATCCTCCAAAGTCCAGGTTGAGCCCATTTCTGGGTATATGAGCCTGCCATTACAGTGTTGGGAACTGGAGTTCAATAATAGGCGTCAATAAATTTTAGTGGATTTTCTAAGTCACAGACCAGCCTTGTTGAGGTTTCCATACTCAACTCTAACATAAGTAAAAAACACCACCCAAACTACTCTATTGGCCTTAACATCCAAAGAGTTAAAGTGTGGCTGCTTACCTGAATTTCCTTTTTCTGTAATTTTTATGGCATCCCATCCCCCAGCACAAATTAAGTGAGAAAAGTCCCTCACTGAGGATGGGGCCTTACGAGCTCCTTCCTGTGTGTGATGATCATTGTGTCCTTGACACCATTTCACGGAAACCATCTACAACCTCTGCCTCTCTCTTCCAGAGTAGTCCCTGAGGAGCCTTGTAGGGTGTTGTGGTTCAGATGTCCTGCTGAGGTCTGAGAACTGCACAGTTATGCATTCTCTAAACTTTGGCCAGGTGTGAGTCTATGCATTCACCAGAGCCCATTGACTAAAGACGCCTCTGTCATTAGGGATCACAGTTGCTCGAATGTATAGGTGTCAGCGAGAGTACTTAGGAGGCAGCTTGATTCTATGTAAGTTTAACAAAACAACAACAGAGGGACTAGTGTGTGGATTCAACACATCAGTGATAAACTCAGGGTCACCAATACTTCATCAGTGTGGCATTAAGGAAAGAAATAAAAGCACTTCCACTGGGATTCATTTCCAGATTTGAATTTTCTACATGTTCCCTGTCTTCCCTTCTCTGTTGCATGAATCTAAATCTGTGCCTTCCTGAAGAAGTCTGTCTGTCCCTGTGCCTGTTTTCATGTCTGTGTCTGTGCCTATGTCTGTCTGTCCCTACATCTGTCTCTGTGTGTAAACGTATATCTGCCCCTTTTGTTGCTCACCCTTTTATTGAATTTCCCCATAAGAATCATCTGGGGAAGGATTGGGGTACTTTACAGAATAATTTGTGGAGTCTTACAAGGGATGAAGGTAATAACTGCAACTGATCCCAACTCACCCAGACAACAAAAAAAATCACAAACACTATGTTTGCCCAGTAATGCTGCTGTGTTCAACTGATTTGGTGACTATTCATTTAAGAGTGTTTTTAACCTCTATATTTGCTGTTTTATACAAATGATACATATTTGTTCTGGTTCTAGGGGTACAGACGAAAATAATTTAAGATTACAGTTAAGTCTTAGTTTAGTTAGTAAAAGGTGGCTATGTCAGAAGACCAAGGAAAGTAGTGGTCATTGTTACATTGTTTTCTCAAAAATGGGTTAACAATCAGTTTGAGTACACAGTAAGATAGCAGCCTTATATCTTAAATGACCTCAAAGCATGTTATGAACTCTGGCTGTGATGTCCAGCAAAGGTTCCAGTCTCTAGAATCAGAGAGATTTCCATATTACATCACCATGGCCTCAGTCATTGGGCTCTGAACCAGGTTTACAGAACCAGCCAAGAGTTCCCTACTGTGTGGTAGACCTAAAATCAAATCACAAACTTTATTGTTCCTATAAGATTCAACACACTATGGTCATTGTTGGACTCCTTGATTAATGATTTTCCTTCTATTACTTTCTGTAAGGCTGGATTTGTGGCTACGTATTGTTTAAATTTGTTTTTATCCTGGAAAATTTTGTTTTCTCCATTTATAGTGAACGAGAGCTTGGCTGGGTATAGTAGTCTGGGCTTGCATCCATGGTCTCGTAGTTTCTGCAGTACATCTATCCAGGACCTTCTGGCTTTCATGGTTTCCATAGAGAAGTCAGGTGTAAGTCTGATAGGTTTACCTTTATAAGTAACTTGGCCTTTTTCCTTTGCTGCTCTTAGTATTCTTTCTTTATTCTGTATGCTTTGTGTTTTGATTATTATATGGCGAGAGGATGTTTTTTTTTGATCCAGCCTATTCGGTGTTCTGTATGCTTCTTGAACCTTCATAGGTATATCTTTCTTTAGGTTGGGAAAGTTTTCTTCTA
Organism: Chionomys nivalis; assembly: GCF_950005125.1. NCBI lineage: Eukaryota > Metazoa > Chordata > Mammalia > Rodentia > Cricetidae > Chionomys > Chionomys nivalis. The sequence continues at coordinate 7,507,930 of NC_080091.1, forward strand.
TAATTTTATTAAATATATTTTCTGGACCGTTGAGCTGCGCTTCTTCTCCTTCTTCTATTCCTATTATTCTTAGGTTTGGTCTTTTTATTGTGTCCCATATTTCCTGAATGTTTTGTGATGAGAATTTGTTGGCCTTGCTGTTTTCTTTGATCAGCGTGTTTATTTTCTCTATGGTATCTTCAGAATCTGAGATTCTTTCTTCTATCTCTTGTATTCTGTTGGTTATGCTTGCTTCTGTAGTCTCTATTCGTTTACCTAGATTTTCCCTGTCCAGCTGGCCTTCTGATTGTGTTTTCTTCTTTGCCTCCATTTTAGTTTGTAAGTCTTGAACTGTTTCCATTATCTGTTTGATTGTTTTTCCTTGGTTTCCTAGGGTATCATTCACTGATTTACTCAGTTCTTCAAACTTTCTGGTATACTTCTCATCCATTTCTATAAGGGCATTTTTTACATGCTGTTTAAGGGCGTCAATCACTTTCATAAAGTCAATTTTATCTACTTCTTCATGATTAAGGTGTTCATGTCCTCCTGTTGTGAGGTCGCTGGGTTCTGTTGGTTTCATATAGTTTTTCAGATTGTTGGGTGAATTCTTGCATTGGCGCCTGCCCATCTCTTTCTCCGAATGCTCCCCTATGGATCTTCTTTTACCGGATCAGGTCTCCTTGCCTACTGATGTACCTTCCCAGTGATGGCACCCTGCAGTGATAGCTCTCCTGGTGCTCCAGTGATGTCTCTCCTGGTACCAATATCAGATCTCCGTGCCCAAAGATGGCTCTCCTGGTACCCAGATTAGCTCTCCCACTGATGGCTCTCCTGGTGCCAAGATCAGATCTCTGTGCAGGTTGGGTAGTTCATAAACAAAGCCCCTACCTTGCTTGGTGCAGGCAGGCCAGTGAACCAAAGGAAGTCTCGCCTGCCTACTTGGCCTGAGGATTTGCCCCCAGCGCCAGACAGACTGAGCTGGATGGTGTTATGTGCCCAAAGAGGAAAGGGGGCAGAAGGAAGAAGGGTTCTGGATGCAAGCTGGGTGGGACAAGAAGAGAGAGGCAGTATGCAGGGTGTAGAGCCCCTGCAGGGAGCCCAGGGAGTATAGGGTGGGGGATGAGGAACTTCAGAGTTCCCTGTCCAGGGCTGCTTCCGCCGCCACTGGTCACAAACTCACCGGGCTGCTGTCTCTCCTGGTGCCTAGATCAGATCTCCCTGCAGGTTGGGTAGTTTGTAAACAAAGCCCTTACCTTCTTGTTTTAGGCAGGCCAGTGAGACAAAGGAAGTCTCACCTGCATACTTGCCCTGAGGATTTGCCCCCAGCGCCAGACAGACTGAGCTGGATGGTGTTATGTGCCCAAAGAGGAAAGAGGGCTGAAGGAAGAAGGGTTCTGGATGCAAGCTGGGTGGGACAAGAAGAGAGAGGCAGTATGCAGGGTGTAGAGCCCCTGCAGGGAGCCCATTTCCCTCCCCCTCCTACATATTGCCCCATCCCCCGCTCCCCTCCCCCTATCCCCACTCCACTTCTCCTCCCCCTAGTCCACTCCCCCTCACTCTCGATACTGAAGAGCAGTCCAAATTCCCTGCTCTACAGGAAGACCAAGGTCCTCCCACTTCTATCTAGGTCCAGGAAGGTGAGCATCCAAATAGGCTACGCTCCCACAAAGCCAGTTCATGTATTAGGATCGAAACCTAGTGCCATTTCCTTGGCTTCTCATCAGCCTTCATTGTCCGCCTTGTTCAGAGAGTCCAGTTTCAACCCATGCTTATTCAGTCCCAGTCCAGCTGGCCTTGGAGAGCTCCCAATAGATCAGTTCCACTGTCACAGTGGGTGGGTGCACGCCTCATGGTCCTGATTTCCTTGCTCATGTTCTCCCTCCTTCTGCTCCTCATTTGGACCTTAAGAGCTCAGACCGTTGATCCAAATTGGGTCTCTGCCTCTCTCTCGATCCATCGCCAGGTGAAAGTTCCTGTGTCATTCTCCTTGGCCTCTCGTCAGCTCTCATTGTCCACCACATTCAGAGAGTCCGGTTTTGTCCCAAGTTTTTTTCAGTAGCAGTCCAGCTGGCCTTGGTGAGCTCCCAATAGATCGGCCCCCCTGTCTCAGTGGTTGGGTGCACCCCTCATGGTCCTGACTTCCTTGTTCATGTTCTCTCTCCATCTGCTCCTCATTATAACCTTGGGAGCTCAGTCCGGTGCTCCAGTGTGGGTCTCTGTCTCTATCTCCATCCATCGCTAGATGAAGGTTCTATGGCGATATGCAAGATATTCATCAGTATGATTATAGGATAGGTTCATTTCAGGTTCCCTATCCTCAGGTGCCCCAATGAACTAACTGGGGACATTGCCCTGGGCATCTGGTAGCCATTCCAGGTTCAAGTCTCCTGCCAACCCTTAGGTGGCTCCCTTACCTAAGGTATGAGTTTCCCTGCTCCCCAATCCAACCTTCCTTTAACCCCAATCACCCCGATTCCCCCAGATCCCCTCATCCTCTCCTTCACACTTTTCTCTCCCCATAACTCCTCATCCCCATCCCACCCCACCCCCCAAGATTCCAATTTTTTGCCCATCAATCTTGTCTATTTCCCATAGCTGGGTGGATATCTATATGTTTTTCCTTGGGTTTACCCTCTTGTTTAGCTTCTTTAGGATCACAAATTATAGGCTCAGAGGCCCATATCCATGGCTAGAAACCAATTATGAGTGAGTACATCCCATGATCTTCTTTTTGGGTCTGGGTTACCTCACTCAGGATCGTATTTTCTATTTCCATCCATTTGCATGCAAAATTCGAGAAGTCATTGTTTTTTACCGCAGAGTAGTACTCTAATGTATATATATTCCACACTTTCTTCATCCATTCTTCTATTGAAGGGCATCTAGGTTGCTTCCAGGTTCTGGCTATTACAAATAATGCTGCTATGAACATAGTTGGACAAATGCTTTTGTCATATGATAGGGCATCTCTTGGGTATATTCCCAAGAGTGCTATTGCTGGGTCCAGGGGTAGGTTGATCCCAATTTTTCTGAGAAACCGCCACACTGATTTCCAAAGTGGTTGCACAAGTTTGCAGTCCCACCAGCAATGGATGAGGGTACCCCTTTCTCCACAACCTCTCCAGCAAAGGCTATCCTTGGTGTTTTTGATTTTAGCCATTCTGACAGGTGTAAGATGATATCTCAAAGTTGTTTTGATTTGCATTTCTCTGATCGCTAAGGAGGTTGAGCATGACCTTAAGTATCTTTTGGCCCTTTGAACTTCTTCTGGTGAGAATTCTCTGTTCAGTTCAGTGCCCCATTTTTTAATTGGGTTAATTATCCTTTTAAAGTCTAGTTTCTTGAGTTCTTTATAAATTTTGGAGATCAGACCTTTGTCTGTAGCGGGGTTGGTGAAGATCTTCTCCCAGTCAGTAGGCTGCCTTTTTGTCTTAATGACAGTGTCCTTTGCTTTACAGAAGCTTCTCAGTTTCAGGAGGTCCCATTTATTCAATGTTGCCCTTAATGTCTGTGCTGCTGGGGTTATACATAGGAAGCGATCTCCTGTGCCCATATGTTGTAGGGTACTTCCCATTTTCTCTTCTATCAGGTTCAGTGTGTTCAGATTGATATTGAGGTCTTTGATCCATTTGGACTTGAGTTTTGTGCATGGTGATAGATTTGGGTCTATTTTCATTCTTCTACAGGTTGACATCCAATTGTGCCAGCACCATTTGTTGAAGATGCTTTCTTTCTTCCGTTGTATACTTTTAGCTCCTTTATCGAAAATTAGTTGTTCATAGGTTTGTGGGTTAAAATCCGGGTCTTCTATACAATTCCATTTGTCGACTGCTCTGTTTTTATGCCAGTACCACGCTGTTTTCATTACTGTAGCTCTGTAATAGAGTTTGAAGTCAGGGATGGTAATGCCTCCAGAAGTTCCTTTATTATATAAGATTGTTTTGGCTATCCTGGGTTTTTTGTTT